>NW_022900926.1:71935812-71953577 GCF_012274545.1 Fukomys damarensis
AAAAAAAAATTCTGACTGCAACTTGCTAAGTTGATTTTGTGACCAATTAATGAGTTGCATCTGCAGTTTCTGAAACGTTGTGTTTTAAGACATAGAATGTGATTATATTATGTTCAAAGAACTGGAAATGCAAAATTAATTAAAGAGTAACACAATCATTACTTTTTAAAAACAGAAAATCTTCTCATTCACTTGCACAAATTTAGTGCTGCAACAAAGCACTAATACAGTTTCATGGGCTGTGAAAATAACTCAGTGGTAGAGCACCTGCCTAGGGTGCAAGGGGCCTTGCATTCTATTCCCAACACCACAAAGAAAAAAATTGGGACATGCCAAAACACATAAAATGTTAAAATAAAAAATACATAAAACTCTATAAATATCTAAATTTTGCTTCAAAATAAGCACATACATATACATATAAACAAGCCCAAAGGCAAAAATTAGAAATAAATATGGCAAAAGGTTAATATTTTCTTTTCTTTTTTGGTACCGGGGATCGAACTCGGGACCTTGTGCTTGTGAGGCAGGTGGCAGAATCATTGAGCAAAATCCCTAGCCCAAAGTTAATATTTTCAGTATGGGTGTCATTATAAAGATGCCTGAGACATAAAATACTATTGCTTTTTCCTGTGTGCTTGAAATACCTTATTTAAAAATGAAGAGAGACAGGGAGCCACCATCGCTCAGGCACCAGGAGGGCTGCGTGGACACTGATCCACCGTGGGAAGGATAGCCATGCCTTCCCCCACTGGGAGCCACCATCGCTCCAGCACCAGAATGGTAGCCGCGCGGGTGCCCCTGAAACCCCCCCACCAACTCTCAGACCTCCTGGATTGAACCAGTCTTTGGACCCACTCTGCAGAGGCAGAGATGGTCATAGAGGGTATTTTTCTGGGTTCCCAATGTTGCATATCTTTAAAGAAAGGGTGTGGGAAACCTGTAGTATAACGGTGTGGAGTTCAACCATTCAGAAGGTTGGGGAACTCAATCTGGGCCTTGCAGCCCGAGGTCAGTCAGCGTCATGGGGTTCAGCCATCAGCTAACTGAGATCAGGGGTCTTGAGTCCTAGCACTGTCTGAGCCCCCATCCTAAATGGTAAATATACATTATTGAAAAGTTTATTCACTGCAGACATGTTTTGGACTGCTTCTTGATTTCAATTTAATTCAAATGGTTTAAAGTTGATAGACTAGTGACTACCACAGGTGGGTCAGTTTCCAAGTTGTGCTTGATCATATTTTGTTGCTGGTTGGGATAAAGGATTGTGGTTGATTCGATAAGCTGTTTGCTCTGATGTTATGGAGATGAGCATATCTGTGGGTGGTTAGAGACACAGAAGCTACAGTGCAACTATATCAGGAAGATTTGGGTGATAACCCAGAGATTAAACCAAGGACAGCCAGACAACAAAAATAAAAATGAGAAAACACTTAAGCAAGACACAAAGACAGACTTCCAGTTCACCAATGGCAAATAGTAGGGCAAATGAGGATGAAAAAGCTGATAATGAACCACCAGGACATCCTGAACTCAAAGCACAGGAAGTAACAAAACAGATCCATCAGGCTCTAGAAAAATTCAAAACAGAAATAATTTCCCAGATAACCACAGAGATGGTGAGCAAAATGAAAGACGTGATTTGAGACTCTAGAACAGAAACTGACAAAAAAATAGATGAGCTCAGGACCATGAGAGAAGCCATGAAGGCCCAGCATAACAAAGAAATGGAAACAATAAACTCCCAACACAGGAAAGAAATGGAATCCATATAACAGATTCAAACAGATATCCAGAAGATTAAACACTCCATTGAAAGTGTACACAACAGAATAAAAGAATGTGAAGATAGACTCTCAGATATAGAAGATAAGATGGCAGTCAGTGACCATGAAAAGAGAGGTCTTTGAAAAACAGTAGGGGAATCATGAGAAATAGATCCAACAACTCCTAGATGATGCAAAGAAGAATAACATAAGACTGATAGGAATCCATGAAGCAGCAGGAGAAAATACAAATGACTTTAAAAAGCTGTTCATAGAATTAATGATAGAAAACTTCTCAAACAGAGGGGAAGAATTTGACATTCAGATAACTGAGGCATATAGGACCCCAACTAGCCACAATCAAAAAAAAAATCTACACCTAGACATATAATAATGAAGATCCCAGAAACCCAACAGAAGAACAAAATACTATAAGCAGTAAGAGAAAAGAAACAAATCACACTCAAAGGAAAGCCCATCAGAATCACAGCAGACTTTTCAACACAAACCCTTAAGGCAAGGAGAGCCTGGAGTAAGATATTTCAAGTACTAAAAGAGTACCTCCAACCTAAACTGATGTGTCCTGCAAAACTCTCTTTCAAAATGGATGGGGAAATAAGACACTTCCACAACAAAGAACACCTGAGAAACTACATGAATACCAAACCAGCACTACAAGCAATTCTAAATAATATCCTAGAAAAAGACATTGAAGGTAACAACATCATGAGGCCCAACAGAGCAAATCAAATAAGCAAGGCAAGAAACTAAAAGGAGAAGGTGAAAAAGTAAAAAGAGTCAACAAAAGGCCAAAAACATGTCAATAATAAGTCTGTACATATCAGTTATAACCATCAATGTCAATGGCCTCAACTCACCAATCAAGAGAAATAGACTGGCACAATGGAATAAGAAGCAAAATCCAATAATATGTTGTATACAAGAAACACACCTAGTGCAAAAAGAAACCCATAGAATGAAAGTGAAAGGATGGAAAACATTTCTCCATATGACAGGAGCCCAGAAAAAAGGCAGGGGTAGCAATCTTATTTGCAGACAAAGTAAATTTCAAACCAAAACTGATTCTAGTAATATAGATGTAGGACAGTACTGTATCATACCTCTGTGAATGTAAAATATCTTGTACCTGCTTTATGATACGTAGTAGTGACCATGCTTTATCAGAGCTATTTTTAATGACGTTACTCTAGAATGTTCTCTCTCCAGATGATGATTAAGATGCTAATAAAAAAAATGGTGCCAGGTACCACAACAGCAACAGAACTTTGCTGTTTTCTGGGTTTTATTCTTCTCTTTTTTTGTTTTTTGTTTTTTTTAATGGACTGTGCTGAATGTCTATAATTTTGTTCAGATGGCACCAGAACCTGGAAAAGCTGTTGGTGCTACTGATGCATAACATGCTGCTATTATTGGTCTTTTTATATAAATATAAATAAATATATATATATGTATATGTATATGTATATATATATATATATACATATACATATATATATATGTAATTTGAATTTTTGGAAACTTTAACTGTGCTGTCAACTTTGGAAAAAATTATCCCAATTTACTGTGTTGAGTTTGGCATTGTATAGAAATTAACAGTCATATTGGTCTAGAAAGTTAATATTTTTTTTCCATTTCTACAGGGGTAATGCACTGTATTAAATATGTAAGGTCATATCTACGTGGGTTTGATTACAGAAACTAATAAAGTATTCTCTAAAAAATGAAAAAAAGAATAATATAAGACTATAAGAGCAAGAAGCAACTTAAATATGTCCAAGAACCATTTTCATCTTCAGAATTAAGGATTATTTTAATTTTACATCATTGCCTTTTATCTTTTACTTTCCTTTTTAGTTTTATTTTAGGATTCCCTATTTTTAATGTTCATACAGAGATTTCTTTACCTGTAATACTGAATAGTTTCTCTGGTATGATAAACTATAATAGTACCCAAGATCCTAATGAGATAATTACTAATGTGAAATAGGAAGTAAAGGGCTAAAGGTGTAGGGAAAGTGGGAAGGGTGGGGGAAAGGTAATAAGAGAGAGGAAAAAAATATGAGAAAATGAAAAAATGGAAATAAAGTGTTTGTAAATGGGGAAGGGAGGAGGGGGTGAAGGGAGGGCAGGGACAAGGGGAAAAAATGAGAATCAAGACCTATCATGTAAAGGTACAGGATCCCAATAATGAATGTAATTGTATTGTACACTTAGATTGTACCAATACACTAAATAAAAATTTTAAAAAAATTAAAAAAAATGAAGAGAAACATAATGGGTATAAAATACTATAAAATGGTAACAAATGTTAATCAATGGATGTCTATATTAAGGTGATATATTTCCCAACTTACATATAAGAGCACAGATCTCTTTTTTTAAGTCTGGAAGAAAAAAAAACCCAATTTTTTAAAGGGAAGAGAGTTGTATTTCTTTCTTATTTGAAGAACAAAATTTAGCCCATATTTAATGAACCCCAGAGCCCTACATTGAGTGCCTTTTGAGTTCTCATACTTTAATTTTTCTAAGTTTAGGCCCAGGGCCAGTGTTTAGTATCAAAGAAGAAATGTTAAATATATATGTTTTATATATATATATATATACACACACACACACACACACACACACACACACACACACACACTTAGCAATTTGATGACAGAGATATCACTGTTGTAAAAGGAAGAAACACTCATGAAAATTGTTTTAAAGAACTATAATTTGAGAGAGACTAAAAATAACCTATGTCACAGATTTTTAGATAAAATTAGCAGAAAAACTGGAGGTTAATTTCCATTGACAAAATGACCCAAATTATATAATTATTGCCATATCTATCTGAGCTAACCTGTCCTAAACCTGCAAGAACTTTTAGGCCTGCGGTGACCAGCTTTAGAATCTGGGAGCTGCAGCACACACTGACATGGCTTGAGGGCCACACATACTTCCCACCTGAACTTAATCCCTGAGGGACAGCAGGGCCAAGGAACTGCTTCACCAAAGCCTCTGGAAGCTGCAATTAGGTTTGATGGGCAAGTGACAGAAGACAAGCATCTGGGGGAAAGAAAAACAGAGAAAGCAGTAGAGGGGTAGGGCATAGGGGTTGAACACATGGGGGCGGGGGGGGGACAGTGGTGCAACACAGGAGATTTTACAAAATATTTTGTGACCACCAGTAGCTTACTGAAAGAAATATGATTGAAATAAAAGAGTATAAAAAGTCATTACTGATCACAACTGCAGCTAATAGTGGACAGCCACCTTGGAATTAAACAATGCCAGAAAAATGCAACAAAGATTTCCCTAGTTAAATAACTAAAGATTTATTTTAAATACTAATGGAACAAAATCAGGCCATTAAAATATTTTGGTTATACTGAAAATTCTTAAAATAATCTCAGACAAAACTTATTGTATATACAAACCCCTTCTGTTTACATTTTAAAAACCAATTTAGTGTTGAGGCACGAGGGTAGAAAAATTGAAAGTTGGAACACAGACCTCACTATACTACACAGACACACACAACTCACGCCACCACTCAAGCAGTGGCACTGGCTAAGAGCTAATGTGCTGTGAATTACACTTCCTACTACCACAGTCCATCTGTGCAGAGAATAAACTGACCAAACATAAATGTGCTTCCTAAGCACCTACTACTGTTTTTCTCATCTTGCAGCCTCTATTTCAATAGACTCTGCCACTCAAATGTAAGAAAACTGTTTTCAGATTAATCTATCGTTTCTGTGGTTTTACTTGTTTTCATATGTAGGTGTTTTATCAAAGAGAATGTCTCAGTGTAAGTAATGAATAGTTCTTGGAGTATCAGTCTTATTAGTAATGAAGGGATTCAACTGTACAGAATGTAGAACATTTGTACTTGAACAAGATGAGAGAGATAAAGGTAGAAGGTCATTTGACTGGCATTTACATAACATATTATTGAGAGGCAAAAGACAAATATAAAGGATCCAACAGCTGACGGAAGAAGTCAGTAAAACTCAGCAAGATGGGAAAAAATGGCGATATATGTTTTAGAGAAACAGATAATACCGCAAGGTTAAATTAGAGAAAGGGAAATATAACAGATTTTTAGCAGGAAATACATGCTTACACATGACTGGAAAAATAAAACATAAAATTATATTACCATAATTTCGTGGTTCAGAAATGCAAAATGTTTAAGTAAGTTTCATTTATTTTCCAAAGTCAAGACCAATTCAAGATAGAGGAGACCAAGACATCGGAAAATGATAAGTAACAGGGGTGGTGGGACATAGATTGGCTGTGCTCATCTTCCACGAAAAGTTTTCACCACAGAAAAAGATCCCGTAATTGGCTGCCTCAATTAAATCCATCAGCTCTCATAATCACAAATATTGCCACCCAATTAACATCAAGACGTTACAGATACTTAAAATAGCTACCAGCAGAGGTAGTAAAGGGGAAGGACTATTTGATGAGAGGATCTTCAAATTATATATGTCAAAAGAAAAATATGATTCAATTGTTAAAAGTTTGACTTACATCCTTGACCACTTAACAGTTTACCCCGAGTGTTACTCTGGCAGGGAGTTTGTGTACTGACTATCGCAAGCATTGCTCAGGCAGGTATGATTTCAACTAGTCAATTTTTGTATTGAATATATTTGATAAAATTATAATTTTTAATATTATCTGTCATCCTATAAAAATTAATGGAAAATGTAATTTTTGGTCTCCTATATTTAAATAATTGAACTGGTAAGTAGTTAAATTGGCACCTATTTAATGAAGAGACACTAGGAATAAATTGCATACAGGTTATCCTAGCCAATTTAAGAAACCAGTAACATTTGCTCTATCCTAGCAAGTCAAGAGAATTTGGGAAGAAATCCCGTATTCATTAGATTGCCAGTAAGCATGATGGGGTGCACTGTCCCATTCACCATAGTTTCCCCCAACTTTCACAGGTAACATCTTATCTGACCTAACAATCTTAAGTAGTTGTTGTCCCCTTTTTGTTGATAAGGATACTGGAGAACACAGGGACAGTTTTATTTTTCTCCATATCAGATATTATCATCTGATATATACCATATATACAGTATACCATTTTTACTTTGGTTAGCATTTGTCTTTCTTGACTAGAATATAAGCATCTTATGGCATCTCTAATTGTCCACAGTTGTATCTCCAACTGTGCTTAGAAGAGTGCCTGGCATACAGACATTCAATAAATACTTGTTTAATAAATTAATAACATATCCTGCCTGAAAGTACTGCACATAGTTAATAAGTGAAGTATCTGGGATTCCTTTGGGTATCTGTCTCTGTAGCACATATACATCCAAACTAGGGAGATAATGAGCACAGCAGAATAAAAATACTCCTGTACTGAAAATAAACAGAATGATGGCTTGAAATAAGGTCTTAAAAACTGCATTACAGCTAAAAGGTGAGAAAAATGTTTTAATGTTCATTTCTTCTGAACACCTTGAAATATCTTTAGATTCCAGTCTGGTGTATTGCAAGCTGCACCAGCAGAGGTGCAGCCCCCTCCTTACAGGCAAGCCCTACAAGGCTCCCCCTCAGCATGAGCCAGAGGACTGGCAGCTCATTAAACACAGGGCCCTGGAGTCCTGAATGGACCCCATTCACACCAAGGCTGAGAGAAGTCTTCAGGACAGTGAAAGTGCTGCCCAGGTTAAAAGCCAAAACAGAAAAACAAAAATAAAAACAAAACCTCACAGACTGCAAAATGAACAGGGTCTAGAGTCTACAGCCAAGGGGGGTTGCACTGAAACAAGGATCTGCACAGGCCCAGCTTGAGGGTTACAGCACTGTGTGCTCCTGATGATCTGTGATGCTGATCCTCTAGAGTGGTCCACAAATTCGCAACTTTGAGTGAAAGAGATTACAGTTTTCCATTCTCTTTCAAATGTCTTGGTGGTCTCTCTTCTTTCCCTCTCCATTTCCTCTCCCTGGAACTGGGGACTGACACCTGGGCCTCTGCACTGAGCTACATCCCCAGCTGTTTTCTGTTTTTTGAGACAGGGTCTCAGTATGTTGCCCAGCTTGGCCTTCAACTTATGATCATCTGTCTCAATAATTCACAAACATTCTATCCAGGAATATAATAAGTAAGAGAAAATCTATACTTGTTTTGTTTTTACACTTGATCGAAGCCAAAAGGCTGAGAAGCGATACTTGTTTTGTTTTTGACTTGGACATCTCACCACCATGCCTAGGCTGGTTTCCAATTCATGAACTCAAGTAATCCTTCACCTCAACCTCCCCAGTAGCTGGGACTACAGGCCTAGGCCACCACACTTGCTTAGGAAATCCTATTTGAAACCTAGTAACTTACAAAGCTTAACTGACTTTTCCTCCCATTCTAATATTGATTTTTGTTATAACTGACATAAAAATGATCCATTTTTCAAAGGCAAAATGGAGTATAGGACAGCATCATAGCTATAAACTTTAGGAAAACTGTAAATGCTATGCATATTACTAGGTTTTGCTTCATTAGGACGCCATTTCTCCTGCACAGAATGATAGCCCTTATTTTACCAGAAATGAGAAAAAACAGGAGGTAAGTCATAGATTCTACCCTACCCCCCAAGTAAGGCAGACTTATGGGGCATCTACCTACCTATCCTTTGAAGTGACTTTTTTTGAGATAAAACTGATGGGCAGTAGAGGGTTGGAGGACTGTAGGGCACACAATCATATTTTTATGATGTATTATTTCTGTGCGTATGACAACTATCTCTATTTTACAGGTGATAGCTAAGACTGAGAGACAATACTCTTGTTCAAGGCCAAAAGTGAGAGGAGAATCAGAATTCAGTACCAGGAAGGTAGCCGCATGAGCACCCCTGAACCCCTCCAACCCCCCCACTGCAGTTTTTAATATCAAGCTAAAATAGGTACTGTTAGCAGTTTTTAAATTTTACAACTCCCCCCCCCAGACCTATATTTATTTCAATGTGTTGAACACAATGTTTATTTCATATTTCTATACTGAAATGTTTGCATCAGTACATATATCACTTTATCACAACAAATAATAAGTAGTTCAAGATTCTAAATAATGTTCATTAACACATTATCAACCCAATCTTGGTTACTTTATTTTGAAAGGTAAAAATGATAAATCCAAATAATATAACACCCAATAGCTATTCAGGCAGTATTTATAGCTTGCCTTCCCTGCCTACCTCCCTCCCTCCTTTCCTTTCTTTTATGTATTTTTTTTGGTACCAGGGATCAACTCATGACCTTTCATTTGCGAGGCAGGCTATGGCACCACTGAACTAAATTCCCCGGCCCCTTACTTTCTTTTAAATTTACTCTACACAAGCTTGTATGGTACTGTTTTTATCCTAATTTTATAGATAGGGAGACTAATATTCAAAGAAGTAATAAATAAGTGGTAGAGTCATGATTCTAATTCAAGCATTAGGAATCCAGAACCTACAGCTTTTCTAACTCCCCTTTTTGGAAACAAAAATCTCAAATTCACAGAAAAGTTGCAAGTACAGAACAAACACCCCTCCCCAAACATTTAAGAGTCAGTTATCAGCTGGGAGTGGTAGTGCATGTCTGCAATCCCAGTATCTCGAGAGGCTGAGGCAGGAAGATCTCAAGTTCAAGCCCACACTGGGCTTAAAAGAAAAAAATTTTAAAAATGATTGGGAGGTAGTTCAGTGAGAAGGCCCTGAGTTCAATCCCCAGTACAAAAACAAAAAAACAAAAAAATGGTGGGGGGTGGGGATTTAGGTCAGTGGTTCTACCTCCTGCCTGCAAGTGCAAGGTCCCGAGTTCGATCACCGGTAACCCCCCCCAAAAAAAGTTATTCTGGAAAAAAAAAATCCTAAAACCAGAACTCAACCATCAAAATCAGGAAATTAAGAGGAATGTATTATTACTATTTAATTTAGAGATTCTATTCCAGTTTTACAAATTATTCCAATAAATTACATACTGTAATTAGTTGCCAGGCCTCTTTAGTTTCCTTTAATCTTGGTGATACCTTGACTTTCATAGCTGGGAGAATTTTGAAGATTACAGGCCAGCTCTCTTATAGAAGTTCTCTCATTACAGGTTTGTCTGATGTTTTCTTTGCGATTGACTTTAGGTTATGCATCATTGGTAGACCACAGAAATGATGATGTATTCTTTCCATCTCAACGTGAGTTTACAAAGCAGATTTATTTACTCTGAACATTTGAAAAAGGCAGTGTCACTTTCACATATTTTTCACTTTAATCAATGCTTGGTAAATGGTACTAACTGTTCCAATTATTCAAAAGCTAAAATTTGCTGTGTAATATATAAAATAAGCATAATTCTCACTTCACACTCTGGTTTCCATTCAATCTGATCTCAAAATATAGAAGTATGATGCAAACTACTGGCTGTATAAAAAATTATAGCTAAAATCTCAGTATAATTATTTTGCACAATTTCTGAATGGTCTAATATTTGCCCACTTTTAGAAAAAGCTATTATTCTCTATATCTGCATTCTTCCAAATGTTTTTTTTTTCAGCTTTAATTGAGTTTATTGGTACATTTTAGGGATACAGTACAGTTACATTCATTGTTGGGATTTTGTACCTCCACATGACAAGTCTTGATTCTCATTTTGTCCCCTTACCCCTGCCCTCCCTTTTAATTAACAATAGTGAGATCTAATAATTTCGTACCAAATAGCATTAACTGAGCCATGTATTGACATACATTTCTAAAATAATTTGTCAGAAAACACAAAAATATTATTACATTTTTATAAGTTTTCAGAGATGTTGACTAATAAAGATTTTTTGATAAAGAAACTTCATAAATCATAGAAATTTGATTGTCAGTCAAGAGACATGCTGAAATTAGACATTAGACATGCTGTAATTAGTTGCCAGGTCTCTTTAGTTTCCTTTAATCTTGGTGCTACCTTGACTTTTTGGCATGTCACAGTATCACAATTTTAAAATGTTACTATGAAATTTATTGTTCAAAAACAAACCTTCATTAAATATGCACCAAAACACTCATGTTTTTCAAAAAGCGCAGAAAATTAACCTTAAAATTAAATTGCTAGTGTGAGTTTATCTAAAAAAGATTCTTTGAACTTTTAATTTTTAAACAGCACAGAAAAGATTCACACAAACTATACTAAATATTCTTCACATAAGCTCCCAACAGAAAAAACAAAATAACCTTAGTTTGGTTTCCTCTCATTTTAAATATCAACATACTGAATTCAGTGGAGCATTTCAAAATTCTATTAAAATGTTTTATACATATGTATTTTAATACAATTTACATTAACCAAGGCATTTGTTTCATTATGTGGTAAAACAGTTTTTAAAATCCTGAAAGAAGAAGGCTACCATAACAAATGGGTTTGCCTTATTATAGTCACAAATCACTGTATGAAACTAGAGATAAGTGGTATTAGAAATGATGGTAGTAGCAGTGACAAATAAGAACAGCAAGAGGTGATATACAACCTATGTCCACCAGAAAAAAAACCAAACTGCTGATTCACACAGTGCAGTGGTTCTCAACTGGGAGCAATTTGGTAATGTCTAGAGGTATTTTTGATTATCACCCCTTGAGGGGATATTACTGGCTTCTAGAGGGGAGAGTCCAGGGTTCTTTCTGAACATCCTACAAGATAGCTGATAATTTCCTACAACTAAGTGCCGAGGTTCAAAAGCACCAATTTAGAGAACGTACATGTACTTGTAGGACTCACATGGTAGGATGATTATGAAGCTTCAAAATAAACATACAAAATTCTAAGTGTATTCCCTATCACAAACTACTGTATATGCTCAATATGCACAGTTATTACTATTATCAGAAGTAGAACACATGCAATCCTGTTTTATTTGCCCCAGTGAAAAAATATCAAGGATAACTTTGAAAACATTGCAAAATAAAGAACTTTTTAAAGAATATAGTAAAAAATTTTGAGTCTGTATAGACCCAAAATGTGTATAAACAAAACATGTGGGTGTATATAATCATTTTGGATTAGGAAAAATTAGTTCTGGCTTAGTAGGAACAACAGTAAATCATCCATTTTACTTCTTTCTTCCCCAGGCAAGATTCCTAGGGATAGCAATTTGTTTTATTTAGTTCTTAGAACAAAGTATTTTTTAATAGCTACTCTAGTCAAAGTCTGAACCATTCTGTTTAAAGTCAACTACTCTGTTGCTGTACTTTTCCCATATTAACTGATACGACAGCAAAAAATAAAGAGCTAGTCACTGTAATTACATTACAACCACCTTTCCTCCCCAGAAACCATGATTATATTTGCTACCTCTTCAAATTCCTTTTTATTGTTATTAGAGTGAAAAGTTGTTCAGAAGCAAAGTCTCTGCTTATGAACAGATAGGTGGCATCTCTCCCCATTTGTGAATAGGAAAATCCTCTCCCCAGTTCTTGAACACTCCAAAGATTCTCAAGAGCCTCTTAATTTTTTATGAAATCTTGAGGCAAAATATCAGCCTAGACATAAATGAATTTTACAGAGAGGCTTCTAGAGGATGACTGAAAAATTTAAAGCCTATTTTTCTATTCTTTTTCAGTAAAAGCTTATGACTTTAAAAGACTGGAGAATTTAAGCAAACACTGTGGTTTTGGAAATGTAGTTTCCATAGCAACCAACATGGTCTTCTTTATATAGCATTATAAACAGATGGTAAAGAGTGGTCATGTTTGTTTCTTTGCCAGTATATCAATAAAACTGCTGTGATACTGTATTGAATACATTTAAACTATTTGGTAAATTTAATAAACTAACCACAAGATGTAGTAATTCAAATGAATATAATTAACTAGTATCTGGTTTTTTTTTTTTCCTTTTCATAAACACATGAAGATCTTGAACAGTGAAGTCACTATACTCCATACAGTCAACAGTCTTCCTTGGCAGGATGTTATACAAATGTTTTCCCAGCACTTGACATGCAGGGCATATAACCACAAACATGAATCTGACGAGGAGCAAATAAAGGACTGAAATAATAAAAGTAGAATCTTGACTATATTTATATTCTTTGGCCATCCTTTCTTAAGAACAAATGAGAAATTAAGAAACACAAAGTTTCCTTGTAATAAATGGTTGTAAAGCAAATGGAAAAGCTGTTGTTAAAAAATCAGATTCCATTCCACATACATAGTACATAGTAGTGGCTTTCAGAAATACAGGTGCTCTGAATTCCACTGTGGTAATTGGCTAGGTACTATTTGCTAGGAAACTAAAAGCAGCCAAGAAACTATAAATGTGATTCATCTGGCAGGGAAAGTTGGCTAGCTGATTCCTGCATGTATTATCAACACATTAGAGGCAGTGATCCCGCACCTGGAAGAAGATAGTCTGAAGGGGCTGAGCTGAAGGTGCTGGCAACCTCCTCATTAAGTTCAGCTTAAAGGTCTTATATTTTTTTCATGATAGGATGAAGAATGCTTATATTTCAAAAAGTTGAGATAATATTTACTATTTTTAATTAGTAAATGGCCATTCTGATCACACTTCTAAAAGTTTTTTATAAAAGGTGCAGTACTCCCTCCTATGAAGTCATATATTTACGTATGTATCCCTAAGTTTGATGATTTTTATCATTTATACTTTTTTTCTTGAGACAGGGTCTTGCTATGTATTTCAGGCTGGCCTTGAACTGTTGGTGATCCTCCTGTCACTAGACTCCTGAGTGCCAGGATTACAGGCATGTGCCACCATGTGCGGCTTACATCCTTTTCATAAATTCTTCTTACACTACGTCAAGTTAATTAGAAATGAGATATATCATCATGCAGCACAATAAAAGGAATTAATCTGAGTGAGGTAAGGTATATCATGGTTCAGCTGAAAAGTAGAAATTTTATTTTAGACGAGCTACTGTGAACTTCATAGTTTATGAAAGACTGCTGCCATAATGCAATTTTTAGAAGTGATTTAAACTTAGGAATGCACCTCCTATTTCATGGGGCTAGAGAGTCTCCAATCAGATATCAAGCTGATCCACCCAGCCCACCTACAGTGAGTGAGCAAGCACTACCTAAGTGACAGCATAACCAGAAGCCCTTTTGCACAGTCTGCAGTTTGCCTCCTTCTATAGAACTTATGGTATGGAAATGATATAGAAATTGATAGCTCTTAGTTTAGCTTTACTTTCAAGCTTAACTTCATTTAAGAGGTGCCCATCTAGAATAGTTCTCAGCAAAAAAGAATGACCAGGAGAGCTTTAAATATAAAAATACTGTTACTCACATCCCAGCATATGTCAATTTAGGCAGAAACTCTGATGGTGGGCACATGCATGAGTATTTCTTAAATGCTCCTCAGGGGTCAGGAGTATGTACAGCTTAGTGATGAAATGTTTGCCCAGCATGCACAAGGCCCTGGGTTCAGCATCACACCACATACATAAAAACACTCCCCTGTTGTGCCAGAGTTTTAAAAACACCAGAAATTAGGGCTTGTGTTTTTCTTTATCCTCAATGAGGAAGAGATCTCCAGTTACCTTCATCTGTACAGAACACATAATGCATTGCCAGATTTGCTTTTCATTATAGCGGCTCAGGAATGAAGAAAAAAGAAATTGTGATAAATTATTTGGTATAGTAAATTTTATTGTAAATGCGTACAACAAAATACTAGATGGAGGTGTAAAAAAAACTTTCCCCATAAACTATCCCAAATAGTAATGTTTACCTGGTAGAAAGAGTGCCATTATCAAGAAGACTTGCAAATAGTGAATTTATTTCATTCCTTTTGGGACACACTCAAAATGTTTGAGCTGGTTCTGACATAGTCTCTCTCCACTGAACAAAGTAAATACTTTCTGGGTTTATAGTGCACTTAATGTATTCTGCAGTAACGATTGAAATGATCAGCAGTGTGATTCTTACTGATAATCTTACAAGAATCATAATTTTTTTGAGTGACCTTTTATCATCAATAGTAATGAAAATGCAATGTTTGTAAAAGTAAGAGCTCCAGACATGAGGACACCTTTTACTTTGTGCTCAGCTGCACACATTCAAAACATATTTTTGAAAACTTATTAATATACTGATCCCTGGCAAGGTAGAAATGAATAAGATTACACATGTTATTTCAATTCACATGTTCATGACAAAATTTTGCCATATGGAAAAATAACTAATATCTGGTAGACTGTGACAATGGTTTTTTCTCTTTATGGTTTCCTCCTTTCAAATTATTTACAGGAAGACCAATGCCTATTTGCTTGACAAGAAATAGTGAAGAAAAAGTATACAATTACAAACTCTCTAAATTGTCAGTGATGGAAAATATGAAGCTTCACAGTTAAGTAGTCTCAAGGGGATAAACGATGACCGTCTAACAGCCTTAGAATTATCTTCTACATTTTTTGTTTGTTTTCTTACATTTGAACAGGCTACTAAAATTTCCAGTTATTTGTTCTTTCCCTAAAAAAACCTGATTTGGCTATTTGTGTATTTGGGGCAATTAACTCATCGTGATTTTACATCAAATCTTCATAATATAACCTGATTGAGGTTTAATTCTTAAAAATTTCAAAACACACAAAATAAGGAAAAAATACCACCCTAATGCATTTAGGAACAATCAACCTATTAAAGAGAGCAAGTGTGTCTGGCAGAACTCTAAAGATGACAGAAAACAAGAGGAAACAACATTTCTTAATGTCATTTAAATATGCACACAGGAGACAAGGATATGTGCTAGGACAGAGAATCAACAGGAACTTTTGTCTTCCTGCACACATAATTGGGCTTCATTAACAATAAAGGAACAGGTGTCTTGGGAGCCATTTATATAGGCTATTAACTACTATGAGCTGCTGGTATCCAAATTTATTTTAGAACTAGGCAACTGATTAAAAATAAATATAAATTTAAAGTCCATCTATTACTATGTGAAAGCAATGTCCTGCTTTATACAGTCTAACCTCATACAAAGGTTTTCTATGGTTCTGATCAGAGGGAGATACTGAAGTTAATATACAACATTTCCTAAGTTTCAAAATAAAGACCTTCACAATAAACTTTTGTTTTTTTTTGTTTTTCTCATACCGGGGATTGAACTCAGGTCCTTGTGAACCACTGAGCTAAACCCCTGGCCCCATATTAAACTTTATTTGAATGGAAAAAAAGAAAACTTGATGAACAGCCTTTTGTCTAGATTTGAAACTAAAAAATCTTTATTTATGTACTAAAAACTAAATTTTTATTCAAACAAACAAAAAAATGACATAAATATGTATTCATCTTTTTAAGAAGTAGGGCAGGGATTCACATACACAAATATCCTATGCTAAATTCAATGCCTTTCACCACAAAATTATTTATTTTGAAGAGCATGAGTGGCAGTTCTTATCCACTGGTAGGTTTTTATTTTCTCATCTAATAAAATACTAAGAAATTGAATGTTTGAACTATTTGAGGAAACTTTACATCTTTCTATGATATTTAGAATGTTTGCAATGAAGAACAGCACTAATCTAGTCCAACACACTTTTTCACAGAACAAGAAAATAAAGTACACAAGGGATAAGTAATTTGCTACATTCAATAGCAATATTTTGATCACATAACTTGTCAAAATACTACAGTATAAAATTAGTATGAGTTAAATGATATAATTTCAAACTTACATTTACTTGTATCTAGTTTAAATTTATGAACTTATTCACTTACATAGTGTTCTGAAAGTGACATTTTCTACAATTTGTAGAAGTATTAAATGACATGCTTCTTTGTGCTACACTTTTATGCAGACTAAAGACAATAGCATATGATCTACATCAACAAGTATCTGTAGAAATGAAATGGGGGAAAAACTGAAGACCACAGATACAGCCATGATTTTTAAAAACTATGCTGATAATATTGCTTCTCCACCTTTTGGTTAAGATCAAGTATAAAAATATGGTGATATTCTAAATGGATATTGATAATACCAGAGTTTCTCAACTTTGGTACTAATGGCATTTTGTGTTTGGTACTAATGGCTCTCTTGTGAGGTGTTGTACACTGTAGTCTGTTTAGTTAGCATCCTCAATCTCTATCTACTAGATGACAGTAGCACCCCTAATTCTAACAACCAAAAATGTCCTCACACATTGCAAATATCCCCAGGAGTACAAAATTACACTTGCTGGCAATCACTGGAACAGGCAGACAACTATATTTGTATTGGTTTTCAATTTAATGATACCTATTAAACTAGAACCAAGGCAAAACAGGAGCTCTAGTATTGTTTTAAATAGCTAAAAACTATTAGGATAACAGAAGAAAAAAATCATAATTCAATATCAAAATTCAATTCTCTGGTTTTGATTTTTATGGCTTTGTCACTAATTGCCAAAATAATGCAAAGAAATGTGAAATCAGGAACACAGGATCATATTCCTCAGGAGAAATAAGTATCTCTTAGTAAGGCCTGTCAAATTAGAAATAACTCCTCCAGAGGGTTGGATGTAGCTCAGTGGGATAGCGCTGGACTAGTATGCTTGAGGCCCTGGGCTTAAACCCCACTACCAAAAAAAGAACACAAGTAGCTCCTTGTTTCTCTAAGGAATTCTTAGTATTTCCTCTCAAAATAAAACCTACCATTTTGCTTACACACAAAGTTCAATGAAGTATAATTCCAGGTTGGCGTCCAGGAGTAAAGCATTTGTTTAGATTTAACCTATTCAATGGCCTAGGAGCATTAAAACAACATAGTTTTGTTTTATTCTCTATATATGAATTTTGTGAGCAAAAAAAATTGTTATAAAACCATTTTCAAAGATACTTCCCAAAGATTACAACAATATGAAGGCTTATTGTACTGAAGATTGCTAAAATGTTAGATCAAGGATCTAACTGAGGTGGCAAGCAAACCATAGGTCTGCATAATATATGAAGAGGAAGAACTGGCTTCTCTCTCAGGCATCTTCTTTTTTTTTTTTTTTTTTTTTTTTTTTTT
>NW_022900926.1:71953632-71992496 GCF_012274545.1 Fukomys damarensis
GTCTTGAACTCACAGCAATCCTCCTGCCTCAGCCTCCCTAGTGCTGGGATTACAGGCATGTTCCACCATGCCCAGCAACATGCATCTTCTTTTGTATTCTCTCTTCTCTATCTTCTACACTGCTATGTATGAAATTCTAAAATTGTTTATTTTTTGTTAATACAAATACCTCATTAAAAATGGGGGTGGGAATAGGGCACATAGAAAACAATGAAAGAAAGATAGATGGAAAGGAATGTTTGAGAATCACTGACCAAACGTGTTGGCTCAGGTTCAAATTTAAAAAGAATCAGGCTTACTACAAGAATATCCCATGAGACAGACCTGCTATTAGTTTTTTCTATATACTCTGAGGAACCTTATAAGCTCTGCACTGAAAACAAATAAAAGCAGATTGGAAAAGTGATGAATTTGAGAATCACAAGCACCAAAATGCAAATGTTGCTCATTTGGTTCTGGCTTCACTTGAAAAATTACCAAGTAGTCTCAAGTTTTCACACTCAACAAATTTTCTTTCTTCAACATTGTGAAAGAAGAGAGTTGTCTGTATGCTTACATGTTGGAAAGGTCTCTTAATATTGTTTTGTTTTGATTCTCTATATAATTGTATCTCCAACATTAGGAATTTGGACATAACTTGCTACATCTAAGTTTACATACTAGGAAGTTTTTCTTTAACATGAACAGCATTTTATGGTACATTAAAATTTAATTTCAAATTGTAGAGATACAGAGATATCTGATTTATAGAGAAGTCAATTTATTTTTAGTTGGAAAAACTGCAATGCCAAATGATTTTGCATGTAATTCTATGATTTACATATATTATAATATTCATATAAATGATAAATACCCAAATCCTATTTGGAAAACTTTCATTATGAGAAACTTAGAATTTTAACAAAATGGTGCTTTACATTTTAAAGAATGTTCTTTTTAAACACTAAACATGTCAATCTGACAAATGGTATTAAACTGTTACTGATAAATTCTGTTTATATATCTTGAATAATTCTAAATATTGAAAGCAAACACCAAATAAATGCCAATGAACTTCTAAATTTATGAAAATATATTAGCATCCTGCAAGCTAAGAACATATAGTGGACACTTAATACAGGTACAAGATTAATTTCATAATGGATTCTTCAGTTGTCAGAGTCAATAAGCTGCCACAGGCTACAGAGGAAAATAGTTCTGAAATAACTGATGCTCTCTGACTCATTTCATTTTGTTTAACATTTTCTACTAGACCCACCAAGTGTCTTTTCGCTAAAGTGCCATTTCACTTTAGTAACAAATCATCTTATTTCTATACGATGGAAATTATTCCCCCCCATGGCTAATCTATTAACATCTCAATTATAAGGAATACAAACATAAAACTTAGGCTAACAAAAATAAAATCACTCAAATCACAAATGCTTGAAAATGTAGAGTTTCCAATTATTATGATGGAATGACCTAGTTGACAAAATTCCCCACAGAAAAGCAGCTATAAAACTAGACAAAAACTAGTCAAAAGCAGTAATTTTTGGCACTCTGCAATTCGACAAAAGACATACACCTGGGGAAAAGAACTGAACTGCAGATGAGAACAGTGTAAATCCGTGCCCTAGCCTCGTCAATACAGTAAAGGGCTGGGCAGGCTGTGAAAACCAGTACTTTGTCCCCTCTGCCAGAGGGGGCTCAGTGGATCTGGAGGTCTGTATAAGGATTTTTGTGGCAATCAGAGACACCTACCTGTAGGTCCATATGCCAGAATAAGCAAAGCTGATTGGAGCAAACAGAAGACCAACACTGTAGAAATAGCCTGTGTTTCAGACCACAGTGGCATACTTGCGCCCAGATGAAAGTGTGCTGCTGAAATTAGGTGGTAAAATGACTTGACATTCTGATAATTAACTGGCAGTGAATATTCTTCTGTGGTATCTAAGACCCAGCTGTCAACTCACATTTCTTTAGTTTAGGTAACCTTACTTACGCAAAAGATAAAATAAGAGGCACGTTAATTTTCTTTTGTCTCTGCATGAAAATGAATTGTTGGCAAATGTCGTTCACGCAATCATTTTGTTCTCCCTAATCTATCCAGATCATCTGGGGCTGTGGCCAGAAGATAAAAGACGTTGCTGCGCTTTTCTGCTCTTTTGTTCTCATTTCTTTTCCTCTCAACCCCTGTCTGAGAAGAGACACCCGAGCCTCTGTCCTAAACCCACGTTCCACCCATTTTTCAGATTCAGTCTGCTGGCTGCAGCCATTCTCAAACTACTCCGTGACAGCTGCCAACTCTTTTCACTGTCTGGTGGGGGCAGTGAGTCCCGCTGGGGCCAGCAAGCGCTGCTCACCTGGATTCCCAGCACCGCAGCGGCGCCATGTGGAGCACGGAGCAGGCACAGCAGCATCCTTGCGTCAGTGATCTATCTGAGTGCCCCTCATCTAAGAAGAGCCAGCTTTCCTGGCACCTTTCCAGCGGGCCTTCTTAGGCTACCCCAGACCCTCAGGGATCAGCATTGTCTGTCCCTACAGCAGTTACCAAGTGTAGTGCTCATTTTACACCCATACATTCTATCGTTTTCTTGTTACATCTTTTTATGTCATTGTATGTGCAGCTAAACTGAACCCTCAGAGCCCAGACCATGTTCTAAAACTCCTTTAAGAGAAAGCATACCCACAGGCTCATACTTGGATACATACTCTTTGATAAAACAAAACCATTTCTGTGATACTTAGCATTTCTAGAGTCTGACACATAGTAAAAGTTTGCTCTTCTCCATAAATTAAGTCAAAATCGGGTGAACATATTGTAGATTGTACTACATCCGAATAAAAAACAGAAACAAGGGCATCTAAAAATGCTCCCCATTGGCCTCAGGAAATGCAAAGACTTTTCAAAGGGTTGAGAGGGTAATACAAGTAATCTAAATTGAGTGTGTATTAAATGAGTTCTGCTCTTTTCTTATTAAGTTATGCTGACTTTTGACTTCCAAACTGGTTTGTGAACCATTTAGTATCATCCCTTCTCAGAAAGCTCCTAGCAGGGGACATTGATATTCTAGAACTCAGATACTTCAGGGTTATCTTAGTCCTTATAGCCCTACTATTTTTAAAGCTTACTTCAAAGCTCACTTACAAGGAGATGAGTCATCAGCATTTTAAAAATAATTACTACAAATTTAGATTATGGGGTGGGGTGGGTAGGGATTGAACCCAATCTTTGAGCTACAGCCCCAGTGGCATTTATTTAATTGGTTTATTGAGACAGGGTCTCACTAAATTGTACAGGCTGGTCTCAAACTCGCAGTTCTTTCGCCTCGGCCTCCTAGAGTGCTAAAGCTCTAACTACACTTGAAATGAGTGGGCTTACTTGGAAGAAAGTCTGAGAATGCAGAGTGAGAGAAAGCTAGGATTGGGAAAAGGCAAAGAAGCCAATCCTTGCCACTTCCATCCAACACTGCATTGACATTTCCAGTCAGGGTAATAAAAAATTAAAGACACCTACTGCATTTCCATATACTAGTAAGAAATAATTGAAAAATAAATTTAAAAACAATCCTTTCACAGTAGTATTTAGAAAATAAAATACTCAGGAAGAAACTTAAAAGTAATATATGTAATATTTGACACTGAAAACCATAAACTTTTACTAGGAATAGTTAGAGATCTAAATAAATTGAGATACATTCCATTTTTACAGATAGTAATATTTAGTATTAAAATTGACAATTTATGGAGAAGAGCAAACTTCCCCAAATTGAGATATGCATTACAGATTCAATATAAACTGTCTCAGAATCTCAGCAGGCTTTTTGTGTGTGTCTGGTACTGGGGACTGAACCCAAGGACTTCACTGCACTATGTCCTCAGCCCTTTTTAATTTTTTAATTTTGAAATGGAGTCTCGCTAAATCTGTAAGTTAACCAAGCTGGGTTCAAACTTGGATCCTCCTGCAGAAGCCTCTTAGAGTACTAGAATTACAGGCTTATGCCACCCCACCAGGCTCTCAACTTCTGTTGAAACAAGACCAGCCTGGGGAATTTAGTGAGACTCTGTCTTAAAAAGAAAAGAGGTAAGGGGTGGGAGAAGGAGGAATGTAAACCAAGCGAAAGATGAGAAGAAAATATCGACAAAGATAAATTTGATAAATCATTCAGATATAAACAGGATTTTACAACACAAAAGGTAAATAATGTAATTAAAAAATAGGCAAAAGATCTGACTATCAGAGAACTCATGGAAAGATATGCCAGTAGCTACTATGTATCTAAAAAGGTAACTAGAACAATTAGTTATTAAGGGAATGCAAAGTAAAAGCATAATGAGATGCCACTGTAATAAATGAACAAATAATACCAACTATTCAATAAGGATGGAGAGAACGGGAACCCCCATATATCACCAATGGAAATGTAAAATGGTATAGCTACTTCAGAAAATAGTTTGGTAATTTCTTAGAAAGTTAAACTTACCACAGCAATCCCATCCCTAGGACTCTGTCTACAAGAAATGAATGTGTCTAATGAAAACATTGTAAATGAAGTTCTCGGCAACATTATTTGTAATAGCTACAGAATGAAAACCATTCAATTGTCCATCAACTTGTGGTATTCAGATACTACTCAGCAACAATAAATGGACCAAAAACCCTACTAGATGCCACAATATAGATGAATCATAAAAACATGCTAAAGTTGTGAGACAGAAAAGCCTATACATGATTCTTTTTACAGAAATATCAGAAAAAGCAAATTTATAGAGAAGAAAGCAGGTAAATAGTTGCTTGGGGATGGAGGCAGAAACAAGGACTTAATGCAAATGGGCTCAGAGGAATTGTCTGTAGTAATGGAAATGTTCTAAATGTAGATGCTAATAATGGCTACATAACTATAACTTTACTAAAATTCATTTAACTTGTGATTATAAACATACTTCAGTAAAGCTATTTTTAAAAAAGAGCCAATATAAAATTGACTGCCTTTCACAATGAAGAGAGTAGGGGCTGCCAACTAGTTGAGTACCTTGATGGATAAGCAGGGTGGTTGGAAGATTCACCATCAAATCTCACTGAACAGCGATTACAATTAAATTGCTCAGAACGCAGCATACTTCTAAAAAAAGACTACCAATGATTTATTTCACACAGAAAGAAGAATGTAAAATGGCCGCAATCCTCTCACTGTAAAATTTTCCCTACCATAATTTACTTTCCTAGTATACACTACTATTGTATATTGCTACATCTATCACTAAGTTACTTCAATATTTGAGGCACATAGGAGGAAGGGGAGGGAAAGAGAATGGAAAAAGAAGATGTGTTATGTACATGTATTAATTCCCCATGATGAATGTAATCAATATTTACTGGAAACATGTACGAATAAAACAAAAATCTAAAAGAAAACTTCCATTTCTGAAGAGCAAAAAAATTTTTTTCGATATTTATTTTTATCTCACTTTGTTTTGGAAAAGATGTTAGGTTACTTTTGAAAGTATCACCCCATACTCCTCCATAATGCTTTCTTAAAATGGTAATACCTACAAGTATCTGAACTACAATTTAACAGATAACTGAGGTTTTTTAAAAAATTGGGTTTACCAAACTTCATTTGAAACAAAGTGGCTTCACTGTACTCTGCCATTTAATAAATTCGAGAATCAGTCCAACACCAGGCCACCAAGAAACTTATGACAGGATCCTCAGCTTCTTTATTCCTAGACCTATTTATCAATAAGAAATAGCCTGGACTCTTAACTCAGTTTAAACTCAGAACCAAGAGGGCAAGTTACTTCACCCCCTGCAATTTCCTCTCTCAACTCAACATCTGTCAGCCTATTTGTATCATCCTGATAAGCCTGTCATTTCCAATAGATCATAAACTAAATTGAGGAGATAGATTATGTTTTATTCATCATTACATCTTTTCTGTATTACAGTGCTCTTTATATCAATGTGTTAGATAGATGTTTCAATATTTACAGACTTTCATATAACCTTTGTGTTGTTTCCTTATATCAAGATCTTTATGCATTTGTTCTTAACAATTTACCTACTGCTTGAACAAAAATTTCCTTTTTATTTATGTAAGACAGCATCACCAGAGACACACATTGATAAAATGTTAAAATAAAAGAACACTTTAGCTTTGTAAATACCTAATCCATTTTATTCCTCAGATAACCAAAGGGAGTTGTGGAATACAAATTGAACATGAATTTTAAGCCAAACAATGTGGGTTGGACATTAGCTTGAATGGTTACTACCTGGGTTCAGCACAAATCACTTAATCCCCTCAGTTAAAATATCTTTTGTAGTAAAACTGGGATAAAAATCTATTCCCAGGGTTTTGTGATGATCATAGGAACTATGTTGGAAATAAGTTCCCTGACCTTCCTCTAACCAATTTTAGCAATAGAGAGTTAATAAGATTTAACTAAGAATTCAGATGTCTAGTAGTATTTGTTCTACTTCATTACATGAAGAACACCACTTAGCAAACCACTGCCAATGCATTCAGAGGCTTCTCTTATACAATACACTTATTTTGTGCAGTGTTAGTTGTATTTTGGTGGTAAAAATGAAATTACCCTCAGATGATTAAATATCTTTCAGATCTAGCTTGTAGATATTTTTCTCCTCTCTCTCTCTCTCCCTCTGCCCTGCCCTGTTTGGTGTTTTTGAGGCAGGGTCTCACTATGTAGCCCAGGCTGGCCCTGAACTTAGAAATCCTCCTGCCTTAGCCTCATGAGAGCTAGGATTCCAGACATGTGCCACCACTCCAGGCTCTACATATTTTTCTTTAGTCATTCAATGTCATTTGCTGTTATAGCATTTGATCTTTAAGCAAAATGAGTACATTTTTATGGTACTAGTTCTTTATTAATATACTACAATGTGCTTAAGGTGTTTATTTTTTGTTTTCATATCAGATAAATTTAGAAACTATGTATCTGAATCTATTTCTCTAAACAAACAGAAACACATACATATATAACACTAAGGTATAAGAAAAAAATCAAAAAGGCTAGTAAAAAGGAAATGGGTTAGATTGAACAGGAGAACATGTCACACAGTCATTAAAAATGAAGGCTATAGGGAGGGGAGGGTGAAGGGAGGGCAGGGACAAGGGGAAAAAATGAGAATCAAGACCTATCATGTAAAGGTACAAGGATCCCAGTAATGAATGTAACTGTACTGTATACCTAGATTGTACCAAAATATAAACTCAATAAAAAAAAAGATCCTAATCCCCCCCCGCAAAAATGAAGGCTATAGTAATATGAAAAATACATGGTTAGTTTAACTGGAAAGTAGAACACTGCATATACCTTGTGACTACAACTATGTAAAATATAAATAGGAATAAGTCGAAAAAACCTTCAACAATGAGGTTTTCCCAACTGCAAAATAAACCATAATCTTGAACTTCAGAGTTGTGGGACTTCTAAAGAGATGGAATGTGAAGGAACAAGAGAGACCTTTGAGAACATCACCTTATAATCCATTGTGACAGTTGGGATTGTGCTCAAATTTTTCAGCGGCAGCATCTTAAGGTCCAGGTATTTTTAACACACATTACTGGCAAGTAATTCAGACAATATTCACCATTATTAAGTGATATGTTTCAATGAAAGCATCAGCAGCTTTTCATTGGATCATTTACACAAGATCACCTTCAAAAGTGATTGCAACCTGAAGAAAACTAGACCGTGCAATGATCAGAATACACTACCAGATTTTGATTTCCACAAAACAATTTCATTAGTTAAAGTTTCTTGATTTGCAGTTTTTTTGGGGATTTTGCATTCAATAACTTCTGCAAAATTAAAGAATTGCCAAAGATAGCACAGCGTGGTTTCCAGTGCTGAATTTTAAGTCTGACACATAAATGTAGCTGGAGTATATTTCAAAGATAAGGAAGTAGATACTGAAGAACAATGAAATTTTAATTTCTCCTCCTCTAGTTACAATGCAGAGTACTCAAGTATCAATTCTGTTCCTTTCCCATTTAGCAAACATCAATTCTAGACATACAGATAACAACTCTAGAATAACTTATTTTATCACTTCCTTTCAAGTGGCAAAAGGCAAGAAAGATAGTTTTTGATGATACCAAGAAAACCTAGGTACTTCCAGGCATTTAGTTTCCAGGTCACAGTCAGAGCAATGCTCCTTTTTACTTAAGTATAGATATAGTAAATATTTTAAATGTTCACCATCAAAAGCCAAAGAAAATCATAGTAAATGTGAGATTTCCCTGAAAAACATCAGTAAAAAAGGCCTAATTTGTAAGGAAGTTACCAGTTATTCAACTGAGGGAAGTGGGCCAACTTCATTTTACCAAAGGATTGAGATATTTAAAACTCAGGTATATAGGAAAAGAAAATTGAGTATTTAGATTTTTTAAAACTCTACATAACAGAAGAAAAAAATCTAAGACTAAATGGAATGTTAAGGTTTAGATCTAAAATGTCCCTCTGAGGTGAGCAGCCTTCCTCTGCCATTCCCTTCTGCCTTGAAGCTAGGTGACCATGAAATGAAACCTCTGAAACCACGAATCAAAATGAACTTGTCTTCCTTTAAGTTGTTTTTCTCAGGTTTGTAGTCATAGTGATGAAAGGCTAATACACCACAGAGTTATAAAGACTAAAGGACAGTCTGAAAGTGGCACAGAAACTATTTGCAGGTGACATGTCCCCATATTTTCATTCACTTTAAAATGAATTGATTTCAGGTTCCCTTTGTATTCTACTAAACAATGTTTCCAGTTCTTTTCTCAAAGTGAATGTTTAATGCTCCTCTGCATATTAAATTGTCATTTTAAAGTGAAAATATTCCTCTGGAACATAAAACTGATGATAATACATTAGTAAGAATTAGTAAGAATGAAAGAAGACAGACAACTAGATCAAGAAAAACCCGTATAGGTCTTAAAGCATCTTAGGGCAAAGGAAGAGCTACAAATCAACTAAACAATTTGTCAAAGGTTCTAACAAGAAAAAAATGAATCTAGTCTTTGTGGATTTCCTATTTTAATACATGCATATGCTATGAAGATACTCTATGCCATGTAATTTTTATAACTACTCTGAGAACCATTTTTTCCTGACTTATGGATTTAAATAACCTGATATCAAGAAGAATTATGTAATTTGCTTACAATTGGACCAGGGCAAAGTTCAAATCACGGACCTAGGCTTTAATATTATTTATTTATTTTCAACTTGCTACAACCACTTAACATGTTAAAGAGTATATGTTTTAAAAAGATTTAATTAAGAAGAAATAACCATTACCGTTTCCTGATGTTACAGATTTCTTATATCCTATTAGGAAGTAAGGAAGGAGGGCCGGGGATTTGGCTCAGTGGTTACACCACAAGTGCAAGGGCCTGAGTTTGATCCCCGTTTCAAATAAATAAATAAAGGAGATGGAACTTCCAATGCACATTACTTGAGGAAGTAAGGAAGGGTACTCAATAAAATGCATCAGAGGAGGAAAGGTGCCCCATAAAGGTCTCCGTAAGTACCAGCTCCACCCACCTCCCGCCGTCCCCCGCTTTCCTTTCCTTTTCTTTCTTTTTTTGTTCACTCTGGCTTTTCAATTCTCTTTCACTGTTGTACACTCCTGGCTTAAAGAACCATGTTCAGCAAGAATAAGTGAATCACAAAGCTTGGAAGTATAGCTGTTCTAAGAATTCTAGGAAGATTGCTTTCAGGAAAAATTCACAGCAACTGCAATTAACCCTGAGAACAAGGGGACTGGGGAAAAAATGATCTCCTTCTAAGTGAGTATATTTCATCAGTATCATATGATTCATGTCAACCCTAATTCTTCTATACTAGCAAGTGAGAAAAAAATGTGAATTATTGGATTCTAATCACATAAATAAATTTAAAATAAAACATAAATTATCACAAAGTGCAGGCTTCAATTTTTCGTGTTTCCCAATACAAAAGCAACTGTAAAGGAGTTCCAAAACTAAACTTGCACATTTGATTTTTTGCCTGACAACCCTAAACATATTTTATGAGTATGTTGAGTAATATGATCTTTGGAGCAAATTGAAAATAACAGGCCTTCAAAAGTTTAAAAAACTAACTTAAGAAAATGAGTCGAACTTAAGAAAAAAATTGACCTCATTTGTTGCAATATTTTTACACTATGTAATAATGTTTACATCAATGTAATAATGTTTACATTTACAGCAAATACATTAAAAAAAGACAACATCCATCCATGTTTTTATGTTCATCACCAGTTAAAAAAGAAAAGTTTTAAATCAAAGAGCTTTTTAAGCATATGTGAAGAGCTGTTGAACAGTAACAACAGAATTTCTTTACAACAACAGAAAACTGACTCATCCTTTTGGTCATTTCGGAGATGAGATTTTTTACTTCATTCATAGATATGTTTCAATTTTTTATGATGATATTTATGTGTACCTAATATGACCAAGAAAGTAAAAAATTAAATTCATTAGATACTGTTGAAATAAGCCAGGCATTATGGTCAGAGACATAACATTATTTTAGAATATTTGGCATATTCCAAGCCAGAAGAAGATATTCTGGATAGAATGTTATACCATTTTATGCAGTCTAACTAGAATACTTTTACTTTAAAATAACTTTAGTGCCTCAACTTTTTAATTTCTACATTGAGATGCCAATATATTCCTTTAATATACCTTATCTTACTTACAAATATTTTATTAAAATTGTGGCATTTTGTAAATGCATATTACAATAAATAAGTCAACATTAGCAACGTACAAGACAATATGTTAATATAAAAAAAGGACAATGCAAATCTTTTACAGCTACAGATAAACTTTTCAGAGGCTTAATACTAGTTTGACAGTTTATATGCAGCATTTATAAAGGAAGATGGCAGAGAACTTACTAGAACTTTAATGTTTAAAATGTTTAAATATAACTAGTTGAAGAATTTAAACTTTATTCTAAAAGTATTGGAGAGCTACTAAATAATTTTAACCAGGAAGAACACAGCTTATAGCTGTCTTATTCACTGTTATATTCTTCAAAACCTATTTAATGCCAGGTGTAGCATGTAAACAAACAAAAATAGTTGAATAAATTTATGTAAAGTATTAAAAACTAATGGTCATAAAAAGAAAGTAAACAAAACTAAGCAATGGCTACTATAATTAAGGACTCAACTGAAAGGATGTGGGCAATGACAAAAGATAAAAGCAAAAATGAAAAGTAATATTAAAAATTTGTGGGATTTCAGAAATCAACGCAAAGCTATATGATGATATACTATAGTAATAAAGACTGTGATAATAGCATGAGGACAGACAAGCAAATCAATAGAATAGATATGTTAGTTACTTTTCTCATTGCTGAGTCAAAATACTCAACACCCAAAGTTAAAGGAGGAAAGATGTATTTAGCTCACAGTTGTAGAGGTTTCAGTCCATACTTGGCTGGCTCCAAGGGAGGATGGCACATGGTAGAGAGGCACTGCAGAGGACAGACAGTCCATGGCAAGCAGGCAGGAGACAGCAAAGCAGCAAGCAGCGGGTGGCGGTGGCAGCAGCAACAGCAACAGCCTACCTCTTCCTTTACCCCTTCACGATACCTGCCTTTTGGGTGGTACCACATACACCCAGAGTGGGCCTTCCAGTATCCAAACACAGAAGGATGCTACACCAATCAGTGGACTAATTTAGTAATCACACACCCTAGATTCAACCACCTGTGAAGAGCCCCAGCTGTGACTTCATGAGGCTTTGAGGGGACATCTAGATACAAGTCCCAACACTTGAGAATCAAGAAATAAAGCCCCATTTTTATGACCAATTGATTTTTCACAAAGATGCTGAGTTCAATCAGTGGAGAAAGAATATTTTCAACAAGCGGTGCTGGGACAATTGCAGAGCCATATCCAAAAGGATAAGGTCACACCCCAAATTCACACCACATACAAAAATGATTTTTTTCTCACTGAGTTTATTGGTCCTTTTTAGGTGTACAGTACAGTTACATTCATCATTGGGATCTTGTACCTTTACATGACAGATCTTGGTTCTCATTTTTTCCCCATACTCCTGCCCTCCCATCACCCCCTCCTCCCTTCCCTATTTACAAAACAAAAATTAATTTCAAACAGATCATAGATATGAATGTAAGAACTAAAACCATGAAATGCTTAGAAGAAAACTCAGGATTAAATCTTCATAATGTTAGATCAAGTAACAGCTTATTAGATACAGAACAGTAATAAAATTAAAGAACACAAAAATGGACTTCATCAATTTTAAAAAACTTTTGTGTTTTAAAGGACACCATCAAGAAGGTGAAAAAACTCACAGAATGAAAAAAAAATGTTCAAATCATATATCTGATTAAGGACTGTGTTACATAATGAGCTCTTTAAATTGAACAGTAAAAAAGGTAAATATAGGCCAGATGTGGTGGTGCACACCTGTATTATCAGCACTTAAGTTGGAGACCAGCCTGGGTGAAACAGTGAGTTCAAGACCTGCCTGAACTACATAGAGAGAACCTGGAGGGAGGCAGGGAGGGAGGGAGAGAGGGAGAGAGGGAGAGAGGGAGAGAGAGGGAGAGAGAGAGAGAGAGAGAGAGAGGGAAAATACTCTCATAATTCAATGAAAATACTCTCATAATTCAGTGAAAATTGGAAAAAGATATAATCTACATTTTTCTACAGATGGACTACAAATAAATGAAGAGACGTTCAACATCTAAGACATTAGAGATATTTAAACTGAAGTCAATGAGATACTACTTCACACTCATTAAGATGGCTAAAATAAAAAGAGAAAATAGCTAGTATTGATGAGGATATGGAGAAACTGGAACTCTCAGTCACTAATGGTAAAATTATAAAATCACACAGTCAACTTGGAAAACAGTTTTAAAAGGTGAAATGAGGTTAATATATTATCTATCAATTCTACTCCTCCACATATACCCAAGAGAAATAAAAACATATATACTCACACAAAAGCTTTTACGTGAAGGTACACATAAACCTTATTCATAAGAGCCTCAACTTTCCATCAACAAAATAAATGAACAAAATTTTATTATTCATTATTCAGCTATAAAAGTACTTATCTGATAATGTGCTACAACATAGATGAAGCTTGAAAACATTATGCAAAGTGAAAGAAGCCAGACAGAAAAGAAAAATATTCTATAATCCCATTCATGTGAAATGTCCAGAACAGCCAAATCTACAAAGACAGAAACTAGATTAGTGGTTTCTTAGGGGCAGAGGGAAACAGGAGTGGTTATTTATTGATGGATAAACTTTTCAAATTTTTTAGGGATAGGAATGTTCTAGAATTAGTTGTAATGATTTCACAGATCTGTATATGTATTAAAGCCCAGTGAATTAAATACATTGAGAGAATTTTATGGTATGTAAACTATATCACAATAACATTGCTAATTAACAAACACATCTATATTGCTTATGGACTTTCAAAGAGATCATTGTTCCCCTGTTCCCTGTTGCCTTCTAGTTAACTGACGCAAAATTCTCAATTTCCACAAATAAAAACATTCAAAATCCCTCTTTGAAATTCATAAACATAGGAGTGAAAGTTAATTTAAAGTTAAAATTAATTTAATTTAATTAAAAGGTCTTGAGTTCAATCCCCAGTACAAAAAAAAAATTATCAGAATAGTAGTTACGTAATTACTTTTCTCTCATTGCAGAGACAAAATACCTGACACCCAAAATTAGAAGGTAAAGGGTTTATTTAGCTTACAGTTCATAGAGATTTTAGTCCATAATCAGCTGGCTCCAGAGCTAGGTAGATGGCAAACAGGTGATGCAGAGGAGAAACAACATATGCACAAAGCAAAAGTAACAAGAGAGTTTAACAGCATCTTTCTTCCTCTTTTATCTTATCCAGACTACCAGGATTAGGGTGGTGCCTAACTAATCATTCACATGCAGTGGTTTAGTACTCACAAGCCCTTAACCGCAGCATCACATATTCCAGATTCAACTACCTCTGAAAGAGAAAGTCCCACCTCAGCTGTATGAGGCTGTGGGGGGCATCTAAACACAAGCCATAACAGCACTCATCAGAGGCCACAAAAGTATAAATATCATAGTCCAATTCCCCTTTTTCCTTGAACTTCTTATTTATCTTCTATCAAAGTATTTTATGTATAGTAAATATTTCAATACATGTTTGCTAACACCAATCTTCAAAACGAGACTAGGAACTTTAATGCTTAGAAAAAAGTACTATTACAGTGAGACTTTTGGATAAATATTGACTTCTGAATTTCATCTGTTTAATCTTTGGCCATTTCTTTAGGAGGAAATATTTGAGAAATCTTCAGATAATAACCCTAATATATAACCCTAATATAAGAGACAACACACATACACATGTGTACATAATATATATGTAGTATATATATATATATATATATATATACACATATATGTACAGTGTGTATATATGCTGTATAAAGACTATACAGTATATACTCTATATGACATATACATTAAGCCACATACACTGTATACACTACATACAACATGTATCATGTATATATTATATGCATATTCCTAGTTTTATTGATGAAAATCATCTGTCACGCAGAAAACTTCTATAGCAAGCTAAAAGCAAAAACACACCAAACATCTTGTTACCCTCTTGGATCAAAGAATGGGATACTCTAGTTAATACCAAATTACTATATGTAGATTAGTACTTATAAACTGAAAATAATACACAATAAATTGAATTGATCACAATATTGTCTTTCTTGAACAGATCAGAAAATCTTTGTATTTCTTGCACTGGCTTAGGGTCATTATTATAATCAATTATTTTCTATGTTGGGCTATTTTTGCAAATGTATTCAGTAAGGGAGTTTCAAATGAAATAATGTCAGGTAGACCAACTTCTCCACAGGACAGTAAAACCAACACAATTGATAACTCAAGCCTGAAACCAGAACATATTAAAAGAAAAGGAAAGGGATGAAACTAGCAATCCACTCCACTCCAACAAAAGGCTGAATGAAAGCTTCATGAAGGGGAATGCTGGCACATAGGAATTCTTATGGAGGGGAGGAGCTGAGGGAAGTCATTCACGTAACTTTTCAAATATGAAGTGTTTGGTTTCTGGTGGATGTCAAAAAAAGAGGAGTTCTGCAAATATTGGTTTGGTGAAGACAGAAAGAAAAGACCATTTATATCTCGGGGCTTTCAATGGCTTTCTCTTTGTCCATGCAAAGAAACAGACAATCACACTAAGCTAAAAACGGATGCAGAAGCATAATGCTCCTTCAGATGCAGGTTCACAGTACCAAATTTAAGTGGCCTGATGCTTTCATTAAATCTGTAAATTCCCAAGTACTGCTGATTCTACCTTTAAGAAAGCAAATCTATATATAAGCAAAAGTACATACTGTAGCCCAAGATATGTAAGGACTTCTTAGTGGAACAAAGGATATAATTCTACTAATAGTATAGTAATAAGTCTATGGGAAGTTATATGCAAGATTTAAAGATCATACAATGCCATTAACTGTATTAAATGAATATAAGGTTAGCCTTCCTCTTTCTCTTGCTCTTCTTTTTCCAGACTGTCCTCTAAGCTTGTTTGAGTATGTGTGGGTGGGTGGGGGTATTGGGGATTAAACCTAGGGTTTTTTGCACTGACCTTCAGCTCTTTTTATTTTTCTTTTTGAGACAGGGTCTTGCTAAGTCACTAAGTTGTCCAGGCTGGGCTCAAACTTGTGATGCCACTGCCTCAACCTTTCAGAGTGTTAGGATCACAGATGTGTATTATCATGCCTGGTATCTTTAATAAAGGCAGCTACAAATATTTCTCTTCAAGTATCATCACAAGATGGCAAACACAGGTACCCTCCCACAGTGATTTGGTAAGAGACAGACAAGGGAGACAGTCCTGAAGAGGGTGCCTGCTAGACAAGTCCCTCAGAAAAGTTTTAAGCTCAAGCCAGGAAGGACACGGTGTCCTGCATGGGTGACTTCCAAAAGAGGCTGGATCGGAAAATGGTGGCATTAAATCCAACAGTCTGCTTGAGCCCCTGCCCTGTGGCCTATATCCAGCAGAGACTACTAGTCTGATCGCTTTTCTCATCTACCAACTTAAGGTAAGGGCAAGCCTGGCTTGGGTGTTTGCCATGATAGTGGGTATACAGACAGAGTGGCCTCTGGAGCGGGGTGGGGGTGGAAGTGGGGCTGGGATTACTGGATTCCAAGCCTTGAGATTCTTGGAAAAATGTCACATTCAAAAATATAAAAGAATATATATATCTTTGCTTACTTTTTTCTTCATTTTTGGGGGGGAAGGGTTTTTTTTCCTCCTTTTATTTTTTTTTCTCATTTCTCCTTTTACTTTTTTCTTGTATTTCTTTTATTTTGCTGGTTTTTAAAATTCTTTTTGTTTGTTCTTTTCTGTTACTTTTATCCAATGCTATTATTATCTTTTAATTTCAGTAGGATACTTAATCTTACTTTTTTTCTCCTCCCTTTCATGTGTCATTGATTAGTTTTTTTGTACTTACTTCTAGTTCCCAAACTCCTGTATCTTTACTAGTTTAACCATTAAGTTTTGTGAATCTTTAGTTATTTAACTCTGTGTTATTACTGTTAAATTCTGTTCTATTATTAGTGAAGGCACAGTTCTTGCATTTAGTAGATATTTACTGTATGTCAATACTAGGTTAATAATTATAGATATCTTTTCTGTAGTTAAGGGTGGTACATTATTGGTCCTCAGGGTATGTCAATATCCAATTTGTCTTTGATAATATTATTACTGCTGATTTTATTGCTATTGCCAAGGGTGCACAATCATGCTGTTACTTTGTTTTGTCTATATATGAATATCTGGGTTTCTTTTGTATCATTAACAATACTGTGGCACATACATAGAGTGCTGGGCCAAATACACTGCAGGCTCCTCTCCCAAATAAAGAGGTGGTTGGATCTTGGGACAGAAACAAAGGCCTATAGTTAGCCATGCCAAGAGTGCATCACTGAAAGCAGACACTAACTAAAGAGATCTTGTTATCAATAACAAAATCTTCTACTATAATTAAGCTACAAAACTCAGCACAAAAACAAAAACAATAGGAACAGGAGAAGACGAAGCAACAAAGTGTCTCCAAAACTTTCTAATTCTCCCAAAGCTGATCCATGGGGCATAGAGAAGAAGGAAATAAAAGCCATGCAGCCAAATTATTCAAAAGGATAACAGGAAATAAGGAATCAATTAGGTGGATGATGAGCTCAAAGGTGTAACTATTAGGTATTGGACCGAATAAACAAAACAATTATCAAGGTTACAGAAAACACTAATTAGCTATGATAAATAAAATGATGCAAAATATGAAGGCCAGTTTAGCCAAAATAAGAGTCTAGGAAAGGTACCAATTACAAATACTGAGATAAGAAAATTCTATTCAAAAAACAGACAGCAGAAATGACCAATGTGAAGACAGTAACAGAAGTAGAAGATAGGGCTAATGTCAATGAGAGATACCTTAAAAACAACAAGAGAACATGAAAAATGGATCCAATACTGGCTCCAAGATTAATCTAAGATTAACTTGAATAAACGAAAATCAGAAGACAATATAAAAGGCATTTACATAAATAGAAAACTTTCCAAATATAGTGTTACGGAAGGAAGCAATAGGTGACACAGAGAGGCAGCAGGATGTATGTAAAATAACAAATTTACTTATTGATAACGGTTGATCACATATAAGCCATGCCTGGATCAATGACGTACCGGATTACAACTCCTCCTTTTACAGGGTTTCACAGCCTTGACTCTATTTGGGTGGTTATATTTTATTCTCACAGTTCAAATCACGGTCACAGAATAGTTAATCTTTTCAACCCAGATTAACAGTTCTTTGCAGTTGGGGAGTTTGCCTTTAAGATTCACCTAGTTATCTATTCTAGTCCATAGGAAGTTGGGTGTTCAGGGCCAGGGGAGCAAATGTTAGCAATGGGTTCTTTCATCTACACACTCTTACGATCATATGGCTCCAGTCTCTTCAGAGCTCAAGGTCTTGATGTGCCCTGTTGTTTCAGGGTAAGACCAAATGTCTCATTCAGCAATTAGTGCCTTCAGTGCCTATTAGTTCTGAGCTAAACCAAGCAACTGCTGTTAGAGACAGCAAAAACCATTTTACATCATAACACTTTATAGGTTTTTGTTATTTATAAAAGTTTTCCCTATCAATAGGAAAAGAATTTAACATACAGATAAGTGAGACATATAAAACTCCATATGCTCACAATCAGAAAAGAACTTCTCCATGACACAATATGGTCAATCCCAGAAGGACTAAATCGTAAAAGCTATTAGAGAAAGGCACAAGTCACTTATAAAGATAAGCCCATTAGAATCACAGCAGATTTTTCAACACAAACCTTAAAGGCCAGAAGAGCTTGGAGTAAAATGTTTCAAGCTCTAAAAGAAAACAACTTCCAACCCAGGGAGACACATATATCTTGCAAAGTAATCTTCCAAAATTGATGGAAAACTAGAGTATTTGCATGACATAGAGGACCTCAAAACATTCATTATACAAACAACATTACAAAATTTCTAAAAGATATCCTAGAGACAATGAAGATAACCCATGCCAAGGTGAGCAGTTAAGAAGGGGGAAAAAAAGGAAAGCAACAACAGAAAAATAATACAATGATAGGAATAAGTTAATACTTTATAGTAATACTACACAATAACCTCAATTCCCTAATCAAAAGACACACAGATTGGCAGACTGGATCAAGAAGTAAAATCCAATAGTATGTTGTATGTAAAAACACATTTAACCCAAATAGAAATTCATAGACTAAAGATCAAAGGATGCAAACAATATTCTATAAACCTGAAAACAAGCAGGAATAGCTACCCTATTTTCTGACAAAGAGGACAACAAGCCAAAATTGATCAAAAGAGGCACAGAAGGTCACTATATATTGGTTAAGGCAACAATTCATAAGGAAGAGATAACCATTATAAACATATGTGCACTCAACACTGGCACATCCAAATTCATAAAACAAATGATACTGAGAACTTCCAGGAAGACGGAGTGGTGAGCAGCAGCAAATCAGCCTCTCGAAGATTTGGAGTCGAGATGCTGGAATATATGAATGTGGAGAATAGAAGAAGGAGGGAAGTGGGTCCCTGGGACCCAGCAAAGATGTGAAGAGAGAATTGGAGCCCATGGGGAAAGTGAAGAGAGGGACCTCAACACACAGAAGAGGGAGGTGGTAAATGGCATTTTCTTCCTGCATCCAAGCTCATGGAGTGAGAGAGGTGGCTCAAACCTACAGAGGTACAGTAACTCCAAAGGACTCCACAGAGAAATGTACCAGTAGAAAAGACATTGCACACTGTGGGCTACAGGGACTAGTGTGTGGTTCTAATCCAAATGTCCCTAGGAGAGGGCAAGTGGCAGGTCATTATTTTGGAAAAAGGCCAATTGAACCTGAAACTCAGAGCAGCAGTGAATTGGCTCCATCTTGGGGTGGCTTGCAGTATCAGGGTGAGGCACAGCCATTCAAGACACCCAGGGTGAGGGAGCTGAGTTCAAGCCAGCAAGAGGCCCACAGATTGTCAGCTGAAAAACTTGGATTACAGCTTCACTAGCAGAAACCAAGATCAGTCTGAACTTCAGTGGAGTTGAAAGAGCAGGCTGGCTGGCATTAACCACCACTCCACTATAATTCTACTGCAGGCTTTCTGGGATTAACCAACATGGATCAGTCTGCCCCCTTTGTCTACTAGTGACAGCAGAGACATTCCTTGAAAGTGGATACTTTTTCTTCCTTTCTTTCTTGATTACTTTTATTTTTATATGAGTGTAAACATTGCTTCTAGTAGATGCTGTTTTTATTTTGTTGTTTCTCTTTCTTCATTCTTTTTTTCCCTCCTGTCTTCTTTATCAGTTTTCCAAAATGTGCATAATCTTCCTTTGTCCTTCAGCCTTACTCTTCTTTTTCTTTCTCTATTTCTCTATTTTTGCCTCTTACCTCTTAAATTGTCTCCCCAGAGGGTAATATTGCTTTACTGAGAGGACATTCACTGTATATAATTTTCTGGTTTGTTTTAGATTTGGTATATAACTACAAATCTGGTTCATACAATTAAAAGTGGCAAATTAATAGTTATCATGGTTTGTCATTTTCTAGGCTGAGCTTGATACTAACTACTGTTAGTACTTATTCTATCACATTGGTCAAGGTGACACAGTTGCTCTAATCAGTTGTTCTCCCTTGTATGCTAAGACTGAGATTGCCTGAGGGTCATAAACAATATTATAGGCCAGTACCAAAGAACCAAAGGCTAAGCCAAATAGGCAGCAGCAAATAGGCCAATAAATAAGATAGGACCTAGCAACAGACTCAAAAGCCAAAAGTCAGATACACTTAAAAGATATTTCTAAAAAGTAGTAACTTACTAAGGTGCTCTCAATACTAGAATAAAGGTACCTACCATAAGCAATTTAAAGCATCAATACAAAAAGTTAATGAAAGAAAAGGAAGGAGAGGAGAGGAAAGGAGAAGAGAGGGTACAATGAGGTGGAACAATTCAAAAGCCATGCACCTGAACTCCCTGAAATGGCAATAGCAGAAGTCAAAGCAAATGAATTAGGTGCTAGAAAAAAAATCAAATCAGAAATAATTTCTCAGATAATGAAAGAGATGACTACCATAATGAAGAACATGGATAGTAAATCTAGAGTAGATACAGATTTTAAAAGTAGAGGAGCATAAGAAAATGATGGAGGGCTGGGGATTTAGATCAGTGGTGCCACACCTGCCTTGCAAGCTCAAGGTCCTGAGTTTATCCCCAGTACTACAAAGAAAAAGAAAAAAAAGACAGAATCTATGAATGCCCAACACAGGAAAGAAATGAAATCCATGAAACACATTCAAACAGATATTCAGGAGGATAAAAATTCTACTGAAAGTATTTGCAACAGAATCAACCCATGTGAGGACAAAATATCACATATAGAAGAAGGGTTTGAAGTTAGTGATCATAAGAATAAAGATATTTTTAAAATAGCAAGAGACCATGAAAAAATCAATCCAATAGATATGAGAAATACAAAGAATAATAACATAAGATTGATTGGAATTGATAAAAAAGCAGGAGATGGCAAAAATGACTTTTAAAAAACCATTCACAAGTCACAGCAGAAAACTTCCCAAGCATGGAAAAAGAATTTGACATACAGATAAATGTGGTGTATAGAATATGCCAAGACATGTAACAGTCAAGATGTCAGAAATTCAACACAAAAACAAAATTAAAAGCTCTTAGGGCTGGGGATTTAGCTCAGTGGCACCACACCTGCCTCGCAAACACAAGGTCCTGAGTTCACCAGTACGGGGGGGCGGTGGGGGGAGCAAAAAAAAAAAGAGCTATCAGAGAAAAGAAATAAATCACCTATAAAGAAAAAGACCATCAGAATCACAACAGAATTCTCAATACAAACCCTTCAAGCAAGGAGAGCTTGGAGTGAAGTATTCCAAGCCCTAAAAGAAAACTTACAACTCAGATTGATAGACCCCCAAAAAACTCTTTGAAAATTGATGGGGAAATAAGATACTTCCATGACAAAGAACATCTGAAAAAATTCATGACCACTGAAGCAGCATTCCAAAAGGTTCTGACATAAATTCTAGAAAGAGATGATAACTACAATTCTATGAACCCCAATAGAATGAATTCATCAGGCAAGGCAAGCAATTAAACAGAGGGAAAGAAACAGAACTGACAAGAGAAAAATTATATGACAAGAGTAAGTTAATATTTATCAATTATAACCACCAATATAAATGGTCTCAATTCACCAGTCAAAAGAAGCAGATGGGCAGAATGGATCAGGAAACAAGATCTAATGCTGCGCACAAGAAACACAATGAACTCAAAAATAAATTCACAGACTGAAAGTCAAAGGATGGCAAACAATACCCCACGTGACAGGAAACTCAAAAAAGCAGGGGTAACTATTCTATTTACAGACAAAGCAGATTTCGAGCAAAGACTGATCAAGAGAGACAAAGATGCTCACTACATACCTGTTAAGGGAACAATCCAAGAGGAAGGGATAGCAATAATAAATATATATGTACCAAATACCAGCACACCCAAGTATATATAAAAAAATTAACACATATTAAAAACCAAATAAGCACTAATACAATTATAATGGGGGACCTCAATACCCCATTGTCACAAATAAATCAATTAGACAAAAAAAATCAACAAAGAAATATCAGAACTCTTATCAAAGCCTTTAACAAATGGACTCAGATAGAACAGAATGTTCTGTCCCACAACAAAATACACATTCTTCTCAGCTGTGCACAATGTATTCTACAAAACAGATCATCTACTAGCTCAAAGAATATGCTAAGTAAATGCAATGAAATAGAAATTATCCCTTCAGGAAGTGGTTTTTTTGTTTGTTTGTTTGTTTTTTCTGGTACCGGGGATTGAACTTGGGTCCTTGCACTTGCAAAGCAGGCACTGCAATCACTGAGCTAAATCCCCAGCCCTAGAAACTATCCCTTGCATCTTATCAGACCATGGTCCAATAAAATTGCAAATCAATGGCAAAAGAAACCACAGAACTACATAAACACATGGAAATCAAATAACACTCTCCTGAACAACCAATGGATTAAATTTAAGAAGAAATTAGTTTCTTCCATTAAATGATAATGAAAATATAACCTATCAGAATGTATGGGACACAATAAAAGCAGTCCTATGAGGAAAATTTATAGCAGTGAATTCCTACATCAGAAAAATAGAATGAGTTCAAATAAACAACCTAATACTGAACCTTAAACATCTAGAAAAAGAAGAACAAGCCAAGCCCAAAGCTCATACAAGGGAGGAAATTATACGGATCAGAGCAGAAATTAATGCAATGGAGACTAAGAAAACAATACAAATAATCAATAAAGAGTTCATTCTTTGAAATACTGAATAAAACTAGCAAACCCTTATCCAACCTTATATAAAAAAACTTAAATCCACGCAACTAGAAATGATAAGGATGAAATCGCGAAAGACCCTGAAGAAATCCAGATCATCAACACTTACCTTAAAAACCTGTATTTTAGTAAGATGAAAAACACAAAAGAAATGGGCAGATCCCTAGATACATATGAATTATCAAAGCTGAACCAAAATAAAAAGATAAACAAATTCTAAATAACCCAATATCCATTCATAAAATTGAAGCTATAATTTATTTTTAAAGAAATAATTTAAAAACTACCAACAAAAAAAAGTCTTGACAGATTCACTGCTGAATTTTACAAGAAATTTAGAGAAGATTTAATATCTCTACTCCTCAAACTCTTCAATGAGGGCCGGGGATTTAGCTCAGTGGTTCGGTGGCCTGCCTTGCAAGAGCAAGGAACCGAGTTTGATCCCCAGTACCAAAAACAACAACAACAACAAAACTCTTTAATGAAATTGAAAGGGAAGCAATACTCATTCCTGGAAACAAGCATCACCCTTATACCAAAACCAGAGAAGGATCCAACCAAAAAAGAGAACTACACACCAATCTCCCTAATGAAAAAAGAAGCAAAATTCCTCAATATAATACTGGTAAATGGAATGCAGCAAATCATCAAGAAGGTTATACACCATGAACAAGTGGGATACATCCCAGGGATGTAGGGATAGTTCAACATATGCAAAGCAATAAATGTAATACACTATATCAACAGAACCAAGGACAAAAATAATATGATTATAGATCATGTTATATCTATGTAGAAAAGCATCTGACAAAGACCAACAGGCATTCATGATAAAAACCCTACAAAAAACTGGATAGATGATCTTTTTATCAATCTGATAAAAGCCATCTATGACAAACTAACAGCCAACATCATACTAAATGGTCAAAAACTAAAAGCTTTCACTCTAAAATCAATAAGACAAGGATGTCCACTATCACCACTCCTGTTCAGCACAACTGTGGAAACATGAGCCAGAGCAATTATACAAGAGAAAGAAATAGGATAGGAAAGGAAGAAGTTGAATTATCATTGTTTGCAGATGACATGATATGCTACATAGCAGACCACAAAAGACTTCTAGATTGAATAACTACATTCAGTAGCATAGTTAGATACAAAGTCAACACTCAAAAATCAACAGCATTCCTGTACACAAATGTCAAACTCACTGAGAGAGAAATTATGGAAATAAACCTTTCATAATAGCATAAAAACAAAAGAAAAAAGAAAAGAAATATCTAGGAATCAATATAACAAAGGAAGTAGAAGACCTTTACATTGAAAAGTACAGTAGTCTGAAAAAACAGATGGAAGAAGATATCAGAAAATGGAAAGATATCCTTCATTCTTGGGTAGGAAGAACCAATATAATGAAAATGGCCATACTTCCAAAATCTTTATAAAGATTTACTGCAAATCTGATCAAAATACCAATAGAATATCTCACAGCATTAGACAAAACAATACTAAAATTTATTTGGATCCAGAAGAGACCTAGAATAACAAAAGCAACTGGGGCAAGAAAGGCAATGCAGGGAGCATCATAATCACTCACTTGATATTTTACTAAAAAGCTACTCATGATACTAGCAACAAACAAACAAACAAAAAAACAAAACAAAAAAAACTGAGGATCAATGAAACAGATTAGAAGATGTAGAAACAACTCCAAACACACTTGGCCATCTAATCTTTGACAAAGGAGACAAACACCTTCACTGGAAAAAAAGCATCTTTAATAAATGGTGCTGGAAAAACTGGGTTTATACATGCTAAAGATAAAAGCTAGACCTATATCTTTCACCATGCACTAAACTCAAATCAAAATGGATCAAAGATCTAAATATTAAAATAGCAACACTAAATCCATTGGAAGACAGAAACAGAACTCTTGAAGACATATGTATAGGCAAAGATTTTATTAATAAAACCCTGTTCACACAGGACATATTACAATCAATCAACAACTGGGATCTCATCTTATTAAAAAGCTTTTGAACAGCAAAAGAAAAAATCAACAGAGTGAGAAGACAACCTACAGAGTAGAAAAAATTTCAGCTAGCTGTTTCTCAGAAAAAGACTAATATCTAGAATATATAAAGAACTCAAAAAAGTCAGACTCCCCAGATCTAAAGACTTAATTTTTTTAAAAATTGACTTTTGAAATGAAGAGATAATTCTTAGGTGAAGAAGTACATGAAAGAAGTACATGAAAATAAATACATGAAAAAATGTTCAACATCACTGGTTATTCAAGAAATGCAAATTAAAACAACAGCAGAAGATGAAACTTTCTCCAAAATACACTATATAGTAGCCAAAAAAGCTTAAGTATACACAAAATAATTAAAATTCTCATGCATATTATCAGATCATAGTGCAATGAAATTATGAGTCAGTGGTGACAGGCATTACACAGATACATTTAATTAAACAATACACTCTTGAATGATCAATGGGCCACAAATATTTGAGCAAAAATTAGACAGTTCCTAGAAATAAACAACAAAGCCAGTACATTTCAGAACCTATGGAGCTCAGTGGAAGTACTAAGCCAGCACTCCACATAATTCTTGAGGATATCGAGGGAGACAAGGAAGTTAACTTGCCACAATGTCTAACAGAATGAATATACCAGGCAGCTTGTATTTATAAATATGAATGCTGACATCAGAATGAGCCCAAATAAATAACCTAAAGCATACCTCAATGTCCTAGAAAAACAAGAACAATCCAAATCCAAACATAGTACAAGGAAGGAAATTATAAAGATTAGAGCAGAAATTAATGAAGTTGAGATTCAAACACCGATACAAAGAATCAATGAATCAAAGAGCTGGTTTTTGAAAGAGTGAACAAAATAGATAAACCCTCAGCCAATCTTACAAAAAAGGAAATAAAAGAACCAAATCAATCCCCGGTACCAAAAAAACAAAAAACAAACAAAAAAAAGACCCAAATCATTGCAATTAGATATGAGAAAGGTGAAATCCAGATTATTAGTAACTTCTTTGAGAACCTATACTCCAATAAATTGGAGAATTCAGAAGAAATAGATAAGATTCCTAGGCATATATGGATTATCAAAATGTTCCAAAAAGATTAAAAAACCCTAAATAATCAAATAATAGGCAATGATATTGAAGCAGTAATAATAATTTTTAAAGCTACAAACTAAGAAAATCACAGGACCTGAGATTCACTGCTAAATTCTTTAAGAACTTCAGGGAGGATCTACTAATACTACTCAAACTCTTTTAGGAAATTAAAAGTGATAGAGTACTTCCAAAGTCATTCCTGGAAGCTAGCATTAATTACCCTGATTCCAAAACGAAGGATCCAACCAAAAAAGCAGAACTACAGGCCAATCTCTAATGAACATAGATGCAAAAATCTTCAACGAGATACTGATAAACAATGAAACAAATGACCAAAAAAGATTATACATCATGACCAAATAGACTTTATTCTAGGGATGCAAGGAAGGTTCAATACACACAATCAATAAATGTAATATATCACTTGAACAGAAACAAGGACAAAAATCACATTGTCATCTCATTAGATGTAGAAAAACCCTTTGACAAATATCCAACATCCATTCATGATTAAAACAAACCTTAAAGAAAATATGTACATAAGGATCTTATTGCAATCTGATAAAAGCCATTTATGACAAACCATCAGTAACATATTAAACGGGGAAAAGTTGAAAGCTTTCTAAATTCAACAAGAAGAGAATGATGTCCACTACCACCACTTCTGTTCAGAATAGTACTCAATCATTATCCTGAGCAATCAGTCAAGAGAAAGAAATAAAAGGGATATGTAAAGGAAAAGAAGTCAAATTCTCATTATTTTCAGATGGCATGATTCTCCACCGAAAACAAAAACAATTCCACAAAGCAAATCAAGAGTCATCACAATCCCAGATTTCAAGTTATAGTACAAAACTACTAACATAAAAACAGTATGGTACTGGCACAAAAACAGTCATGAGAATCAATGGAACAGAATAGAGGATGAAGAAACAACCCCAAGCACATTCAACTATTTGATCCTTGACAAAGGAGCCAAAACCATACATTGGAGGAAAGATAGCCTCTGTAATAAATGGTGCTGGGGAAACTGGCTACCCATGTGCAGAAAATTGAATCTAGACCCATATTTCTCACCATGTACTAAACTAAGATCAAAATGGATAAAAAAAACTAAATGTTAAAAACAGAAACTCTTAACCTGCTTGGAAGATGAAATAGGTAAAACTCTTGAAGTCATAGGCATAGGCATGAACTTTCTGAACAGAACCTGAATTGCACAGGAAATAGTTCCAAGAACCATCAAATGGGAGAAAAAAGAAAAAAAAAAAAAACACTTCTACAGCGCACACACACACTCACACACACACACACACACACACACAAAACAACCAAGAGAGTGAAGAAACCATCTATAGGATGGAAAAAATATTTTGCCAGCCATTACTCAGATAAAGGACTCATACCTAGAATATTTAAAGAACTAAACGAAATTAGACCCCTTCCAAATAAAAGACCCAATAAAAAAAGGGCGAGTGAAATGAATAGACATTTCACAGAAGTACAAATGGCCAATAAATATATGAAGAAATATCCAACATCGCTGGCCATTACAGGAATGCCAATTAAAACAACACTGAGATTCCATCTTACCCTAGAAACAATGGCCATCATCAAGAAATCAAATAATAGCAAATACTGGAGAAGGTGCAGGGAAAAAGGAACACTTCTAAACTACTGCTAGGAATATAAACTAGTAGTTTAATATTAACTAGTTTATATTATACTATTAGTGTAGTGCATTCTCAAAAAACTGAAACTAGAAATTCCATTCGACCCAGCTATTTCCCTTCTAGGGATCTTCCTGAAAGAGCTAAAGACATAGTGGCACATGCATGTCCATGTTTATAGCAGCACAATTCATAATAGCTAAACCTTGAAAGCAGCCTATATGTCTATCAACAGATGAATGGGTCAAGAAAATATAGCATTTATATAACACTAGAGTACTATTCTGCCCTAAAGAAAAATCTGAGTCATCTGTAGAAAAATAGATGCAACTTGCTATCATAATGTTAGTGAAATAGTGAAATAAATGAAACACATAAGTATAAATATTACATGGTTTCTCTTATATGAGAAATGCAAAAATGTAAACAACAAGATAAAACATAATAAAAAATATTAGTTAATAGATAGATCTTTTGTAAATGGAAAGGGGACCAAGAATGAAGGGAGCGGGGAGGAAGAACAGGGGAAAGGGATGAAAAAGTATTAAGATGTGTTGTATACATGTCTCAACTCCCAACAAGGAATATAATCATGGTGTACTGCAAACAAGTACTAACAAAAAAATAGAAATTGAGAAAAAAAGCACTTTAGTCTTCTTGATACTTAAAACGAACACCATGGTTATTAGATATATGCAGGAAAGATATAATGTAAACAATCTTACACTGGGGATGTAGATTTCACTTTTGAAAAGTAAAACAAATTAATGAGTTAATCTTATATCTAAATGTCATTTGAACATGTCACAGAACACTGTTTTCTACTAATAGAAGGACTAGGTTTACATTTAGCTCAACATTACCTGGTAGGTATTCATTTTAGGGTAACATCTAATGTGGAGTTGGAAGGTATTAAAAAACCCACAAAACCAATCTCTCTTTTACAAAAGAATTATGTCTACAAGAAGTTAAATGCCAAATGCCCAGAGATCTGTGCACAACACAGTGCAAGTTATAATATCTTAATGTTGATGCTGAGTCACATTTAGCCAGAAAGGAATTTTTTTCAAAGTCTTAATCAGTTATGTATGTTCTTTCATCAAAAAATAATTTTCTGAATTAGAAGGGAATATGAAGACCATCTAAGAATCGCTTTTAGTAATAAAGGAAACCTTAAAATTATTTCCTTAATACTAAAGTAATGCTAAATTAAACCAGGAAATTCCAACACTAGGATTTTCCTGTCTTTCTCCCATAATAGCAAGTTACAAATGTTACATCTGAATCTAAGGAAAGGAAAATCACACATGGAGCACCAAGAAGAAAAAAAAAAGTCCACAAGCTGCTTTTATCCTCAACTAAGTTTCACAAGTTTGTCAGTTTTCTGCCGATCACTGCACTCTGCTCTGGTATTCTGACTACTGAACTGGACATTCCCAAAGAAGGTCTGACTTGACCTAGTAAGACCTCGATATCTGGAAACTTCACAGTTTCCCAGCTTTTCTGTACCACCTATGAATATGACCAGAAAGCTTAGAGACGAGACAACAGGCAGGGCTGGAGATGTACTTATGGCCTCTGATCTGTCAGGAGAGTTCACAAGTGCAGGACTAACCGAAGTAGCAGAGAAGATATCTAGAAATATTCACAGTGTTCACTTAAATGAACTTCCTCTAGAGACCCTGGATAAATGATATGAATTAACTGCTCAAAAATTCCTTCAGCAAATCTTTCAATTCTCATTTGTGCTGCTGTCATTTTTTTTGTATGAATGAGATCACAAAGATAAAAGGAAACAATTAAGAAAGAAAATCACTAGTTGTTTAACTTCAAGAAAGGCAAAAAAGGTCAGTTAGCCAAGGCTAATTTGCAGCATGTTGAAAGTATAGTTTCACTCTGGGATCCAGTGAATAAATATGAAAATTAAAATTACATTCAGGCATAAAGATCTGAAGAATAACAGGTACCCACATTCATCATCAGGAAGACCTATAGACAAAGATGGCTTTCTAGTCCTACTGATCATTCCTAAATTTTGTCAGAAAAATATTTAGAAGGTGCAATGATTGAACTTCTTCCATCTTTTGAGGTAGTAAAAAAGGTCCAAATTGCAGTTTGTATGCTGGAAAAAAATGTAAAAAAAAAAAAAAAGTACAACAACAAAAAAGTCCAAAATTATTTGTGATGCCCCTGAAGAACAGCATCAAAGTAAGTAAACTCTCAAAGACTGGCAATCATCCCATGATGTTCAATCCTATTTAATTAACTGAATTATTTGTCTGATTTCCTTGTCCACCATTACTGAAATTAAATTATCTAAAATCACGCTCCTAATGAGGAAAATCTTACTTTTCAAAAACAAAAACAAACCCTATACTCTGTACCACTATAGACACAAAACATAAGAAAAGCAGAAAGAATGTGTCAATATGTTTACTTAGTACAGCATGGTTTATCATCCAGACCAGGACACTATTGAAAATTATATGAGAGGATGCAGAGCAACCAGAACTCATTCATTGCTACCAGAAATATAAAAATTTAATAGCCACTATGGAAGACAGTTTGGCAGTTTCTTACAAAGTCCAACAGATTCACTATACAACCAAACTCCTAGGTATTCATTTACTCAAAGGAATTGAGAACTTATATTCAAGCAAAATCCTATATGTAAATTTTTAGTGTGGCTTTAGTTATAATCAGTAAGAACTAGGAACAAGGGAGATGTCTTTGCATGGAAGAGTAAACAAACTGGCACAGTACATCTATACAATGTAATTCTATTTAGTGATAACATGGGGATATACCCTAAATGCATTTTGTTGAGTAAAGAAAAGCCAGATCTAAAAGGTTACACATTATATGATTTCATTCACATGACATTGTGGAAAAGCCTAAATCAAAGGGCCAGAAAACAGATCAATGATTGCCAAAGGAGTGGAGAGTAAGGTAAAATGAAGGGGACATACAGAGGAAGTTGTAGGGTGATGACACTATTCTGTACAACACTGAGGTTGTGGCTATATGACACTATGGCTTTGGCAAAATCTAAAAACTTAACACAAAAAGTAAAATGTATGAAAAGTTTAAAAATCAACCCAGAGGTTGAGGATCCTAAGATAAAAGATAGCCTGTGACAGAGGAACCTAAATGCATTACAAGTATATGACATAACTCACCGGCCCATACCAGAAGATAAGGTATGGGGGTGGGGGGGTGGCCTAAATGACTTTGGAACATCATATTTTGACTAGAAACAGTAAGGCTAGAGACAGAAGGACTTGTATAGAAATACTGCTTTCTAGTTGGTAAAGCTGTTCTTCTTTGGGGAATGCATTAACATATCTCAAATGGCTTTACATGTGTACTCTCTCACACAAATTAGTAAATACATTGTGGAAATCAGATTTCTGATTTTAAAAAGGGAATTTACAGATAAATTAAGGAGGAAGGCTAGAAAGAATCCTGTGGTAATGGATTAGAGGCAGAATCATCAATGTGAACTCATTTTTAACAAACAGACACTGGTAGATAGCTACAAAAATAATTATAGGGCTGGGGATTTAGCTCAGTAGTGCTGCCGCCTACCTCGCAAGTACAGGGTCCTGAGTTCTAACCCCAGTACCAAAAAAATATATATATATATAGATATGTGCATATGCATAAGTTAGTGTGTAAGTATATGTGTGTGTGTCTTTTCTTGTTCTGTCTGTTGAGAGGAAATAGAAATGGTGACACTCCAGTAATAACATGCCCACCACCCAGATACTGGTTTCTAAAAAACACTCAAAACAGGAACCACTCTGCACTTACTTCATAAAGGTACTTGGAGACAAGCCTGCAGACTTCCGTCTCCCACCAGATTGTGTCCCTCAGTACGTGCAACATGGACAAGCTATAGCAGCACTGTCCAGAATTACAGCTGAGACCACAAAGGTAGTTTTAAATGGTCTACAGGCACATTAAAAACATAAACATGTGAAATTGATTCTAATAACATATTTTCTTTAACTCAATATGTCCAAAGTATTTTCAGAATGTAATCAATATACAAAATTACTAATGAGCTCTAGGGGTGGCGCAATGGTAAAGCATTTGACTGGCATTTGCAAGGCCCTGGGTCCAAACTATGACAGGGTGATAGGCATGGCTTAGACTAGCAGGAAAGAAAGGAGTGACCAGATCCCAGAACCTGGTAAGTAGTGGGTTCCTACAGGGCATGGACAAGACCAAAGTTCACAGGCACCATGAAGAACTCACTACCGTGGCATTCCTCATGGTAGCTCACCCGGTGTTCCCCAGGGTGTACTTTTATTTTCATTTCTTATTGTCTCCTCTCTTTTACTAAGCCCCTCTGTAGAGCTGGTTTCTCCTTTATCCTTCACTTTTACTTTTTTAAATAAACTTTGTCACAGTTAAAAACAAATACATACACAAAAATAAAAACAAAAACAAAACAGGAACCACAGCTCCTTGGAGAAATGGCTGCTTCTAAGATTAATACAGGGAAAAATATAAGCCAAGAACCTTACAAGGCAGGGAAAAATATAAGATAAACCAAGTGTCTTATAAGTAAGGAAGTGTAAAAAAAAAAAAAAAGGAGAAGGTGGGGGAGGGGAGAGGGAGGGAGGCAGAGAAGAGGAAGAGGAAGAGGAAAAGGAAGAGGAAGAAGAAGAAGAAGAGGAAGAAGAAAGGTCTGTAAAAGGAACAAAGGAAGTTGGCATGATGGTACATGCTTGTGATCTCAGCATTCTGGGAGGCTGAGGCAGGAGGATCACAGGTACAAGTCCAGCCGAGGTAACTTAGCAAGATCCTGTTAATCAACTAAGCAATCAATAAAAACTGGAGATGTAGCACAGCTCAAAGGCCTTGAGTTCAATCCCCAGTACAAGAAAGAAATGAAGAAACAAAGAAATGGAAGGAAGGAAAAAAAGAAAGGAAGATAAAAAGGAAGGTAGGAGGGAAGATAGGGAAGAAAGGAAGAAAAGGAACACAGGAGCCAATCTGAAAGAGCTTCAAAGCCAAAACTGGAAACATTAGAGCAATAAAATAGCATTGTAACAGATTAGAACTCAAAGGATAAAGTAAATATCAGTGAGTTTATAATGATACAAATAAGTGAATAAAGAAATCGGGGAGAAAAGACAGATCTTTCTTATAGAAGAATTCTAACTAATTTATTTATATACTCTAACTTACATAACCTACACTATCACCTTGAGTGTAGGCTGGACGTAGTGACTTTCTTCCAAAGAACAGAATATGAGATACTGGGTAACTTTACAGCCAGGAAACCTTCCAAACACCACCTTGGCCAGATAATTAAGTCCAGCATAAAGTGGTAAGTCATAATGATAGAATGTACCCCTGAAATGATATGCTGAGAAGGGCAATTCTCTGTAGTACATCCCTACATCCTTCCCTTGAGGGAGCAAAGGCATAACTCCAGTCTACATAAGAAAAACATCTGGCAAACACAACTGAGGGATAATCCACAAAACAACTGACCAGTATTACTTAAACGTTAAAAGTAATGAAAAATAAAGAACAATAAACTGTCACAAAACAGGAGATTAAGGAGACATGACATCTAAAGGTAAGACAGTATCCTAGATTGGATCCTAGGACTAAATAAATAAATAAGGACATCAGTGAAAAAGCAACTATAATCTGAATAAAGTTAGGAGTTAAATAGTAATGTGCCTCTATTGATACATGTTAACAATAGTGGAAACTAGGTAAAGGATATATAAGAATTTTTTATAGTGTCTTTCCAAGTTTTTGGTAAAACTAAAATTATTCCAAAATTAAAAGTACATTTAAACATTTGCCAAGAAAATAGATATACATTACGCAACTCTGATGTATAATTCAAGTCTACTTTCACTCTGAACACTGTTTAACTGTTAGATACCTAGAGAACAGGGCTTAGGGGTATAGCTCTGTGGTAAAGAAAGTATAGGGCCAGGGATTTTAGCTCAGTGGCACCATGCCTGCCTTGCAAGCACAAGGTCCAGAGTTCAAACCCTGGTACCAAAAATTGAAAAACAAACAAAAAACAAACAAACAAAAAGAAAGTATACAGAATGAATGAGGTCCTGGATTCAATCCTTGGAATCCAACACCACCTAAAAAACTAAAGAATAATAACTGAATCTGTGTTATTCAGTAATCAATGGAATATATAATTTAATTCTATTATTGCTAAAATTTATTTGAACTTTTTTGCAATTTTTAACTGCACAAAATACAAAACAAATTGATAAGGGGAAAATGCAGAAGAAAAAACAACTAGTGATTAAAAGACTTTAGTACTATGAACTTTCTTTCCATTCAAGTTTTTATTTAGGGCGTAGGTATTTTATTCTTATGGTAGATTAAAACACGGCTATTGGAAAAAATGATTCCATCTTACTCATAAGATTGGTGGTGAACTGAGAAACCCATAACACTGAAAAATAATTCTTTGTAGAGAATTTTAGTCCCGTGGATTAAGCTGGACCTGCTCGAGATTTTCTTTGTTCACAATGCCCGAGCCCATCAACATGCCTGGACAGGTCTGAACCAACAGGTCTCCTCAGGAATGTCTTTGTCTCCAGGAGAGTTTTATTACTTCACTAGAATATAAATGATGTAGACCCTGTAGTTTGAATCATCCAATAAGTATGATGCCATTATTATGTATAAAACTATACAATAACTGAACCTGCTTGTTAATGTATATTCAACTTTTATAACCAATGAATGTGTGCCAAAGATACCTGGCTTTGAGTGCCCCTTTTTAGAATGTATATCTTCTTTGTAGACATGTTGGAAAGGGCCAGTCTCCCACATGTGAACACAGACTGGCCCACTGGTGTAATTAAATGTATTACTCTGTCTCCATGGCTTGTAATGCTCTTTCATTTTCCCGGACTAGCAAATACAAACCATATAAAGAAAATGAAAAATACCACTTATAATGATAAGGGGGGTAAAGGAGGATACTGAAAACTAGCTAACCTCCTTCTGTCTTGGCTGACAGCAAATAAACTATATTTTTAAATTAACTCTGTATAACTATTCTATGTAAAAGCTAACAATATTCTATTTTTTTCTCTCTCTGAGTTTATTGGTACATTTTAGGTATACAGTACAGTTACATTCATCATTGGGATCTTGTACCTTTATATGACAGGTCTTGGTTCTCATTTTTTCCCCTTGTCCCTGCCCTCCCTTCACCCCCTCCTACACTCCCCATTTACAAACATTTTATTTCCATTTTTTCATTTTCTCATATTTTTTTCTCTTCCCTTTATTTCCCTTTTCCCTACCTTTCCCACTTTCCCTACACCTTTAGCCCTTTTCTTCCTATTTCACACTGTCAATTATATCATTAGGATCTTTGTACTATTATACTTTTTCACACCAGAGAAACTATTTGTTATTTACAGATATGAACAACATCCTTCTTCAGGGAATTCCTATTGCCTGAAACAGTTTCATTTCCAACCAGGGGGCAAAAAATTACAGAGTGGTACAGAAATCATTTGAAAGCAAATATTTTTCCTGATGTCATTCCCCCCTTATAGCAGAATGAGGTGGGTTGGTGTTTTAGGGTGGGTGTTTCTGGTATACTAACTGTATTTCATTTGTGGGGGCAACAAACTAGAATTACCACGAAAATTACTCTCTAGTATACTTAATGTAGCAAAAATATAACTAAACAATAAATATTAACCATATTTTCCTTACAAATCCACTTTTATTCTTTCACTTATTCAGTAAATATTTAGGCATCTTAAGTATAAGCACTTTCTATAGGTTTTTAAAAAATAATACATACTTGTTATTTTAAAAATTCAACCAATTCATCTTTTTTTTGCCAGGAACATTAATATATTTTATAAAAAGCACTTTAGCTACTTTTCAAAGGAGAAAATTTTCTTTTTTAAAAAAAAGTTTATAAAACTTTTATAAAGTTTGAATTTTATACCACTGTTAAGCCTAGATCTTATTAAAAATAATCTGGGAATTAAACTTAATTACTTCCTTTCATCTGAATCATATCTAATAAAACCTTTTTCTAATTAAAAGTCTATACCCAAGATGAAAATAAACACATAGGTCTATTCTTTAATATTGGCCAAACTTATAACTATGTAAAGAAGCTAAGCATAAGAAGCAGTTCTGCTTATACTGAAGGAGATTTCAACTGGCTGCCTTTTTCTCCTCAGCTCTTAGGAAATAAAATGGCCACATGCTGCCTTCACCAGTAAATGGTAACAGTTATAAACAAAAAGACACTGTTTAAAGTCACCTTAAGAAAAAGCTGGGGATCACATTCATAGCTGCATGTTTTTCTTTTCTTTTCTTTTTTTTTCTGGTACGGGGGATTGAACTGCATGTTTTTCTTGATGTTTAGCTCCACTTCCATCTTTAAAATTCTCAAAAGAAAACTTTTCAACTATTTTCTGAATGAATACAATTTTAAAGTAATTTAAACAGGATTCATTAGTTTAAATCTGAGAATGAAAAATGACCTTATCTAAGGCTTTTGCAGTTAATGGTTAATACAGAAATGGAGTTAAATAATTTTTCTTAAGGGAAAGCAAACATTACTTCTAGGCTATTTTCTCCCTCTTCCTTTCATCCTCAGTTAATCAATACTGATAAAGGTGACTTAAGGGACCTCTTGAATTCCAACCAGGCCTCCTCTCTGCTTCTAAATCATGCTAATATCAAAAGTAAGGGAAACCCCGGAGTTACCCCCAGAACATTTCTATCCAGTCCTCCAGCTTGGAATTTGTCTTCTTCACTCTTAGCCTGTTTTGTCTCCCCTCTTACCGCCCTCAATATATGCCCAACTGAAAACTGCTCCTGTCTCTATGCATTCTTTTCCTTTGTGATAGTGGTGGCTAGTAATCTTTTTTATTAAAAAAATCAGATTTTGGTTTTATTAATTTTTCTCTATAGTTTTGTTAATTTTCTATTTCACTAATTTCTGCTCTAATTTTTATTACTGGTTTCCTTCTATTTACTTTAGGTCTAGTTTGCTCTTCTTTTCTACTTTAGGTAGAAAGCTTATCTTAAAGTAATACATTTCCCTCTAACATTGCTTTTAGCTGTATCTCACAAATTCACAGGCTGTGTGACTGTTAATTCTGATATTTGATTAGATTAAGAAACGCCTAGGGGGCCACCTATTTGGGACCCCTCTGGTCTCTCAGGAGCTATTAATGTTCCCCATTCCTATTCCCCAATAAATTTTCCTACTCTTAGAAGAAAAAAGAAAGCACTGCCTAGGGTATTAGTGTGTGTGAGTGGGTCATGGAGGCCTCCATAGCTAGTCCCTCACCTCTTCCTCTCTGGCACTGTTCCTCTCATGCTTTCCGGTGCCAAGAACTAAGCAGTTTTGTTCCACTGTGCACTTCCACTATGATATTTCTGCTGCGAAGCCAGCAAACCATGGACTGGATCCCCTGAACCTTGAGTCACATTAAAACTCTCCTCCTTCAAGTAGTGAGTATCAGTTATTGTATCCAATGACAGGAAAGCTGACTAATATATCGTGTTTTTCATTTCTATTCAAAATATTTTTAAGTTCCCATGTGATTTCTTATGTTACTCACAAGATGTATTTAATGCCTAAATATTTGAACATTTTCAATTATCTTTCTGTTAGCAAATTCTAATTCTGGTTTTAGTCATGGCATATATTCTTTGACATAAAAACTTACATTTGAGACTTTTAACCAGCTATCATTTCATCAATAGGTAATTGTTCCATGTGCACTTAAAAGAATGACTACTCTTCAGCTATTGGAAGGTATATTTATAAATGTCAAGTCAAATGATGTTTTTCATATCCCTATAAACTCAATGTACTATCAACTGTTCTATCCATTATTAAGATAGGAGTGCTGAAATCATCAACTGTAATTGTGAATGTGGCTACTTCAGTTGTCAGTTTTTGATCCATGTACTTTGAAGTTATTATATATATTCATAGTAAGAATAGTCGTATTTTCCTGATGACCTGAGTCTTTTATCATTTTTTAATGTTCACTTTTATCCCTTGTAATTTTCTTTGTTTTGAAGTCTACTATTAGATTAACATAGACAGCTTTCTTGTAATTAGTGTTTGGCATATGTTTTTGCACTCTTTAGTGTTCTTTTAAAATTCCCTATAGATGGCAGTTTTTATGCTTTTCTTTTTCCTGAGCCTGAAAATCACTGCTTTTTAATTACTTAAAGTTAAGTAACTGATGAGATCTACCTATCTTTTTGCTATTTGCTTTCCACTTGTTCCATTTGTTCTGTTTTCTCCCTTACTTCTTACTGTCTTCTGGATTAATTCAATATTCCATTTTGTTTCCCCCTTAAGCTTATTTTCCTAAGGGCTGTTCAAGGATTAGCAGTATGCATCTTTTAATTTGTCATGATCTACTTCAAATAATATATTTTTTACTGTATATTAATCTTTAAATAGCTCAGTAGCCCCCCACCTCATTCATGGAAGAAGCATTCTAAGACACCGAACGGATACCTGAAACTGTGGATAGTACTAAATCCTATATGTATGCAACACAACACCTGAATGGGCAATGTGATAACTAAAATGGCAATCAGGTGTATATAGCATTATATAAATAGCATACACAACATGTCTATGCAGACAAACGGGTGATTCATGGGTGGGAAAGGACAGGATGATATGGGATTGCATCACAGTACTCCAAATGGTCACAATTTAAAACTTATGAGTTATTCCTGCAATCTTCAGTATAATATTTTCAGACTGCAGTGGATATGGGTAATTGAAATTGCAGACATCAAAACTGTGGGTAAAAGTGAACCACAGCATACTTCTGTATCTTCCTCACATCTTTTGTTCTCATTCTCATAAATTTTTTTATAGTAATATTATTTTATTATTTTTTTCAGCTTTAATTGAGTTTATTGGTACATTTTAGGGATACAGTACAGTTACATTCATTGTTGGGATCTTGTACCTCCACATGACAAGTCTGGATTCTCATT
>NW_022900926.1:71992872-72036300 GCF_012274545.1 Fukomys damarensis
GGCAGATAGGCTGTTTCCAAGATTTAGCTATTACAAACTGTGCCGTTATAAACATGGGTGCGCATACTTCTCTGTGATATGATTCTTTTAGTTCTCTTGGAAAGATACCCAGCAGAGGGATGGCTGGGTCAAATGGAACCTCCAGTCCAAGCTCTTTGAGGTATCTCCATATTGATTTCCATAATGGTTGCACTAGTCTGCACTCCCACCAACAATGGAGAAGGGTTCCTTTCTCCCCACAACCCCACCAACATTTGTTATTGTGTGATTTCTTGATAGCAGCCATTCTTTGTGGGGTGAGGTGGAATCTCAGTGTTGTTTTCATCTGCATCTCTCGAATGACCAGTGATGTGGAACATTTTTTCAAATATTTTCTTGCTGCTTTTACTTCTTTGTCTGAGAAATGTCTGTTCATTTTGGATGCCCATTTTTGAATCGGGTCTTTATATTTGGGGGGGCTGATTGTTTTGAGTTCTTTATATATCCTTGATAATAGTCCTTTGTCTGAGGAACAGCTGTTAAAATTTTTTTCCCACATTGTAGATTGTCTCTTAGTTCTGCTGATGGTTTCTTTCGAAGTACAGAAGCTTTTTAGTAAGATGAGATCCCAGTTGTTGATTCTATCTGCTAGTTCCCGTGCTACTGAGGATTTGTTCATAAAGTCTTTTCCTATACCAATGTCTTCCAGAGTCCTGCCTAACTTACCTTCCAGCAAGTTTAATGTTTCTGTTTTAATATTTAGATCTTTAATCCACTTGGATTTTAATTTAGTGCATGGCGAAAGATAAGGGTCTAATTTTAATCTTTGGCAGGTTGACATCCAGTTTTTCCAACACCATTTATTAAAGAGGCTATCTTTCCTCCACTGAGGATGATCAGCTCCTTTGTCAAAGATGAGGTAGCTGAGTACATCTGCATTTGTTTTTTTGTCTTCCAGTCTGTTCCACTGATCCTCAGGCCTATTTCTTTGCCAGTACCATGCTGTTTTATCACAGTGGCTTTGTAGTATAGTTTCAAATTGGGAATTGTTACACCTGGTGCCATATAAATTTTACTTCCTGAAATGTTAAAAAAAACCCACAGTATGTTGTAATTATTATTATTATTAATATTTTTCTTTTTAGTACCAGGGATCGAACTCAGGTCCTTGTGCTTGCAAGGCAGGCGGCAGAACCACTAAGCTAAATCTCTGGCCCTGTTGTAATTATTTTTGTTTTAAAGAATTATCTTTAAAATTTTTAATAAGAAAAAGAACTATGCATTTATCCACAAATTTAGTATTTCCAAATCTCTTCATTCTTATATGTAGCTCAAATTCCATTTGGTATCATTTTCCGTCTAAAGAACTCGGTTTAATATTTCTTGTACCAACAGTCTGTGAGTGATGCCTTCTTACAGCTTTAATTTATCTAAAAAAGGATTTCATCTCTATTTATTAATGATATTTTCAGTGGGATAGTAATCCAGGTTGGCTAATTATTTTTTTTCTTATTAAGATTTTACATGTGCTCGCTCCAGAAGCACATATACTAAAATTGGAAAGACTTTACAGATGGCAGTCCATTATCTTCTCATTTGTATAGTTTCTGATGTTTGTGATAATTATTACTCTTGTTCTTCTGTACTTGATGTGCCTATTTTTTCTCTATTTGATTTTAAAATTTTTCTCTTTATCACTGATCTTCAGCAATTTGACCATGACATATCCTGCTGTTTATTGCCTTTACCCTGTTTGGAGCTTGCCGAGCTTCTTGGGTCTGTTGGTTGATGTTTTCCAACAAATTTAGAAAGTTTTTGGACATTTTTTTCCTTAAAATATTTTTCTGTCCCACTTTTTGGTGTTCCAATTACTCATACTTTAAAGTAGTTAATGTTGACCTACACATTAGTGAGATTCTATGAATTTTTTTCAGTATTCTTTCTATACTTCATTCTGGAAGTTAACTATTTTTCAAAATTACTTTTCTTTCACAGTACCTAATTTGTCTATAATCCCATCAAATGAAATTCATTAAATGTAACTTACATTTCACCTGTATAAGCTCTTTTTGGTTCTTTACAGGTCCCATTTCTCTACCTGTAAGGTTCATGTTTTCCTTTAACTATTGAGCATACTGAGGTACTTATTGAAGTTGTTTCAACATTACTATTTGTTAATTCTATCATTTCTACTATTTCTGGATCTGTTTCTATTGAATTATTTTATTTTCCTGCTTTTTTATATGTTTAGTTTTTTATTGTATGCTAAATACTGATTTCATTGCTGTTGACTGCTAGATTTTGTTGTATTCATTTAAAGAGGACTAGACTTTGTTCTAGCTGGTTGCTGAATGACATGTAAACCAATTTGATCAATGTGGGCCTATATTTAGGGGAGATCTAGAACTACCTTCCTTCTGGAATTTAGTTCCTCTATAAAGGTGTGACCTTTCTGAAGTCTCTGCTGAATGTCCCATGTATTCAGTAAGTTTGTTTGTTGTTGTTGCTGTTGGTACCGGGGATAGAACTCCAGACCTTGTGCTTGTGAGGCAGGCTCAGGGCCACTGAGCTAAATCCCTGGCCCTTCAATATGTATTTTTACTCTGTTTGACGGGAACTCAAATGATTTCTAGTTCTGCATAAGATCTGGGAATTGCTCAGTTTATTACTCCCAAGTTCTTCCTAGAAATTTTTCTCTGCCTAGCCTCATGAATTTTACTGTACCTATGTGCAAGACACCAAGGGACCCCTACAGATAGATATTTAGAGCTCTTTTTCTCTATAGCTCCCTCCTGCCTTGTAAGCCACTCTGCAATCTAGCCACCAGAACCTTCTTGAACTCTGATCTATGCCTCACACCCCTCAGCAACACCAAAGAGTGCTGTTTGGGTTTCTCTTCCCTGCACCAAAATTTAGAAACTGCTTCTAGGCAGAAAGCCAAAATAACCATAGAGCTACCATTTTTATTTCTTTTCTCTCAGGAATAACAGGGCAGTGCTGTCTGTTGTCCAACATATGAAGACAGTTGTTTCATGTTTTCTAGTTATTTACTGAGGAAAGGCAATCTTAGTTTGTGATATTCTTTTTATGGCTTGAAGTAAAGCTCTTTTTCTAAATATCTGATTGTTTGTCAGACTACATATAAAATAACTGTAGAGGCTGTGGTTGATGTATTTCCCATAAATGATCTGCTCTTTCTTGTGTTAGGCAGAGAGGAACTGAGCTGGGGTGAGACTGAAATACAGCTGTAGATGATGCTCAGCTCTATTCTCAAAGGTAAAGCTGTTAGTTGTGCAAGCCTGTTCCTCTAATTAGTAGTTCTCGAAGTACAGTGGGTAGATCTCAGCTGTCTTTGATTTTTTTTCCCAGGGGAATCTATGAACCAAAAACTGTAATAATACAAAGACATTATTGACCTTCTCACTATGTTGACATTGGGACTGTTCTGCACAGTAATGCTGTGTGGAACTGCTATAGCCTTAGCATGAATCAAGGCAGGGACACCAACTGTACAACTATGTTCTTCAGTGCCATGTACTCACAATAAGAAAAAAATATCAGTTTTACTTCATGTCCTTGATAAAACAGCAAAAATACTTAATTTACTGACTCTTGACCCCTACATATGTGTTTTTTAAAATCCAAGTTACAAAATGAGAAGTATATGTAAAGTATTTCTGTTGTACATCAAAATAAGATTGCTGTCTCAAGGAAAAGCACTCCTGTGATTCTTTGAGTTGCAAGCTGAAATAGCTGTTAAACTTTTCAGAAACACACTTTTACTTGAAAGAACAACCAATAGGCAAATTATGATCTTTCAACTTGGATATTTAACAGGCATTTTCTCAAAAGTGAATGCAATATATCTGTCACTTCAAGGATAAAAATAATAGTATTTGTTGCCAATGATACAATTTGAAGTTGCAGGCAAAAGCTAGAATTGTGGAAAACTTGAGTCAGTTACTATAATCATGGCAGCTTTCCAATACTTAATTTTTTTTACTCTCTCTCTCTTTTTTTTTTTTTTTTTGTACAAGGGATCGAACTCAGGACCTTGCGCTTGCAAAGCAGGTGGCAGAACCACTGAGCTAAGTCCCCGGCCATCCAATACTTAATTTTTTAAGAGATTGGGGGTGATATTAACAAACATTTTAAAATGTCTTATATAATGGCACATGTCAGTATTCAGAAGGTCCACACATCCCAGGGAACCAGTATTCCCAAATGACCAAAGAGATACAAAATTATGGTTGGGTCAAAGACTCACTCCAAAAATATAAGATAGAAAAATGGATTTAAATGTAATAAAACAGAAAAACTCACTGATAGGGTTTCAGATTCCACACTGCAACTAACCTTTAAGAAACTAATGTGGACATAGGATCAAAGGACATTCATAGTTATCTGAAAAAGCTACTAAATTATTCTGTTTCTTTCCAACTACTTATCTGTAAGAGGGTGAATTTTCTTCATTTACTCTAATCAAAACAACACAATGAAATGAATCAAAGACAGAAACAGCTATGAAAATTCAGGTGACCCCTATTAAACCAGACAGTAAAGAGATTTGCAAAAGTATAAAAGAATTCTATCCCTTAGTAACATCTCTTTGTTTGTTTCTTTAGGAAATTTTGTCTTTCAAAAAAAGTTTACTGATGGTAATATGAAATGTGCTTATCTTTTTTTTTTTTTTGTTGCCAGGAGATTGAACTCAGGATCTTGCGCTTGTGAGACAGGCGTGGTGCCAATGAGCTAAATCCCTGGTCCAATGTGCTTATCTTTTAAAATTAATAAAAATTTAGTATTTTACTTGCATTTAGTTTTGAAATTTACTATATCAACAGATATAAGCCATAGGAGTAAAATCTGCACGGAATTTTTAGTAATTTTTAAGATTGGAAAGGGACTGTAACATCAAGAAGTTTGAGAATCTCATCTCTCTAACCATCATAGGACTGCAAGAGATTTTTTTACTCAGTTTCTCCAGCCTTCCATACAGCTACAGTACTTACCAAATGTCTAAAAGGGAAAAAAAGCTGGGTATTTTGGACATCTTCAGATTTACATGTGTCAATTATGCCCACACAATGTTAAAAGGAAACAAAGAAGATTATTTCTCTTTTCCCCTGTTGACTCTGTCTAGTCAATAAGCTAAGTAAAATGAGTCTGAGAGACATCTAAGTAGCTGACAGACATCCAGTTTGTGCATTCTGCTCCCTGATCCTTCTTCAAGCTATGAAGGAAAATGGCAGAAAACAAAATTTCTGAGTTATATATACCTCATTTTGGATCAAAGGAAAGCAAAGCAGTAGATAACATGTGTTGTGACTTGTGTCTAGATGTCCACCCAAAGCCTCATGCAGTCATAGGTGGGGCTTTTCAGAGATGACTGGATCTAGAGTGTGTGATGCTGGTATTAAGAGTGTATGAGGGCCGAGGATTTAGCTCAGAGGTTCGGTGGCCTGCCTTGCAAGCGCAAGGACCCGAGTTCAATCCCCGGTACCAAAAAAAAAAAAGTGTGTGATTACTAAATTTGTCCACTGACTGCTTTGGGATAGTTCTGGGTGTGGATAATGGGAAGGCCCACCCTGGACGTATATAAAGGAACAGAAAGAAGGCAAGACTGCTGCTGCTGCTGCTATTGTTTGCTGCTTCTTCACTATTTCACTGCTGTGCTGCCTTCTGCCTGCCATTAACTATTTCTCCTCTGCGATGCCCCCCCCCTCGGAGCCAGCCAATTATGAACTGAAATCTCTACAAACTGTGAGCTATGATAAACATTTCCTCCTTTAACTTTGGGTGACAGGTGCTTTGTCTCAGCAACAAGAAAAGTAACTAAGACAATATTCAAGTAATGTAAAATAAAGAAACCAAAGGAATAAACTAAAAAGACAATTTTTAAAATACATGCTTAATATATAAAAAATAAAACATGAAAGTACACATAAAATGATCTACTAACTTTCAAATCATCAGGAACCAAGACTGAAGGCTGGGTAAACCAGACAACCAAATGGGTAGAATGTGTTGAAGGTCATAAAAACCCACTGCTAATAGGTTAAAAATTTCCTAAAAAGAGAGGACACGCACAGAGCACAGGACAGAAAATGATACCAGATTTATGGTTTCTGAGCACTGTGGATCAATAAAAAAAAGTGTTATTTTTGGGCCGGGGATTTAGCTCAGTGGTTCCACCACCTGCCTTGAAAGCGCAGGGACCTGAGTTCAATTCCTGGTACCAAAAAAAAAGGTGTTATTTTCAATCCTTTATTTGAATGTGGCACTGTTTGCAGAACCAAGAAGACAAGAGTATTCTCAAGTTTTCCTTTACATGTGGGCACAACCAACCAAGAGACACTGATTCCAATCCTTGTTTACATCTGGCCAGAGGGCCAGCATATTTTTCAATAGGATAGTTTACAACTGACCTGAGGCCAAGTGAGTTTTTAATAGGACACATTTCTTAATAACTTATTTGCATGTTGGGGAGGTCAATCTAGGTATTTTGGTTACAAAACACTCCTTTGCTTCACTCTCCAGCTGCTGTGAGCCTTATCACCAGCCCACTCTTACTCTGTAGAATGCACTTCTTTTCAGTCTTCAATAAATGTACACCCCCACTGTCTTTTCTGTGAGTCTTGTGCAATTCTTTGTTCAGGACACCAAGGTCCTGGAAAGAAGTCCCTAGGACCCACCATCTAGTAACAAGACAAGGCCGTGGTAACCAGGTGTTGAAAGAAAATATTTAGCAGCTAAAATATAATTTTTTAAAACTCTTTGAAGCCACTCTACAAGGACATGATAAGGAATATGACCCCAGTGAGTCAAAACAACCCTGTTCCTTGTGCCACAACCCAAACCCTACTGTATCATTAATTTTTACCTCATATTTACAACTTTGGCTTATATGACAAATATAGATTTGAGCTTGTTTTAATTTCCCAGATTCCAACAAAAAATTTCTATTTGAAGCTGCCTGTTATTTGATTAAAAATAATGAAAGAAATGCAACTAGAAAATGAAAATATTTTTTGGCAAAAAGTTGGTTTCTTACAGTTTGACTTAGATGCAGAAGCCAAGGAAAAGTACAGGAGCAAAGCTATTTTCTTTTTCTTCTCACAAAATAGACTAAAGTAATCCAAAAATAATCCTCAATTATTTTTCAAAGATAATACTTTCTCTGGCCTAAAAGAGTCAAAATTCTTGCTTAAATTTTATTGTTTAGTCATAAAAAATACCATTTTCCTATTAAAAAAGCAATATAATGTAGCTCACATTATGTGTTCTACACTTTGCTAAGCACCTAACATGTATCATCTCATGCGACCCTATGAATGAAACATGTATTTTTATTTAGAAAGTAGACCTGGCCAATGCTCAAGCACTGGGGGGTAGCCTGGGCCCCGATCCACCGCGGGAAGGAGAGCCACGCCAGCTTCCAACACAGATGCCATCACTCAAGCGCTGGGAAGGTAGCTGTGCATGAGCCTCTGAACCCCCATAAATCGTCCCCCCCACACTCTCAGACCTCCTGTGTCAGTCTTTGGACCCACTCTGCAGAGGCAGAGATGGTCATAAAGGGTATTTTTCTGAGGTCCAAACTTCAAACATCTTTAAAGAAAGGGCGTGGGAAACCTGTAGTAGAATGGTGTGGAGTTCAACCATTCAGAAGGTTGGGGAACTCAATCTGGGCCTTGCAGCCCGAGGTCAGTCAGTGTCATGGGGTTCAGCCAACAGCTAACTGAGACCAGGGGTCTAGCATCCTCGCTCTGTCTGAGCCATTAAATGATAAACACACTATATTGAAATTTTGTTCACTGCAGACATGTTCTGGACTGCTTCTTGATTTCAATTTAATTCAAATGATTTAAGGGTGATAGACTAGTGACTACCACAGGTGGTCAGTGTCCAAGTTGTGCTTGATCTTAATGTTTTGCTGATTGTATCAGTTGGGATAAAGCATTGCGGTTATTTGATGAGCTGTTTTCTCTGACGTTATGAAGATGAGAATGTCTGTGGGTCGTTAGAGACACAGAAGCTAGGGTGCAACTATAGCAGGAAGATTTGGGAGATAACCCAGAAATTAAACCAAGGACAGTCCAACAACAAAAATAAAAATGAGAAAACACTTAAGCAAGACACAAGGACAGACTTCCAGTTCACCAATGGCAAACAGAAGGGCAAATGAGGATGAAAAGGCCGATAGTGAACCACCAGGACACCCTGAACTCAAAGCACAGAAAGTAACAAAACATCAATCAGGCTCTAGAAAAATTCAAAACAGAAATAATTTCCCAGATAACCATAGAGATAGTGAGCAAAATGGAAGTTGTGATTCGAGACTCTAGAGCAGAAACTGACAAAAAAAATAGATAAGCTCAGGACCATGATAGAAGCCATGAAGGCCCAGCATAAGAAAGAAATGGAAAAAATAAACAACCAACATAGGAAAGAAATGGAATCCATAAAACAAATTCAAACAGATATCCAGGAGATTACTCCATAGAAAGTGTATGCAACAGAATAAAAGAATGCAAAGATAGACTCTCAGATATAGAAGATAAGGTTGCAGTCAGTGACCATGAAAAGAGAGATCTCTTAAAAACAGTAAGGGATCATGAGAAATCGATCCAACAACTCCTAGATGATGCAAAGAAGAATAACATAAGACTGATAGGAATCCATGAAGTAGCAAGAGAAAATACAAATGACTTAAAAAAGGTGTTCATAGAATTAATGACAGAAAACTTCCCAAACAGAGGGGAAGAATTGGACATTCAGATAACTGAGGCATACAGGACCCCAACTAGCTACAATAAAAAAAAATCTACACCTAGACATATAATAATCAAGATCCCAGAAACCCAAAAGAACAACAAAATACTACAAGCAGTAAGAGAAAAGAAACAAATCACACGCAAAGGAAAGCCCATCAGAATCACAGCAGACTTTTCAACACAAACCCTTGGGGCAAGGAGAGCCTGGAATGAGATATTTCAAGTACTAAAAGAGAAAAACCTCCAACCTAGACTGATGTATCCAGCAAAACTCTCTTTCAAAATGGATGGGGAAATAAGACACTTCCACGACAAAGAACACCTGAGAAACTACATGAATACCAAACCAGCACTACAAGCAATTCTAAACAAGATCCTAGAAAAAGACAATGAAGGCAACAACACCATGAGGCCCAACAGAGCAAATCAAATAGGCAAGGCAAGAAATTAAAAGGAGAAGGTGAAAAAGTAAAAAGAGTCAACAAAAGGCCAATAACATGTCAATAATAAGTCAGTACATATCAGTTATAACCAGCAATGTCAATGGCCTCAACTCACCAATCAAGAGAAATAGACTGGCAAAATGGAATAAGAAGCAAAATCCAATAATATGTTGTATACAAGAAACACACCTAGTGCAAAAAGAAGCCCATAGACTGAAAGTGAAAAGATAGAAAACAATTCTCCATGTGACAGGAGCCCAGAAAAAAACAGGGGTAGCAATCTTATTTGCAGACAAAGTAAATTTCAAACCAAAACTGAATCTAGTATTATTGATGTAGGACGGTACTGTATCATACCTCTATGAATGTAAAATATCTAGTACCTGCTTTATGATACATAGTAGGGACCGTGCTTTATCAGAGCTACATTTAATGATATTACTCTAGAATGTTCTCTTTCCAGATGATGATTAAGAGGCTAATAGAAAAAATGGTGCCAGGTACCACAACAGCAACAGAACTTTGCTGTTGTCTGGATATTATTCTTTTTTTTGTTTTTTTTTTTTTTAATGGAATGTGCTGAATGTCTATAATTTTGTTCAGATGACTGCAGAACCTGGAAAAGCTGTTGCTGCTATCGATGCATAACATACTATTATTAGTCTATATATATATACACACACACACACACACACACACACATATATATAAATTGAATTTTGGGAAACTTTAACGGTGCTGCCAACTTTGGAAAAAGTCATCCCAATTTACTGTGTTGAGTTGGCATTGTACAGAAATGGACAGCCATATTGGTCTAGAAATGTTAATTTTTTTTCCCATGTGTACAGGGGTAACACATCGTACTAAATATGTAAGGTCATATCTATGTGGGTTTGATTACAGAAACTAATAAAGTATTCTCTAAATAATGAAAAAAATAATAAGGTAAGACTATAAGAGCAAGAAGCAATTTAAATATGTTCAGGGACCATTTTCATCTCCAGAATTAAGGATTATTTTAATTTTACATCATTGCCTTTTCTCTTTTACTTTCCTCTTTAGTTTTATTTTAGGATTCCCTATTTTTAATGTTCATACAGAGATTTCTTTAACTGAAATACCGAATAGTTTCTTTGGTGTGCAAAACTATAATAGTACACAGGATCCTAATGAGATAATTAATAATGTGAAATAGGAAGTAAAGGGCTAAAGGTGTAGGGAAAGTGGGAAGGGTGGGGGACAGGTAGTAAGGGAGAAGAAAAAAATATGAGAAACTGAAAAAATGGAAATAAAGTGTTTGTAAATGGGGAGGGGAGGAGGGGGTGAAGGGAGGGCAGGGACAAGGGGAAAAAATGAGAATCAAGATCTATTATGTAAAGGTACAGAATCCCAATGATGAATGTAACTCTACTTTATACCTAGATTGTACCAATAAACTCAATAAAAAGGTGGGGGGGCGAAGAAAGTAGACCTCATCTCTGCCCTTAGGCTTATTTTCTATGGGAGGGTCAGACGCTTAAACAATCTCAAGGATACAATGCAGAACTGCATTGATGACCACAGTCAGAAAGGAGATGAACAGATGCTACTAATGCCTGAGAAAAAACAGTTGGCTTATCTGGGGAAGCTTGTCTGTGGAAGTACCAATCTGTAGAGATCAATGGAGAAAAGCAAGTTTTCAATGGGTAATCTTCAGGTGGAAGGCAGAGCATAAGGAAAGGTCTGATGAGGCAGTTTCAGGGAGAGACAAAAGACACAATACTACCTTGGTTTAACTGAAACTTTCTGCTGTCTTTTAACATCTGAAAGGCCTGGTCTCTCCTTCATTTCTCCCACCCCACTCCCAACGTTTTTCAGAGTTCATTAATTACTAGTTTCTTCAGTATTTTTATTGGGAACTCTTTGTAAGCTAAATGAAGGAAAAATGATGCTTTATGATACTTAGGTTTCCTGTTCAAGAAAATGGTGTTTTTGGATACGTTCATGTCTACTATTGCATCCCTCAGACATGTGGGGAGTACACTGGAAAGAAGACAGGTGTGAGGTTAGACTAGTACAGACAGTTCCTGGTAACTGGAGAATATTGAGGGGATAAACTGGAGAAGGAATAGAATAAAATAGGTCATTTCAACATTTACTCACCTGGAGAAACCTGCCCCAGAGGAGGGAAGGAACAGCTAGAAAATTATAGGGGGAAATTAAGAATGTTTTTTAAGAAAAATGAAACTGTCAACTGTGCAATTAAGATGAAGACTGAAATAAATAAATTAGGTTTAGTGATATGAAAGTCATTAGTGATTTTGGTAAGATCTATTTGGGTAGAGTTGTAAGACTGGAAGCCAAAGTGGGACTCACATTCCAGAATGGCCAAATATGGCTATTTGGCTGTCATGTGGTTCTAAAAGAGATTTTTCTGAAGGTCAAAATGCCACTAATTTCAGAGCATAACTGTATAATATTATTACTAAAATAAAGTTAAATATATTCTCAGAAGGAAGTTCCTGAATAATTCACAGAAAGAATGTACAGACCCAGAAAATCCTGCCCACAGGAGGAGAAAAGATCAGGAACACAGCAACAGAGCAAGGGAGAGGAAAACAGGAAGTAAATTTCCTCCAGAGCAAAGGAGGCAATAACTTTAGAGAAGGACTAGTTTGGTCCAAGCACACACATTCTCAGCACAGCCAAGGAGCCAGATACAATATGTGGCTTCCTAAATTGGACTGACAAACAAGGCCTTCCTTCTGCCTCCGGGCAAGATACCATGCTCTCCTTCCTCTACTGGATGTCATAATCCTAACTGTGGTTTCTTTTTCATGTTAGTTCCAACAGAAGCATAGCCGCTTCCTCTGGTTAAAGTAAAGGTATTCAAAAGTATCCCCTAACCCTTGCTAGTATTTAGATTGGGCAGAATGTAGGATACAGACACAAGGAAGTAGCAAGACAGAAAATAGAAGCGTCAGCAGAACTAAGAGACAATCTACAATGTGGGAAAAAATTTTTAACAGCTGTTCCTCAGACAAAGGACTATTATCAAGGATATATAAAGAACTCAAAACAATCAGCCCCCCAAATATAAAGACCCGATTCAAAAATGGGCATCCAAAATGAACAGACATTTCTCAGACAAAGAAGTAAAAGCAGCAAGTAAATATATGAGAAAGTGTTCCACATCACTGATCATTTGAGAGATGCAGATGAAAACAACACTGAGATTCCACCTCACCCCACAAAGAATGGCTGCTATCAAGAAATCACACAATAACAAATGTTGGTGGGGTTGTGGGGAGAAAGGAACCCTTCTCCACTGTTGGTGGGAGTGCAGACTGGTGCAACCACTATGGAAATCAATATGGAGATACCTCAAAGAGCTTGGACTGGAGGTTCCATTTGACCCAGCCATCCCTCTGCTGGGTATCTTTCCAAGAGAACTAAAAGAATCATATCACAGAGAAGTATGTGCACCCATGTTTATAGCGGCACAGTTTGTAATTGCTAAATCTTGGAAACAACCTATTTTCCCATCCGTTGGAAACTGGATAAAGAAGTTGTGGTTTTTCTATAAAATGGAATATTACTCAGCCATAAAGAATGAGAAAATAGATTCATTCATAGGAAAATGGATACATATTGAAGATATACTCCTAAGTGAAATAAATAAGTCACACATGTGTAAGTACCGAATAGTTTCCCTGGTGTGAATAATCTGCAATAAAACATAAGATCCTAATAAGATTACTGTCATTTAGAAATGAGATGAAAGGAGCTAAAGGTGTAGGGAAGGTGGGATGGGTAGGGGAAGGGTAATAAGGGAAAAGAAAAAAATGTAAGATAATGAAAAGATGAAAATAAAGTGTTTGTAGATGGGGAGGGGAGGAGGGGTTGAAGGGAGGGTAGGGGTAAGGGGAAAAAATGAGAATCCAGACTTGTCATGTGGAGGTACAAGATCCCAACAATGAATGTAACTGTACTGTAGCCCTAAAATGTACCAATAAACTCAATTAAAGCTGAAAAAAAAAAAACAAAAAAAAACCCGAAAAAGCACTGGGGATTTAGCTCAGTGGTTTCAGCGCCTGCCTCTCAAGTTCAAGAACCCGAGTTCGATCCCCAGTACCCCTCACAAAAAAAAAACCCTCCAAAAACAACAAAAAAAGTGACAATGCCCTGGTCAGAACCAAAATGGGACCACTGGAAAGACCAAAAACCTGAAACTGCATGAGAGTGGAAAACATACAGGAAGTGGGGATGGCATTCAAGGGACCTTATTATAGAATCTTAATTCAAAGACTGAGACTTCAGATGTTATCTGTTGAGAGGCAAAAAAAGACAATTTTTATATCACAATTTTAACATTCATATTTCAGCCAAATAAAATTATGAATTTCAAATGGAACTGATTAATATAACAAAATATAGATTGAAAAAAGTTTAAGTACAGTTCCTATAGAATTCTTCAGAATAGAAAATTCTAAGCCTGTCTAAACCGATTTCTTAAGTGGAAAACTAGGTGAAATAGGTTAGTACCTTTTTTTTTTAATCTTCCATTTTGATTTTTTTCAGGGAGCGGGGTTCTGTGAGACACAGTCTCACTATGCAGTTCAGGCTGGCCATGAACTCATTATAGAGCCCAGGCTGGACTCAAACTCATGGCAATCCTCCTGCCTCAGACTCTTGAGTACTGAGATTACAGGCATGCATCATTATGCCTGACTTTACCTCTCATTTTTCTTTCCTGGGGGGAGGGTACCAGGGATCACACTTAGGGCCTTGTGCTTGCCAGGCAGGTACAGCGCCACTGAACTAAATCTCCAGCCCACTTCACTTCTCATTTTAACACAATTTGGAGTACGAATGAAAAAAAAGCCTAAAATGCACAAGCTCCAGACTCTTTGTACCACTACATGACTACAGGTACTTATGTTATAAAAGCATAGCAGAAAGACACTTGTGAGGTCTCTTCTAGGTACAAGAGCCTGCCTCATGAAAAGAAGATATCTCAGATCAAGATAATTATCCTCCTTGCTTACTAAAGATATTAAGCAGAATCAGAAGATTCAACTAAAATCAGGTAGAGGTTGAAGAGAAGGGGGAAAAGTATCTGAAAGAGAAAAGTCAATGAAAAACTCTTTATTGCAGATTCAGCTAGAAGATAGCTTGTAAATTTAAACTGTTCTATATTGCTTTGTATACACAGAGACCCTGCCAACACACACACACACACACACACACACACACACACACACACACACTGTTTAACTCTACTCCAATGCCCTCCTAACAAAGGAGCACTCAAAAATACTAGGGTCAACTGAGAAAATGCACAAACTTCTAAATCATTCTGTGGAACTAGTGCCATAGACTGTCCATTGGTACAGGGCTATCAGTACTAAGTGTTAGCATTATAAGTACTGCATCAGAGACCTGCCTTCACCTAGTAACATCTACCCCCAGTTTCAATACTTTTCAGGAGGTTCTCTCAGGTGAAAGGAATGGTATCTGGCTAGTTCTATACTTCAAACTGCATGCCCCCCTTTTCTTTCTTTAACAAGAAGGAAGTAATGGGGAATATTAAAGGCAGTGGTGGTTATTCTTAGGGGCAATGTTTTTATTTCTTTATCAAATTAAAGTTGTGCAAGTTCTTAGAAGGTTAGTAGGGACTAAATCACATACTAGTTCATTATGGTGACACGTTATTTACTGTTATGGGGGGTATTTTATTCCTATGGTAAAATGTCAGAACTCTGCTCCCAGCCATGTATCTAACCCTTATTTCAAGGGCGGGGGGAGAAAAATCTACAAGCACAATATTCCAACCTACAGCAAGATAGGGACTCATGAGCCATAAAACAGGAAACAACAACAACAACAGGAAAGAGACTCGGCATAGGCATGTGAGGGTAATAAATATGACAGCAATTGAGAAGATGAACAGTTCATGTTGTTTATGATTACAGACCGATTATTCCTCTAAGTGCAAAGGCTATCCAGTAAGTCATATCCGAGTTGATTTGTTAGCAAGGTACTTTCACCAGATAATAAATTAGAATGTAATTAAAGTGCATTCTGTCTGTTAATCATGGACTATGATGGCTTACTATAATTCTCAATTATCTGCATGAACACACAACATGACAGCGCGGAGAATAAACCTTCTATAAAAATGCAACAAACATCGTAGAATTACACTAAAATTGCTAGATTTCTTCCCAGTACTTTTAGAAAATTGTTTTCAATTTTGACAAACTGTGTAATGGAACTCAATTAATTTGATATTTGCTTTGGTACAATAAGACATGTAGTTCTGCACCTGTGAGTCCCCAAATTTCTTAGGTTGTTAGTAATTTGCTAAGAGCAGTGACTAAGTTACAAAAGCAGGAAAAGAAGACTGGATATTCACTGTGAACCTTTGTTAAGTGAAAAAACGTAAATGTAGAGAAAATAAAAGAATCACAAAGAAAGCAGCTTATTGATATTTAAAATTAAAAACTTGTTGGGTTGGGATTTAGCTCAATGGTGCTGCCACCTGCCTTACAAGTGCAAGGTCCTGAGTTCAATCCCCAGTACCAAAAAAAAAATACATAAATAAATAAATAAAAAATAAAAACGTGTTTTTAAAAAATACCTGTAGCATATTGGACAATATTTTCATTACATAAAGATTTCATAAGGATTAATTTGTAAAACTGAGATAATGAGAGATAATGAACAAAACACGGACAGAAATAATAAACACAATATTCAATAAGTTACATTTAACAGGGCATAATTAGTAAAATTCTTTCTAAAATGACAATGATCAATATTGGCAAAGATAAAGTGATACAGCACTCTCATACTTTGCTGATAGTGTTTTAAGTTGGCTAGAATGTTTCAAAAATGCAATCTGCCAATTTGAATTAAACATTACAAAAAGGTTTATAATTTCAGCTTGATACTCCTACATCATGAAATTCATCTAATAAAAATACTTATCACTGCCTGATCTATCAGTAGTAAGAATCTGAAACATACAAATCTAAGACAGTAAAGGTATGTGTAATATAAAATACATGTGATATAATCATGGGAGCAATATTATATAGCTATTTAAAATGATGACTAAGGAAACCAAGTAGAAAAAGAAAATTGTACTTAGTAATTATATTCAAATAAAAATGTACATATGAAAGATTAGAAAGGAAAATGCCAAAGTAATAATGATTGTGTTAAGGTGGTGTGGTAGGTTGAATAACTAGCTCCCAAAAATGCCCATGTCCAAATCCCTGGAACCTGTAGTATGTTACTTTACGCAGCAACAGAGGAGATTAGGATCTTGAGATGATCTGAAATACCTGAATGGGCCCCATGTAATCTCAAGGCCCCTTACAAAAGGGAGGAAAGAAGGTCAGAGTCAGAGGAGACGCAATGATAGAGCAAAGGTAAGAGGGATAGAGCTGTGAGTGGAGGAAGCTGCGAGAGGAAAGGAATGAATGTCCCCCTCAGTCCCAGAAGGGATGCAGGTCTGCCAACCTTGCTTTTAATCCCAAAAGATTCATTTCAGGCTTCTGTCCTTCAGATAATAAGATAATAAGCCTCCAATACATTTGTGTTGTTTTAAGCCACTAAAACTAAATGTGTGATAATCTGACATGGCAGCAATAGGAACTAATACAGATAGTTAAGACTGACCATTTTAAACTTTCTGTAATTTTCATATTATTTCCACTGGTGCAAGCTAATTTATAAGTGTAGCTAAAATTTAAGACTCTAGATGAAAACACAATCTGCTGCAGTGGTTCTCAACCCTGGCTGCAAATTAGTATCAAATAGTTAGCCAACAGGGTGACAGGGAGAGACTGAGGGCACAAATAAACACCAGTGCCCTGCCTTCTCCCCATCCTCCAAGATTCTGATTTAATTATTTTATGCTCAAACATCAGTTTTTTAAAAGCCTCCCAATGCTAGCACATAGCCAGCATTACGAATCACTGCTATAGTATAGCAACTCATTACTGACAAATTTCCCTAACCAAAGCAGAAATGTAAATCTACCTAAAATCGCTTATTTTTAAAATTGAACAAATTAAAACACCTAGTAATAGTCTGTATTAGCTGAAATTTAGGACTGAGAATTATGTCCTACTTTAACTGACACTTTGTCAAAAGAAAACATAAAATCACTTACTCCATTTCCTCAATGTTTTTCATTTGCAGAGTTCAAAAGACTCTTCAGTTTTCCAAGAAAAAAGTACCTTACTAGCAGGTACCCCAAGGATCTACACTGAAATTAAAGCAGTTCACAAGAACAATTGTACTTCTTTTACCTTTTTACCAACAACTAACCTTATTATAAAACTACTAAAATAATAGAAGATATTTAGTCTGTAGTCTTTGAATTTTTACAGTGCATATTTTTGGCGGGGGTACCAGGGATCAAACTCAGGTCCTTGTGCTTGTGAGGCAGGCAGCGACACTGCTGAGCTAAATCCCCAGCCCTACAGTACATTTTTTAAATGGTACAGACAAGCCAAGAGAATGTGGTTTTGAGCATCTTATTTTCCTTTTATTTCCCAGGTATCATACATACTTAAACAGTTACAAAAAATTGTATGGACTTTACTATGTTTGTAAGCAAATATACAAGTTAAAATTTTCAAATGTGAGATCCTAAACTATAACAGAACTGACAATTGTGTGCATCTCTTGGTCAATTCATAGCATCACCTCATATTCTTTCAGCAGCAAAATCCACATATGAAAAACACCATTATCAGCCAAGTGCGTCCAAAGACTGATCTCCATAGCAACTGTAACTCTGCCACATGTACTGTATAAGGCATCAGAGTTAACACCACATGCACGCAAAGCACTGGTATTATGTAGTCCAGACTGTGGTTGCTGTAGAAACCTAAACCTAAGTCCCTGATAGCAGTAGACAAAATGAAAACAACAGAGGGTCCTTGAGAACTTACCAATTTGCTTCTTAGCTTTCAAGCAGGCAACACCATCCTAAACACTCTATGATACCCTTGTATTGATAGCACAAGAAAAAAATTCCTCCAAAATGATTTAAAATTATGTCAAGTCTTTGTTTATCATTAGAAACCACTTTGTAGGGCCTAAAAATTCTCCCTTCCATCTGCTGCTAAATTGGATGCTCAGAGCTCACTCCAACAAAGTACTGTCACCTCCTAGCCTTAGCCAGAGCCCGTACACAGACAAGCAAGCTGGCGAAGTACCAACCTTTTGTTGATACATAAAAATTATTCATACTGATGGGGTACTGTGCAATGTTTCAATACATGTATATGTTGTATAATATTCAAGTCAGGATAATTATATCTCATCAAAGATGTACCATTTCTTTATGGTGAAAATATTCAAGTCTTTTCTTCTGCCTTCATATATACCACATTATCTATAGTCACCCTAATGTGCAGAACACCAGAATTTCTTTCTTCTAACAGTGATTTAGTACCCATTAAGTAATTTCCCCATTTCTCCTTCCCTGCTATTCTTTCTAGCCTATGGTAGCCACCATTCTATTCTCAACTTCTATGAGATCAACTTTTTTAGATGCACAAGTCACATGGCCCTTGTCTTTCTGCGTTTTATTTCATTTAGCACAATGACTTTCAGTCCCACCCATGTTACTGACAGGATTTTAACCTTTTTCTGGCTGAATAGCATTCCATTGTGCATATATGCCACATATTATCTACTCATCAAGTGATGGGCACTTATATTGTGCAATTTCTTGGCAATTAGGAAAGTAGTGCAATAAACATGAGTGGATAAATGTCTTTTTGACAGATTGGTTTCACTTCCTTTGGCTATATACCCAATAGTGGAATTGCCAGATCATATGGTGGTTCTATTTTTAGGGTTCTCTAAAGTGGCTCTACTACTTCACATTCCCACCAAAAGTGTGCAACAGATCCCTTTTCTTCATATCCTCACCAGCATTTACTTTATCTTTTTAATAACAGCTACTCTTAACTGAAGTACAGTGATGTCTCATTATGGTTTTAGTTGCATTTTCTAGGTCATTAATGATGTTGAATTTTTTTCATAGACTTCTCGGCCATTTATCTGTCTCTCTTGGGAAAATGTCTACTAGATCTATTGCCTACTTAAAAATTATATTATTGGGGGGGTTACTTTGAAGTTGGAGTTCTTTATATATCCTGGTTATTAACTCTTTCAGATGTAAATTTTTGCAGCTATTTTCTCCCATTCCATAGGTTGTCTCTTCACTTATTTCTTTTGTTGTGCAGAAGCTTTTTAGTTTGATGAAATTGCATTTGTCTACTTTTGCTTTTGTTTACTGTGCATTAGGGGTTTTATTTTATTTTTTTTTTAATTCTTGCTTATTCCAATGCCCTGAAGCATTTCTCCTATGATTTCTTCTAGTAGCTTGACAGTTTCAGGTCTTGTATTTAAGTCTTTCCTCTATTTTAAAATGACTTTTGTATATGATGAGAGATAGGGGCCTGGTTTCATTCTTTTGCATAAAGCTAGCCAATTTTCCCAGTACTTATTGAAATGGTTTTCTCCAGGGGCTGGGTAAAATTTAGCTCAGTGGTTCCACTGTCTGCTTCACAAGCCCAAGGACCTGAGTTCCATCCTCATAACAAAAAAGAAAAAAAATGGTTTTCTTCAAAGCATGTTCTTACTTCTACCACAGGGTCTCAAATCTGTCCCATTGATCCATGTGTTGGTTTTTATGCCAGTGCCATGCTGTTTTAATCACTATAGCTTTGTATAAATATCTTAATAATTAACTTATTAATAACATTAACAAGTATACTTTCCATTTATAGTAAAAAAAGATAAACAAGAAAAAGCATAAAAAGGGCCAGGAATGTAGCTCAGCATCTGCCTGGCAAGCACAAGTCCCTAAGTTCAATTCCTGGTTAAAAAAAAAAAGAAGACAACAAATGATATCTTCCTTCATGTTATCTCAAAAAAAAAAAAAATAGAATCACTTTAATTCTAAGGATGAGGAAGAAGGAAGGCATATAGAAAATCTGTTCCTTTCTAAATTGGTAACTCATATTAACCTCAGAATCTCCAACGATTTAGAAAGACTAGTTACAAAGGCTTATCATTTAGTCAGAAGTTCAGGTTTCTCTAGTAAAAACAAGCGGCTTTGTATTTCTTTGGTCCGTTAAAATGCTCAGTGCCCAAGTTTAATATTGCTGCTTCAGTATAATGATCCTGATTGTACCACTTTCTAACCCTTTCCAGCATTTTCAAACCTGCTTTTGTTTTTGTTTTATGGGCCTGAATTAAGGGACTTACAATATGCTGAATCATCAATAGGTGTCGGGTTCACTGAGTTAAAAATTCTTCTACATGATTAATGCTGATTTTAATTCAAAATCAAGATGGTACTAACTGCTTATCCAGACATCCACACTTGCTTTCTTTTAATTAGAGAAGAGCAGAAACAACTCCTTCCTATTTCCTATTTTCTTGAAAAATTCCACCAACTTTTCAAGCAGATGCTTAAATTTCGTCTGCCAATGGTTTAGCTCATCCACAGTGGTCTACCTTGAACTCCTGTAACATTTAACTCAGTTGGCTATTACTAAAAATTATGATTGCTTCTATCTGGTATCATTTAAGGCTTCGTGTGCTTATGTTATTTATTTATATCTAGATGCCCCTCTTAGGCTCATGTGCTAATATGGTGGGGCTTTGTGGAGGTGACTGGATCATTATACCCATCAGTGGATTCAGGGATTAGTCCACTGATGAGTTTATAGCTAAATGTGATGTTTGGAGGTGAAGACTGGTTGAAGGAGGGAGCACAGCCGGGAAGGATCTATCCCCCTCCCTTCTCCCTTGATATCTCTCTGCTTCCTGCCACAAACAATTTTCCACTGCTATGCACCTCTGCCATGCCATCTTGCCTTGAGCTGACTATGGACTGAAACCTCTCTGCAAACTGTAAGCCAAAAGAAGCCTCTCCTCCTTTAAGTTGTAGGTGTCAAATATTGTGCCTCTGTGACAAGTAATTAAGACACCTTACATCTAGTTTCCTCAAGAATACTCTAAGTTCTCTTACAGAAATCCTTTTTACCTCAACATATCCCTAATTGTATTTTAATATATTATTGAGGTCAATAAACATTTGTTCACCTTTGCAACGCAGATACCCCTTTCAATTACATTTCTTAATTGATACCAAAGTTGTTTCCAAAACTTAGCTATTATTCTTCCTACTTATCCTGTCTAACAAGAACAAAACAAAGGAAAGACTGAAGTTAGGGGGATTGCTTCCTCTTTGCCTTCCAGCAGCAAAATTTTTTTAAACATGTGAAAAGAGAATAAAAAGTAATTTATACCTTTGGCATATTTCTTTCAAATTGAAACAACCATTATTTATGCAAAAATTATCTTTTTTTTTTTTTTTGGTACCAGGGATCAAACTTGGGACCATTGTGCTTGTGATGCAGGCGGTGGAACCACTGAGCTAATCCCCAGCCCTAGTGGAGAATATTCCAAGGGAAAGGCTCAGGGAATGAAAGTTGTGGGCTAATGGACTGCTTTCTTTTCCAGACATATAAATAACTCAACTCCATCAGTCTTGGTCCCTAATACACTCAAATATACTCATGATTGCAGCCTTTAAGAATTCTAAGACATTTTTACCAACCATATGAATCTTATCTATTTAAAAGCATTTTTCAGTGCCAGAAAGAGCTTTACAATTAGAGATCCATTCTTTTAAGCCTAGTTATACTGCCTAAATAACTCCAGATGTTGTGTTCTGGTTTTTGGTTAAGCAGTGGGAGCAAGACAGCAGATATTAAAATGAGAACCCTATTAGAAATGTTTGCCATTCCATCCTAAATGAGCCCTTTCTTATATTTCTGCTTGGAGGTTCCAGAATTTAAACTTATCACACTCATATAAATGCCAAAATATGAGGATTTAGATAAGATTGTTATTTAAAAAATGATTTGTGGATAGCTTACATCTAAATTATTTTTTACAAATCACAATCATATGAATCAGGAATTGAGTCCTGCATTTGTAATGAATTTGCCAACAGTATGAAGCACTATTTGGAGACAGCTGTTTTTGATAAAGGAACAAGTTTTGGAATGTCAATTTCCCCATTTTTTTTTTTGTAGAAGTTATGCACCTGCTGATTAGAATTTGCTCTCAAATTCTATTTAAAGTATCTTAAAATTAATATATTCCTATACTATTATTCCTATACTATTAATATATTCCTATACTATTCCTATACTATATTAGAGGTAGTCAACATTATCTGAAACATTCAGTTTCCTGAAAAGACTCAAGAGGAATTTTATGTTGCTCTTCCCTCTCTCTGCAAGGTGTATAGCAACTGTATGGAAGATTTCAAAATAAAAGCATTCCATTCCTAATAACTGTTATTACCAGAAAAGTTTCCCTACCTAATTTTAATCAACCCCACTATAATAAGTGTACTTTCTCCTAGACTTAAGAAGTTGATCTCTATCTTTACTGCATAAAGAATATGTAACATGAACACCATGATCTAATTAATGACTAAGGCAAAGGTCAGGAAAAGGATAAGAACTTCTGTTTAGGAAAAGTTTTTCTAGGTCTGGTGATTTAGCTCAGTGGTTCTACCACCTGCCTCACAAGCGCAAGGACCTGTGTTCGATCCTAGTACCAAAACAAAGAAAGAAAAGGAAAGGTTTTACTTCACTCATTTCAACTCTAGGAGTACTTATTGATGACTTTCTGTGTCAAGTATATGTTGAGCAATAAAGATAAAAAAGAAAATCATCTCTCTCAAAAAGTTCAGTCTTGGAAATACATACTTAGGTTAAAGTTCTTGGCCAGGTGAGTCAGGTAATCCATGAAGGAGCCCACTGTAACTGAAGCAGCTCCAATAGTGACCTGAATATCAATGCTTGTTTTTTTGGGAAGTCAGAATTTGAAAAGATGATCATTTAACCTGAGGAAATCAAGGAACGGTTAGCAAAAGCACTAACACCTGAGTTGAGTCCCAGTGGTTAACAGAGGTTACCAGGTATAAATGTAGATGGCTTATAGTGTTTCCCATTGCAACTTAAGGTGGAAAACGAGGAGACAAGAAAAACAAATAAGTAGGAAGGAGGCCATGCATAAACTGTATCCTAGAACTGTATCCAAACTGATCCTTAGAACACAAGAAACTCCTGAAGGGTGTCATATAGTTAGTTCCACAGCATAGAAGAGGAGAATTTATCTACCTGCAGAAAATTTTACCAAACTGATATTCAGTGCAGTTGCACGTTTTCCAGGCACCTTGATTTTAATCCATAAAGCTAGACTGAATATTCCCGTCTCTAAACAGTCTCTTAGGCCCAGACTATTAGACATTTCATTGCCTACATGGTTCCAGGAGCCTCAGTGGCTCCTCAAGCAGCAGCCAATTCAGCGTTAAAGAATGTATCCAATTTTGAAAGAAAGACTGTGAGACCTACTCTCCCCAGACATTTCCCCTCACTCTTGGCAAGGGTTAAAAGAAATATATTGGTAATACCTTATTGATATTGAATGATTTAAGAATTTACAAAACCTCATGATATATATTATCCTTGCTCACCTAAGAGACCCTCAACTCCCTATTTTCTACTATGTTACATTAATAACATATCCATAGTAACCAACTATTCATATTTTGAACTGCTTTCTTTATACTAAACAAATTTAACTTCCAAAGTTCTAAAATCTACCCAGGGCCATACAATAACCAATACCCCTTCTTTGATTTCCTAATTCATTAGTCGATACTATTTTACTTGAATTTCATTAATCAAAATATAATCAACTCTAATGCAAAATTAATCTGTATTTTGCTTCCAGAAAATGATTTTTCTTTTAACCAAGGATATTTCCTTTCTTAGGAATAAGAAAGGATATTTCCTCCTTGGGAAAGAGGAAAGAAAACTATTTTGGGCCCTTATTACCCAAGTCATTCATTCAATGGGCCTCACAATAATACAGGTATTATAATTCTCATTTTTGCTGATGAAAAAAAATGAAGTTCTGAATGGCTAACTTGTCCAAATAGTAGGTAGTAAATGACATAAGCCAGGTGTGATGCCAGATCTATATACTTCCAAAACTATGTTCTTTCACCTATACACCCAATTTTAACTATTATTATATCTAATAATAAATTAGATATAGTGGTTCCTAAAACTATCCTCAAGAAAATTTAGGCAAAGAGGGGCCAAAATGATGACTAACTTCAGATCACAATGGCACAAATAATACCAGCTATATTTATTACGCACTTAGCATTTCAAAATATGCTGTTTTGTGTAATCCATGTTACAATCGTATGAGAGGAATAAATCAGTATCATCTCTTTAAAATGAGGAACCAAGGCTCAAAAAAATTCCGCAGTTGACACAGCTGGGAAATAGCAGCATTAGAATTAAAATTCAGAAATTGGTAGACTCACAAACCCCATCCACTGTCTTATCTCAAATATCATACAGTACTGCCTCACCAAACTGCAGTGCTCTTTATAATGTTTTCACCATAATTAAGTTAAGCTAAAATTAGTTCAAATTTCAAGTTAAAATTAAAATCAGTCCACATTCCCAAACTCACCACTGAATGAAAGTGCTGGAACCAGCAAACAGGGGGCAAGATAGTATCCACTAGGAATTGAAAAGACATTTTTCATTGGCTAATGGACACAGATAATCAGGAACATGATATGATTTACAGGGAAATTAAACCATCAAGATCCCAGGATTGTCCTCTCTGGGACACGAGAAAATATTCTAACCACTTAACAAAGAACTCACTATTCTAGCAAACGTTCAAAATAAAAACTCATTCCTGAAGAGTGTCAGACAGTTCCAACTCATCCTATGAAATAGTGAAATGATCCAGAATGGAAAAGCTCAACCTGATATTTTTCATAAGTTGACCAGGTATACTTTTAAGTAATTATAAAATTAAGTTAAAATAGTACGGTTAGTACCACAAATTTTTAGATGTCCATTTTAGAGTTCTTTTCTATCTACCCATAAAATTGTACCATGACTGTGTTGTCATAGTCATAGACACAGATATGTCATGCCTCATTTTAATTATGATTATATAAAATGCTTTTAATAAGTTCATATATATATACACTATAGTATTATTTCTATGAAACTAAATGATGTTCCCTTTAAATATGCAACAGTATAAAAGGAGTAGTCTAGGCAAAGGGTCACATGGAGCTGCATCTTTAAGGAGTCCTTTAGGAGTCAGCACGATGGCAGAAGACATCAAGGCCAAAATCAGACACAAGATTGTCACTTTTGATGGCCACTTTCTCAACTAGAACAAGGCCAGGAACTGCTGGCAGACTATCTGCACTTTCTTGTAAGAAGGTAATAACCACGAAAGAGGGTAATGTCTCTGTGTGTATATCCTGGGAAACCACAGGCAGAAGACCACTGCTCCACCTTTCTTCTCTTCTATATACTCCTACCAGGGTGGTAAAAGGGGTACCTAGCACATGGCAGTCCCTACCCTTGGACCCTAAATCATGACTTAACTCAGAATAAAAACTCCCTGGAAGAGTAAAGTAAGAAACAGCCTGCCAGGCATGGTGGTGCACGCCTGGATTCCCAGCATTCAGGAGGTTGAGACAGGAGGATCATCTCAAGTTTGAGGTCAGCCTGATGACTTCACAGCCTGAACTACACAGGAAGACCCTATTCAAAAACAAAACAAAACAAAACAAAAGGAAAGGAAAGAAAAAGCTTAAAGTTAAAAACAAATGTCAACATAAAGTAAATTATATTCATTTGGTGATATTTAAGAATTTAACAGAAATCACCATCACAAAGCCCTGATAAGGGCCAGGGATTTAGCTCAGTGGTTCTGCAGCCTGCCTTGCAAGTGCAAGGTCCTGAGTTCGATCCCCAGTACCAAAAAAACAAAGCCTGGATAATTATTAAACACTATCAAGAGTACAGTATGTTTATGCAAATTATCAGTGTTTGAAAGGATTTAAAACACTATTGCTATGTTTTTATATATAACACAATATTTATTTAGACTTATCTGTATATATAACACTATATGTAATTATCTGCATATATAACACAATATTTATTTAGACTTATCTGTAGGCTCATAATAGTGGAAATAAAACCAATTCAGTTTGCTTTAAAAAAGAAAATCTTTGCAGTAAATGAAATAACATTCCAAGGAGATTCCAGGAGAATAGTAATTTTTAAAGCTATTTTTAAAATTGTTAAAATTAAGTTTCAGTACACAAAAATAGAAAAAAAAATGAAGAGCTGTGAAGAGCCCTTGGTGAGTCAGAGGGAAAAAAGCAAATCCAGCTGCACTGTATTAACTACAGACTTGTATCTAGACTTCTGATAAGTAATAAAACCGAAAACTATTTGGGGGATTAATACCTAGTACTTATTTTTAAAACCTACTTTAGGGTAGCTGTTTTCAGAAAAAACATTCATTGAACTTTTCTTCAAATCACCAGCACAGATATTTTGTTATAGCTAATGGGGCTCCAAGGTGTTTTTTGGTTTTGTTTTTGTTTTTTGGGTACTGGGGATCGAACTCAGGCCCTTGCCACATGTGAGGCAGGTGCCAGAACCACTGAGCTAAATCCCCACCTTCCAAGGTGTTTTTGAAAAAGAGGAAATTCTGAATCCTAGAACAATAAAAAAGGACAATTATATAATACAGTATTGACGAAAAGTAGTTGACAATACAGTCATAATGAGCAAGATGAGAAGAAAAATGTGTCAAGAATTAACTTACGTACTGTATTTATAACACTTAAAAACCTACAATCATCGTAGTCTTGTTAATTGGGCTCAGAATGAACACAGACTATGTAGTTAGTATTCCTCCATTGTGAGTGATATATGGACACCTCTACATGGTAAAAATTCAATCATTCAGTATTGCCTTAATTTGTTTTAAAAACGATCATTTCGATATAAACAAAAATTATAAATTGCATGGTAACAGTTATTATACAACCAAAATGAATAAAAGTACAGATTGAAAACAGAACTCTAAAAAAAGAAAACAGAACTTATTCAAATTGGCATTAACCTATGATGGCAAATGACAGTGCTTGACTGAAATGAAACTGCTATTCTTAGTAAGAAATTGGTACTGACTGCCTCAGTGCAGGTCCTCAAGAACAGGGATGTAATGGGGAGATTCCACTTTCTTAGCACTTTCTTCTCTTCAAATTTATGAAACTGTTATTCATACTAGACCTGATTGAGTCCAACAGTCTTCCTCTCCACAGAACTAGATTGGTGAAGGGAACACTGTAATAATTACTAGTCATTTCAGCGGCTCTTGTTTCTAGGGCTAAGGGCTTTATGCTACTGAATGGACTACTTGAACTCAGAAACAACGTAAAGAGCAAGAGAAAAGCTAAGTCCAGGTGATAGCACTTAACTACCAGAAGCAAAGTTGCAAGGAAATCCTAAAAGACAGCAAGGTGAGTATCTCAGACTTGGTTGTGAAACACAGAAATATCTGTCAAGAATTCAAATCAACAGGCAACCCACTAAGATCGGTTTTGGTTTAAATAACCAAAACAAACAAACAACTGCAGGTCTACTGAACCTGAGACATAGTGACTAGAGAATCATGAATACTTTCTCAAATCTAAGAACCCTGAAGGAAATTTCTTGAAAAAGCAGAGGCCATGTATTTTGGAAGGTCTTTTGCCCAGTTGGATCTCTGGCTATTTATCCAGGCAGTCACAAGCTGGCAAAAATAAAATACCCTACCTTCTTCATGATTATTACACTGGATTTACACTAATACTATTTTTTTTAGTTTATTGGTACATTTTAGGTATACTGTAGTTACATTCATCATTGGGATCTTATACCTTTACATGACAGGTCTTGGTTCTCATTTTTTCCCCCTTGTCCGTGCCCTCCCCTTACCCACTCCTGCATTCCCCATTTACAAACATTTTATTTCCATTTTTTCATTTTCTCATATTTTTTTCTTTTCCCTTATTACCTTTCCCCTACCCTTCCCACTTTCCCTACACCTTTAGCCTTTTTCTTCCTATTTCACATTGTCAATTATATCATTAGGATCTTATGTACTATTATAGTTTTTCACACCAGAGAAACTATTCTGTATTTACACGAGTGTCTTATTTATTTCACTTAGGAGTATATCCTCAATATGTATCCATTTTTCCTATGAATGAATCTAATTTCTCATTCTTTATGGCTGTAATACTATTTCATAGTAATTAAGAATACACAGGGCCAGTGTGGTGGTGCTCACCTGTGAACCCAGCAGTTCAGAGGCTGAGGCAGGCCAGTGAATACGAGGCCACCCTGGCCTACATACTGAGTTCAACACTAGCCTGAACTACATAGGGAAGCCCTGTCTCAAAAAAACCAAAAATAAATAAAAAATAAATAAAATAAAATAAATAAAAATTTCAGGTTCATTGGCTATATATAGGAGTGGAGTTCCAATTCAGCCTCTTCTCACAGCAGCCATCGTGAAAACTCATATACCTATCCTAGTTTTCAGACATTCCCAGCTGTTGCCAGGATCCTCTAAGTGGCTCCATAGTTCCAGAAGCAAGACTATTATGGTAAAAAATCCAAAGCAGAACATAATCAAATTCTCTTTCCTTACCAAAACAACAGCATTTCTAGAGGAAATTTTATTACTAAAAAGTTAATTGTTGTTAGAAGACAAAAGCATAACAAAATGTTGGGTGGGGCACTCCTGGCTTGAACAGCAAGTGTACTTGCCCCCTCCCCTGCATTTTCTTACTGTACAGGCAATTTAAAATATTTTTCAATCTATGGTCGGGGGTTAGTGAATACCTCCTAAGTTTTGAAACTAGCATATGGCCATTCTAGCAAGCACCAGAAGTAACAATTTCCTTTGGACAAAGAGCTCTTGGCTTGCTACTGGACACTTGTAAATACTGAATAGACCATTAAGTGACTATGCAGTCTAGCTGTCCGTCATAGTTGTTACTGGATGCATTTAATTCTAAATTCTACCAGGTCCACATGGACACTCCAGCTACAATTAAAATTAATATCGGGTCACTTCCCCATGAGTGTACTCCTTCTAAGTGCTGTCTCATCCTCAATCTGTTCCTGGCTACATGTGTATACTATGACCTGGCCTGGAGTCAGGATCTATGTGGCAATTTCTGGCATGTCTAATAAACTGGATGGCCGCAGTGTGTGACCATTGGTAGCATAGAAAAAGAATGATTACTTGCAGACAAGATTTAGTCAGTCACCAAGAGAGCCCAGAGGGGCCATCTCGACCAAGATTGACAAGCATTAGAGATATTCCCAGGAGAAGCCCCAAAGCTGAGAATTCTCCAATTTTTATTTAGAGTATAAGCGTAAGTGAAAAAAGCAGAAGAAAAGCAGTTGGACAAAGAGCTAGCTACTCAAAGCTAAGCAGTTTTGTTTGGGGGAAGGACAACAGCCAGACACAACAAGCCTCATTGATCAAAACGTCTTCTTGTTTAATCATTCACTTCTCACAGTGCTTTTGCCCCATAGTTTAATCATTCACTCCTTGGTCAAGTCCCCACACTGGCTAAATGATCACAGTTCTGAAGAAGCATGTCTGGATGATTAGTGACAAGGTTGTTTGGGGAAGGCGTTTTGGATAAATCTCTGGGAATGAGATAGTACCTGAGAATCTGTGTTCTATATGACTATAAAACTATTCCCACTGAGAAGAATCTCTTAATAAGTGGATGCACATGGTAGCTATTGTTAACAGAGTGGGCCATTTTATTGCTGGTCAACTCAGCATTTGGCTAAATGGTACAGGTGACAGGAATGGTAGCTATACATGTGCTCAACAAGAGGGACTTCCTCTGACCAAGACTGACTTGATGGTTTTACTGCTAATTATCCCTGTAACGTATACATCTTTACATGACCCATTTACAGTACCTCGTAAGGGATGGACTCCAGTGACCCTTGATCCTAGAGAGATTAGTAGTTTTCCCCCTTTAGAAGAGATGTGTAGTATGTGGGTGTGACTTCTCTGTTGTGCTGCTACCAGTACCACAAACTGTGGTTTTACTTATTTGCTCATATGATGTTCCATTCAACAATGCCTTGGATGAATAAAAATCATTCCAAACAAAAGACAAGTGGCTGTTGATCAATTATCTCTTTATTCTTAACAAGTATTCTCCCATCTTCCAGAAGCAGCAAGTTCACACTGCCTATGACAAGGCCAAACCTCCAGCTAGGAGTGACCACACTCCCAGAATGCAGCTTATGAGCTCAATCGGCACTTTCCCAATTGGGTGTTGGACATGGCACTTTTCAAACCAAAGCTAATGACTTCTCAAAATTTTGCTTCCTATCTCTAAAACTAGGAGATTCCTCAGTTCCTGTCCTTCCTAAGGCCTCATGAGTAAGTAATCCAAAGTCTTGCTTAAGTAATCCAAAATCAGTTTCTTTACTTGCAACTAAACAATGCTGATATAACTTTATACCCCCTTCCTGAAAGTTCATAAACTCAACAGCTCTGATGTGGATTCAGCTCTCAACTTTAGTATTTGTGTCCACCTCCCTTAGGAGTACCTAATTCATTCCTAACTGCATTTTTGGATGTTTCTACATACCACAAACACTTCAAATTCAAAAATCTACAAAATTTGGTTCTACACTCTGCACCCCAAAATATTTCCTCTGGTATCAACATACTCAACTACTTATTTCAAATTTGTTCTTTCACTCTCATAATTATCAAGTACTGTCAACCTCATTTGATGAAAGTACCTTGAATCCATTCTTTCAACTTCATCTATACCACCACTACCCTACTTTCACCATCCCTCTAAACCCAAGAACACCTCAGTTTTCAAAACTCAAGTGATCTCATTAAGACTTCTTGATTCATTAGCCCCTGCCATTTGAACCACTAGACTGTATCTTCATTGTACATGGCAATACTTTTATCCTGACTATATGTAATGTTGTGTTTGCTTCAGCATCACATATACTAACATATATGTATTGTTTCATTTAACTCAATGTTTTATGTTCCCCTTACTTGAATATAAATGCTGATGAGGAAGGGGAGGATATGACTCAGTGTCCTTTGCATCCTCCATAATAAGCATAGTACCTGGACATTAAGGGACACACTTAACTAGCTGCTGAAAGAAGAAATGAATAAATCATAGCAGTCTTCTACCATGTATTATTCCTGCCCTCAGCTTTTCTTTTCTGCCATTCATAACCTCCACAGCTGCCAAAGTCACCTTTCAAAACAGCATCTCTAGGTGTGGGTTCCAAAGCTGTCACATGCAAGGGGAAATGCAGCAGCTGTTGGCCTCTCCTCGGTATCCTCGTTAGTGTTTTCCAGCTAATCCCAAACCAGGCTTTCTCCAGGCTTTCATATTTTTTAAGGAAAAATGTAGAGGACTGATATGAGAGAAGATCTGGCACCATGAATCTTCTGGCTCTTCTATAAAGTCAAAATGACCATGAAAGGGCCTTCCATGCAGGATTTACCACTGAACTTATGCCTGCATTCCTGGATCCTTATGATGTATCCCATCATTTTTCTGAGTAACTTTGATTTCCACAAGATCACTATCATTGTGGAGTGGGGACTTGGGGAAGGCAGAAGAAGAAATGAGAGTCCTCAGATGGCTCCTGGAGCAGGCCTACCAAGAGGATCTTTCTGAGTTGCACAGGCTGGCTTTGAAGTTGTGATCCTGTTGCCTCAGCCTTGAGTAGCTGGGATTTTATGTGTGTGCCAATGAGCCTTGCCCTACTCTTGTTCTTGATATAATAGCTCTCAAGTGGTTTAAAGGTTTGATGTCCACTTCTATCAAATAAAAATTCAATACTTCTTTCATAAGTATATTAGTCATCTTTCTGTTGCTGGGACAAAACGTCTAACACCCAAAATTTAAAGGAAGAAAGGTTTATTTTGGTTAATAGTTTTAGAGGTTTCAGTCTGTGGCCAGCGGGCTCCAAGGCAGAAATATCGTGGCAGAAGGGTGTGGCAGAGAAAAGTTGCTCACTTCATAATGGCTGAAGATGAAAGAGACAGGGAAGAAACCAGAAGGGAAGTGGCCAGGGACAAAGTATAGTCTCTAAGGTAACACCTTCATGACTCATCCAGGCACAACCAAAAGTGTGCTTTCCTAAAGTGACTCCCAAGAAAATCAAGCTGACAATCAAGATTAACCATCACAATAGGCAAAAAATTTTCTATGTCTCTCCTCAACTACCCAGTGCCAATACATTAAGACTAAAACTTGTGAATCTGGTTGGGGCTGACAAAGACCTGTAATCCCAGCATTTTAAGAGGGCTGAGGGAAGAAGATCTTCTTGAACTGAAGAAGCCTGCAAGCTGGCTCAGTCCAAATCAAAGGCCTTAGAATCAATGAAGCAATGTAACTCAGTCTCAGACGAGGACCAGAAGTATAGCAGGCCCCTGCTGCAAATCCTAAACTCAACAGTAGGAGAATCTGGAGTCCTACTATCCAAGAGCAAGAAGACAACAGTGTCCCAGCTCTGAGATAGAGAAAAGTAAGAGATGAGTGTGCCTTTCTTCCTGGTGTCAGTCAATTAGATAGTGCCTATTGGGTAAGAGCAGATCTTCCTTTTTCAGTTCTGATTCACATCTTAACACTTTCTGGAAACTTTCACACATGCACCCAGAAATAAGGCTTCACAGCTACCTGGGTAAGCCTTAACCTAGTCAAGCTGACCCCTAAAATTAAACATCATAGTCTCATTGCCGTGATTTGTCCTAAATCAGACCCCCACTATTGCTCCTGTACCATCAAGAGAAATGTTCACACAGTGAGAAAAAGCAAGCATCTCTCATGGACCTCATGAGATGGTCACATACATCAGTAGACAGATCACATTTTCACAACCACTACAATGAAGAAAACAGCTTTACTTTTTTTAAGCTCATGTTTCACAAACCTCCCTAACCAATAACACACTGACTATATGATACTTGTTACCATCAGAAGGGAAGCTTCAGGGAGGATGACATTTAGGAAACCATGCCGAGGTGGCTCCTCTGCCCAGTACCATGCATTTCCCACAACAGCCAGTTCTCAAGGACAGTAACCTCTCTAATGATCCATACGCCTTTACTGTCAAAAAGAAGAATCCATTTGGGCATGGTGGTACATGGCTGTACTCCCAACACTATGGGAGACTCAAGCAGGAGGATTCCAAGTTTAAGCTCAGTCTGTGTGATTTAGTGAGGCCCTATCTCAAAGTATTAAATTTTTAAAAGGTGGAAATGTAGCTCAGTGTGAAGGTCCTGGTTCAATTCCTAGTACAAAAATAACAATAATAATAATAAAGAGAGCCCTGATCCACCGCAGGAAGAAGAGCCATGCCTGCTCCCGCTGCAGCCACCATCGCTCCAGTGCTGGGAGGTAGCCTGAGCCCCGATCCACCGGGGAAGGAGAGCCACACCTGCTCCCGCCCCAGCCACCAACACTCCAGTGCCAGAAGGTAGCGGTGTGGATGCCCCTGAATGCCCATAACTCCCCTTACACCCCCCCACACTCTCAGACTTCCTGACTGTGCCAGTCTTTGACCCACTGTGCAGAGGCAGAGGTGGTCATAAAAGGTATTTTTCACGTGGACGCCCCTGAACGCCTATAACTCCCCTTACACTCCCCCACACTCTCAGACTTCCTGACTGTGCCAGTCTTTGACCCACTGTGCAGAGGCAGAGGTGGTCATAAAAGGTATTTTTCTGAGTTCCCAGCTTTGAACATCTTTAAAGAAAGGGCATGGGAAACCTACAGTAGAACAGTGTGGAGTTCAACCATTCAGAAGGTTGGGGAACTCAATCTGGGCCTTGCAGCCCGAGGTTAGTCAGTGTCATGGGGTTCAGCCATCAGCTAACTGAGACCAGGGGTATTGCACCCTCACTCTGTCTGAGCCTTTAAATGGTAAAAACACTACAGTGAAATTCTGTTCACTGCAGACATGTTCTGGACTGCTTCTTGATTTCAATTTAATTCAAATGATTTAAGGGTGATAGACTAGTGACTACCACAGCTGGTCAGTTTCCAAGTTGTGCCTGATCTTAATGTGTTGCTGATTATATCAGTTGGGATAAAGCATTGTGGTTATTTGATGAGCTGTTTTCTCTGATGTTATGAAGATGAGAATGTCTGTGGGTCGTTAGAGACACAGAAACTAGGGCGCAACTGTATCAGGAAGATCTGTGTGATAACCCAGAAATTAAACCAAGGACAGTCCAACAACAAAAATAAAAATGAGAAAACACTTAAGCAAGACACAAGGACAGACTTCCAGTTCACCAATGGCAAACAGAAGGGCAAATGAGGATGAAAAGGCCGATACTGAACCACCAGGACACCCTGAACTCAAAGCACAGGAAATAACAAAACAGATCCATCAGGCTCCAGAAAAATTCAAAACAGAAATAATTTCCCAGATAATTATAGAGATAGTGAGCAAAATGGAAGTCGTGATTCTAGACTCTAGAGCAGAAACTGACAAGAAAATAGATAAGCTCAGGACCGTGATAGAAGCCATGAAGGCCCAGCATAAGAAAGAAATGGAAAAAATAAACAACCAACATAGGAAAGAAATGGAATCCATATAACAGATTCAAATAGATATCCAGGAGATTAAACACGCCATTAAAAGTGTAAGAAACAGAATAAAAGAATGAGAAGATAGAATCTCAGATATAGAAGATAAGATTGTAAGTCAGTGACCATGAAAAGAGAGGTCTCTCAAAAACAGTAGGGGATCATGAGAAATCGATCCAACAACTCCTAGATGATGCAAAGAAGAATAACATAAGACTGATAGGAATCCATGAAGTAACAGGAGAAAATACAAATGACTTAAAAAAGCTGTTTGCAGAATTAATGACAGAAAACTTCCCAAACAGAGGGGAAGAATCTGACATTCAGATAACTGAGGCACAGGACCCCAACTAGCTACAATAAAAAAAAACTACACCTAGACATATAATAATCAAGATCCCAGAAACCCAACAGAAGAACAAAATACTACAAGCAGTAAGAGAAAAGAAACAAATCACACGCAAAGGAAAGCCCATCAGAATCACAGCAGACTTTTCAACATAAACCCTTGGGGCAAGGAGAGCCTGGAGTGAGATATTTCAAGTACTAAAAGAGAACAACCTCCAACCTAAACTGATGTATCCTGCAAAATTCTCTTTCAAAATGGATGGGGAAATAAGACACTTCCACGACAAAGAACAGCCGAGAAACTACATGAATACCAAACCAGCACAACAAGCAATTCTAAACAATATCCTAGAAAAAGACATTGAAGGCAACAACACCATGAGGCCCAACAGAGCAAATCAAATAGGCAAGGCAAGAAACTAAAAGGAGAAGGTAAAAAAGTAAAAAGAGTCAACAAAAGGCCATAACAGGACAATAACAAGTCAGTACATATCATTATAACCATCAAAGTCAATGGCTTCAACTCACCAATCAAGAGAAACAGACTGGCAGAATGGATTCAGAAGCAAAATCCAACAATATGTTGCATACAAGAAACACACCTAGTGCAAAAAGAAACCCAAAGACTGAAAGTGAAAGGATGGAAAACTTTTCTCCATGCAACAGGAGCTCAGAAAAAAGCAGGGGTAGCAATCTTATTCGCAGACAAAGTAAATTTCAAACCAAAACTGATTAAAAGAGACAAAGTAGGGCACTACATCCTTGTAAAGGGAACAATTCAAGAGGAAGACATGACAATCAAACATATGTGCACCAAATACTAATGCCACCAACTATGTAAAAGAAATATTAAGAAACATGAAAAACCAAATAAGCACTAATACAACTGTAGTGGGGGATCTAAATACCCCACTTTCAAATATAGACAGATCATCTAAGCCAAAAGTCAACAACAAAATACTAGAATTGAACCAAGCTTTTGAAAGCATGGACTTAATAGACATTTATAGAGTGTTCCACCCCACAAAATCAGAATATATATTCTTTTTGGCTGCATATGGGTCATTCTCCAAGATAGATCACAAAGTACCTCATAGAACAGGTTTGAAAAAATGCAAAAGAATCGAAGTTATTCCCTGTATATTATCAGATCATAGTGCAATCAAGCTGGAGATCAATAGCACAAGAAACCATAGGAACTTCACAAACACATGGAAATTAATCAACACTCTCCTGAACAATCAATGGATCACAGAGGAAATTAAGGAAGAAATCAGACAATTTTTACAAATAAATGAAAATGCCAATACAACATACACGAATCTATGGGACACAATGAAAGCAGTTCTACGTGGAAAATTCATAGCACTGAACGCCCACACTAGGAAAACAGAGCAAGCTCCAATAAACAACCTAATGATAAATCTTAGACTCCTAGAAAAACAAGAGCAAGAAAAACCCAAAGCTCGAACAAGAGAGGAAATTATAAAGAGCAGAAATCAATGCAATGGAAACTAAGGAAACAATACGAAAAATAAATTAATCAAAGAGTTGGTTTTTGAAAGAATAAATAAAATTGATAAACCCTTAGCTAACCTTATCAAAACAAGGAAAGAAAAGGCTCAGATCCATGCAATTAGGAATGAAAAAGGTGAAGTAACAACAGATCCAATAAAAATCCAGAGGATAATCAATACCTACTTTGAGAACCTGTACTCTAACAAAATGGAAAACACAGAAGAAATGGACACTTATTAATTACCAAAGTTGAACAAAGAAGATAAAATCATTCTAAACACCCCAATTACAATCAATGAAATTGAAAATGTAATTAAGAATTTACCAACAAAGAAAAGCCCAGGTCCTGATGGATACACTGCTGAATTTTACAAGACATTTAGAGAAGAACTACTGCCATTATTCTTCAAACTTTTCAATGAAATTGAAAGGGAAGCTATACTTCCAAACTCATTCCTGGAAGCAAGTATCACTTTGACGCCCAAACCAGGGAAATACGCAACTGAAAAAGAGAACTACAGGCCAATCTCCTTAATGAATAATATAAATGTAAAAATCCTTAATAAGATACTAGCAAACAGAATTCAGAGGATCATCAAGAAGATCATACATCCTAACCAAGTCGGATTTATTCCAGAGATGCAAGGATGGTTCAACATACGTAAGTCAATAAATGTAATACACTATACTAACAGAGTCAAGGACAAAAATCATATGATCCTCTTGATAGATGCAGAAAAAGCATTTAACAAAATTCAACACCCATTCATGATAAAAACCCTGCAAAAAATTGGAATAGATGGTCTATATCACAATGTAATAAAGGCTATCTATGAAAAACCAACAGCCAACATCATATTAAATGGCCAAAAACTGAAAACCTCCACGTTAAAATCAGGAACAAGACAACGATGCCCACTATCACCACTCTTCTTTGATATAGTTCTGGAAACATCAGCTACAGCAATTAGACAACAGAAAGAAATTAAAGCAATAAAGATAGGAAAGGAAGAAGTTAAATTGTCATTATTTGCTGATGATTTGATACTCTACATTGAAGACCCAATAAACTCTACCAAAAGACTTCTAGACTTAATTGACAGATTCAGTAGAGTAGCTGGATACAAGGTGAACACCCAAAAATCAATAGCCTTCTTGTATGCAAATAACAGATTCACTGAGAGAAAAATTAGGGAAACAATCCCCTTCTCAATAGCATCCAAAAAAATGAAGTATCTAGGAATCACTCTAACAAAAGAAGCAAAAGACCTCTACACTGAAAACTACAGCACTCTGAAAAAACAGATCGAAGAGTATATAAGAAAATGGAAAGACAACCCCTGCTCCTGGGTAGGAAGAATCAACATAGTGAAAATGGCCATACTACCAAAGCTGCTATACAGATTCAATGCAATGCCAATCGAAATTCCAACACTACATTTCACAGAAGAGACCTAGAATAGCAAAAGCCCTCCTAGGCAACATGGCAGCCGGTATAACAATTCCCAGTTTGAAACTATACTACAAAGCCACTGTGATAAGAACAGCATGGTACTGGCAAAGAAACAGATCTGAGGATCAGTGGAACAGACTGGAAGACACAAAAACAAATCCAGATGTACTCAGCTACGTCATCTTTGACAAAGGAGCTGACCATCCTCAGTGGAGGAAAGATAGCCTCTTTAATAAATGGTGTTGGAAAAACTGGATTTCAACCTGCCAAAAAAATGGAAATAAAGTGTTTCTAAATGGGGAGGGGAGGTGGGGATGAAGGGAGTGCACGGACAAAGGGAAAAAAATGAGAACCAAGACCTGTCATGCAAAGGTACAAGATCCCACTAATGAATGTAATTGTACTGTATACCTTAAATGTACCAATAAATTCAATTAATAAAAAAAAAAACAAGACTTTTTGAACATATCCTCAGTAGCACAGGAACTAGCACAAAGAATCAACAAGTGGGAGCTCATCTTACTAAGAAGCTTCTGTACTGCAAAAGAAACCATCAACGACTAAATCTATTTTTTTCCAGTGTTAGGGATGGAACCCAAGGCCTTTACACTGAGCTTCATCCCCATCCCTTTTTTAAATTTTTTGTTTTTAGACATGGTCTTGCTAAATTGTCCAGGCTAGGCTTGAACTTGTGATCTTCCTACCTCAACCTTTAAGAGTGCTAGCATTACAAGTGTGCACCACCACACCCAACTAAGATTAACTCTTCCTAACATGATTGTGACATTAATCTTGATATGCCAACTTCACTGGATTAAGAAACTCCTGGTAAATTGGTAACAGACACTCCTCAGTTTTTCTAGGTAGGTCATGCAAGGGTGGTCCTGGATACTGTATATGGTAGGTACCTCATCCATTTTTCTCTGTCACACTTCTGCTGTGCTTCCAGGGCACCATGAGCTAAACAGCTGTGCTCTACTGCGCCCTTCCACCATGATGTCTGTCTTGGAGTAAGCCAACCACAGAATGAAACCACAAACACTTGAACCTCTTTTCCTTGTAGTCGAAGGTGTTTGATATTGTGTCTCTGAGATGACAAAACTGACCGACATATACAAAATTCCTCAAATTTTGCCTCAGCTTTTCCTTTCTTTCATCTTTTGGATCAATTCTTTTTGGTTCACTGAAGCTTTATCACAGTAACCAAAAAACTAGAAACAATTTAAATATTTAAGTTGAATAGGTAAACAAATTGCTCTACATGAAATACCCTTAATATGAATAGTAATGAAAGTAGAATATAGTGGGTTTCATATATTTGCCTTATTTTCTATTCCTTACAGTGGTGTGATAGTCTAGTAGCTATTACTCCACCGTGGCAGAGGGGTCTATTTCCAACCTACCCTTCTGCCTCATTTCATCCCTTCCCATCCCATGCTCTTCCTACACCCAACTACAAATTCCCAAAGACTTTGCCAATTAGTTCCTGTGCCTTAATTTCTTTTCTTCTCTCTCTCATATCCTTCCCATCCAGAATGACCCAACTCACATGCTACCTAATCTTTGGATATCTTTATAATTTCACTGGAGAGATCTTTTCTCTTTCTCTGTCTCTACAGCACATTGGTCACAGATCCTACTATATCTGTCTCAAGTTACTTTGACTCGGTGAATGTGTCTCCACTGCGACAAATTTCTGATAATAATGATAATAACTGCTACCATTTGGATTTGCTATATGCTAGTTGCTTTTCTAAGCATTTTGTCTACTCATTTAAAATTCACAAAGCTCATGATTTGGATACAATTATACTTACTTTACAGATGAGGAAACTAACTCCCAGAGAGATGAAGTAAACCTTTTGATGTCACATAGCTCGGTAGTGGCAGCACCAAGATGTGAACTCAAACAGTCTGACCCCAGAGCTCATGCTCACCATACTACCTCTCATTAATTCTGGGTGACAGCAACTGTGTCTTAAGCTCTTGTTTGTATACACCATGCCCAGACCACCTCAAATATTTGTGGAATGAATTAAAATTCATAATTTTCTCCTAGTCATGCAATAAAAAGTTCTTTATAAGTAATGTAGGGTTTCAGCATGTAATTACAGAACTAAAGCTAAAAAGCTTCTTTCATAAACATGGAAGAGACTAAAACTGAATTTCTAATAATAAATTCAAAAGCTCTGAAGAATTTCACCACATAGAAAAGATAATAATGGGTAGCCATATAACTGTTGTGAACTCAGGAACAAGAAGCCTCTACCAAGGAATCAATGCTCCCTAAGAGAAGAGACTAAATGTAATAGTTTGTTTCCTGTAACTGCACACTAAATTATTCCCATCTACCTAAGTCTGAAATAAGAGTGCTGAAAGTTGTGAAGGTAAAACAAAAAGGCAGAATATTTAAATAAAAATTTAATCTTAAAACCAAATCTATGAAGAATAATCAATGAAAATAAAATCACATTGCTCAAAAGTCACCTACATTTAAACAACAGAAATTTAACCATTTGATAGTGAAAAAGTATTATTAAAGTCACCAAATTTAAATAATTAAGTATCTTCCATATAGTAAAGGCATTTAACAGTAGGTAGTGTATGAAGTGAATTTACAAAAGCTAAAAGTACTTAAATTGTAATAATCTATACAGAAATAAAAGTGATTAATAGTAAAAAGATTATATTAAGAAGGATTACTTGAGTCATATGTAGGAAAATGGATGCATCTTGAGACCATAATACTAAAAGAAACAAATCAGACACAGAGATTAAATACCACATGGTTTCCCTTCTATAAAAACCCAAAATTATGAATAATTTAAACAAATTAAAAGACAGATGATAGAAAACAAGGAAGTAGATTTTGTACAAATGGGAAGGGGATCTGAGGATAAGGGAGACAAGAGCGAGGGGAAGAGGCAGACAGATGATCATGAGCAAGTGGATAATTACATTTAATTAGGGAGGTGAGGTGATAAGGAAACCACAGGGTGCAAGCTAAAATGGAAGGAAGGAGAGTTTGATGCACTGTGGCTCCCTTCAACATCTCTCACACTACCAGTCAAAATCATGAAGTCACATCCTAGGGAGTTTTTCTTGTTTTTTTGTTTTCTGTTGTACCAGGGATCGAACTCAGGACCTTGCGCTTGTGAGGTGAGTGGTGGAACCACTGAGCTAAATCCCCTGCCTATGAAGCTAAATCCCCCTGCCCCTGCCCCTATACATCAGTGACCAGCTTGGGCAGATGTACAATCTCTCATCCAAAGCCACTGAACATTGGAGAAGAGAAACAAGATAATAAAAACTAAGAATCATATTAATTTCCATAAAAACTTATTTTACTAGTACTGGTCCATGTGTGGCACAGTACACACATGCATTTAGGACACACACACACACACACACACACACACACACACACACACATACATACTGGGGATCAAACTCAGGACCTTGCACTTACGAGGCAGGTGGGGGAACCACTGAGCTAAATCCCAGGCCCTTAGGAAGGTTCTTTTAACCCAATACTCCAGTAGGAACTGGGGCAGCACCCTGTATTAAATATACTAATTATTCTGCTGCAAAATGCATGAATATTCACATTCAGTGGGATAAATAAACTCTATAAATAGTCTCACATCAGGTCAGATTTGAGCCTGAAAAAAATTGTTTTCTGAGTTTTTAGGATTTCTTAGTTGTAGAAATAGACATGTATTACTACATGCATTCAGTCTTTTCACTGTCCACTAGAAAACCAAAAAGGGCTTTCCTACCTGCCACATACAAGAACACTGATTTTTAGATAAGCCTAGGACTGGCAATACAAGCAAATCGCCTATTCAAAATCCTTACTTCATTGCTTAAGAAACTAATACCCAGTCTGATTAAGTAATTTGCCTGGGGTCACAGAGCTGTATACCTACAGAGATAAAACTAAAGCACAGGCCTCAGGTCTGCAGCCCTACCTCCCTCCTTGCCTCAATTTTACATGATATAATTTTAAGCTTTTTAAAATAATAAAATATAACCAAGACCTGTCATGTAAAGGTACAAGATCCCAGTAATGAATGTAACTGTACTGTATACCTAGAATGCACCAATAAACTCAATAAAAATAATAAAAAATATAAACAGGAAGTTACAAAAATATTATATAAAAATATAATACAGTCCTATATACCCTTCACCCCACTTCACTCAATGGTGGTATCTTTTATAGCTATAGTATAATACTAAAACCAAAAAATTGATACTGGTACATTAGCATGAACTCAAATATAGACCTTATCTCATTTTCAGCATTTTTCCAACCTGCATTCACATATAAATGTGTGCCGTTTCAGGCAACTTGTCTAGATTCATGTAACCCCTATCCTAATCAAGATTTCAAACTGCTCCAACACCGCAATAAACCTCTGTGTATTTACAGTCCTCCCTTCTCCCCACACTGTCCCTGACTCCAGAGACTATTAATTTGTCCTCACTATCTAGAATTTGGCACTTAAAAAATGACCAAGATTGACTTTTTTAAAAGTTGAGGTAAAATATACATGCATAAAATTTACCTTCTCACCCATTTTAAGTGTACAGTTTTAATTTTATATAGTTTTAACTATATTGAGCAACCAGTTGCCAGAACTTTTTTTATCTTGCAAAATCGCAACTCTGTCCCTATTAAATAAGTCCTCATTTTCCCTCCAATTCCTTTCCATTTCTACATTTTGTTTCTCTGAATATTTCTACTCTGGATACTCACATACAGAAGTGGAACCATACAGTATATGTCTTTTTATGAGTGACATTCACATATGTCCTCGGTATGCATCCATGTTATAACATGTGCCAGAATTTCTTCTTAAGGCTGAAGAATCCATTTTATCTATTCATCCAATGATGGACACTTGGGTTGCTTCCACCTGTGGGCTGCTGTAAATATAGTTGCTATGAACAAATATTTCTTTGAGACTCTGTTTTATATTCTTTCAGATATGTATTCAGCATTGGAATTGATAGATCAGATAGCAAAATTCTATTTTTAACTCTTGAAGGAATGAGATTGACTTTTTTCAATTAGTATAATTCCTTTATACTAATCCAACATATATGTATTAAGACTCATCCAACATATATGTATTAAGTTTATTTCTTTGTAACTATCAAGTAGTATTTTATTGTTATGTATGTACTAGTTTATTTCACCAATGAATGACACTTGGGTTGGTCAGTTTGGGGCTATTACAAATAAGACTGCTGTAATCATTCACTGTATGGGTTTTGATA
>NW_022900926.1:72036800-72045949 GCF_012274545.1 Fukomys damarensis
TTCATAAGTTTCAATAAATACTGAATCAACTAATTGAGGACTTAACTGAAATTTATAACATGATATACTAGAAAATCTATAAAAACAAGAATAAAAATGAGCCCACTGTTCCACTGGGTTTTTGTTTTGTTTTGGTTTGGTTTGTTTTTGTTTTTGTTTTGGTACCAGGGATCAAACTCAGGACCTTGAGCTGGCCAGGCAGGCAGCACCGAGATTCCCAGCCCTAACTGTTCCTCTGTTATCAGTAGTAGGACCATCAGCTCACAAATTTCAAAAATTTTAATTAATTTATTTTTTTTCTTGGAAGGAATTGAACCCAGGGTCTAGTGCATCCTGGACATGTGTTCTACCACTGAACTACATCCCAACCCTTCCTCGACTTCTGAATTAAAACTGTTGAAATAAAGAGTATATTTCTAGGCTCTTTTCCCCTTTTCTTGACAGGGAGGGTTAAAGAAAAGAAAGTAGTGAATAATGAAGTATGCCAATTTTCTTCCTTCTCCTATTGTTTGCCAAAAATATTACGTTACGTTTAAATTTTAAGTATGTTAAACATTATTCATCCTAAACATACAGTGTAGATTTACTCAAAAACCAAATTGCCCAAGGGATTAGAATATTGTTTTAAGCAAATAACAGGATCTCAGAATGTAAAACAGGTCATTTTAGCATTGTAAAAGAATTGCCCAAGTATAATTTCCTAAGGTTCTAACAGGGGTGCCCTTTGGCTACCATGTTGAGAGTATCTTCCTCTTAATTATCAATCCTTTGCTGACAAAACTTGAAATTATGGTGCAAAGTATGCGAAATAATACAGCTGCTTAATCCATGTATTTATCTCTAATTTATAATAGCCATTACCTGACAATCTATGGATCAAATGCCTGTTCCCTTGCTAAAACAGATGCAGAATCTATAGATATTTAGAACCCATCCCCAAATGTGTTAATTGTCCACATGAGATTAGATTGTTTAAATAATGTGCAAAACACTATCATAGTAAATGCAATAAAATTAAATGCAGACTAGCTCTTTATTATAAAATATAACTCATATATGCTATCATAACAACTTTGGCAAAATTTGCTATTTATTTTGTTCCTCTCCAATTTTTTCACTGTACAGTGGGACTACTATGTAGGGTAAGCTACAATCAGTAAAGTTTCAGAGTGTTAGTCTCATGAGATTTCATCTGGCCTCAGAAGGGATGTTCTCCAAGCCTTCACCTGATGCTCTGGCTATAGGTAGACATTTAACTGCAATTCTCCACACATTAATAAGGTCTTTAGCTCTAACCATTTCACATCAATGTTCTATTAAAGGGATTACAATACTCACAATGCGCTAGACTGCTATAAACTCATCACTGACACTATCATTCCCACCACATACACAGAATTTAAGAAATTTAAGAAAGCTCACGGTTCTGCTGTTTTCAAAACACAGAGTAACCTAAACCCAGACAATGCTTGTCAGAGTGTAAATAGATACAATCACTTTGGAAAACAATTTGGCATTATCTTCTAAAGAAAGAGTTAACTGGGTGTCATGGACACATCTGTAATCCCTGCACTGGGAAACTGAGGTAAGAGTATTGCCATGAGATCAAGGTCAACCTGAACTACATATTGAGACCCTGTCTAAAAAAAAAACAAAACAATTATATCCAACAAGATTTGTACACCAAGTGATACATATGAATATATTCATAGTATTTTAATAATACCAAAAAATACAAACAATATAAATGCTGCAACGTATTCACACAATAGAATTCCACATAGCTGTGAATAACTACTGAAATATAGTAATACACACATGAATGAATCTCAGAAACAATGACAAATAAAACTTGTCATAGAAAACCATAAGGAATAAACCACCATATTTGTACATTTCAAAGAAAAAATTAGCAAAATTAAACATGTTCTTATTTTAAGAAACACCTATATGACGAAAAAAGGAAAAATCAGTGTAGAGAAGTCAGGGAGAGGGGCTGCAGTGGTGTCAAACCTATGACATGCATGCCACAGCAAGTTGTTTGGATCATTGAAAGCTCTAAAACGTTCACCATCACTGGGCTAGAGAATACACAAAATACTTCAACAGGATAGGCAAAGTTATAGTGCTAAAATTAGGTAGCATAGTTGGCTCGTTAGTTTCATACTATGCTTTAAAATATACACATATTGCCAGACTTGGTGGTATTCACCTGTCATCCCAGAAACTTGGGAGGCTGAGGCAAGAGGATCAGAAGTTCAACCCCAGCATGTGCAATTTAGTGAGACTCTGTCTATAATAAATGAATATATAAATTTTTAAAGGAAGAATGCCCTGGGTTCAATTCCCATGATCACAATAAATCTATATGAATACATATATACATATATCACAGGAGTGTGTGTTCTGGGTGTATTTATCACTTAGAATCTCTAGAGCGCATTCTAGCTACAAGACAAATTTAGCCCAATCATAAAGTGACATATCTGATAATTAGAAACAATGTTAAATAAAATTATTCAATTCCCATGATCACAATAAATCTATATGAATACATATATACATATATCACAGGAGTGTGTGTTCTGGGTGTATTTATCACTTAGAATCTCTAGAGCGCATTCTAGCTACAAGACAAATTTAGCCCAATCATAAAGTGACATATCTGATAATTAGAAACAATGTTAAATAAAATTATTATTGCTATTTGGAAACTCATATGGTATGAAAATAACAGGTGTTTCATAAAAATGGGGTGGGTAAGGACAGTGTGGTTAAAAAGGGCAACAAGAGGAATCTTTGTTGTGATAAAAATGATACGTATCAATATCCTGCTTGTGGTATTAGACTATACTTTCACTTAGATGTTACCATTTGCGGGATCGTGACTATGTTGAATCTCCGTGTTACTATTTTCTTCTGCCTTTGAACACAGTTATATAAAAATAAAAATTTAAGCCAGGCATAGTGGTATACACCTGTAATATCAGCCCTCAGGAGGCTGAGGCAGTAGGATCACCACAAATTTGAGACCAGCCTGGGCTACAGTGAGGCCCTGTCTCAAAAGAACAAAAATACATAAAAGTTGAATAGAAAAAAGAAAATAGAAAAAGAAAGATGGCTTCTGTCCTGTGTTTCTCCACACTGACACTACTGACATTTTGAGACGAAAGTTGTCCTTGTGAGGCTGTCCTGGGAACTGTAGGGCAGCATCCCAGCCCTCTACTTATTCCCACTTGTGATAACAAGAAATGTCTCCACACATTGCCATATGTCCCCTGGAGGGCAAAACTGCCGAAATTGAGAACAACTGCTGTAGTACTAAAGGCCAAGGAGAGTCAAGAAATATCCTGATTGAAGGAGTCTAGAGATAACAACAAAATGCAATACCTGATCCTAATCTGGATTCTGTACTGCATGCACAGATTGTTAAAAGAACATTAAAAGTATTGAATCAATATTAAAAGTAGCTAAGTTGATAACAGTACTAGTTATGTAAAAATATTCCTATGCTTAGGAAATACTTAAGAATTCGGGGTAAAGGACTGTGAAGTATGCAATTACCAAGTAATTGCAAGTGATCCAGAAAAAAATTATACACACACACACACACACACACACACACACACGCATCCACACGAATAGCGTGTGAATCTGATTAAACGGTACACGAGTACGTTTTATTTTTATTCTTGCAACTTTTCTGTATATTTTAATTTGATTATAAATCCAAAAGGTGGTTTTGCTGTTGTTTTTAGTGGGTTTATAACCTCAATGGCACGTTTCACAGCAGGAGTCCAGCATAAGTGATAAAAGTCTCAAGAAGATAACGACTACTGCCTGGATAAATTCCTACTTCAAGTCTGAACATTCGTTGGCAAGAACTGTTAACTGTCAGGTCGTTTCTCCCTCTCTACTCTTTCTGGATATGATTCTAAAAGAGTACGGAATCGAAAATCTATCTCACTTTTAAAGGCCATATTTATATAGTGACTCAATATACCTACATCCTTGCTTCATTTCTCCACAAATCATTGAAGCGTCTCCACTTTCAACAGTTAAGAAACAAAAATCTCGAATAGCGCACAAATGCTCCTCATAAGAAAACCATTTATCCATTCGGCTGAGCAAGTACATGAAGAGTACGTGGACGGAAAAGCAACGTCTAGAGGAGAGGACGGTAGAAAGCGATAAAAGATTGGCAGGAAGCTAGTCTGAGCGAGGCAGGGTGGGTTCGCTGGGCAGAAAAAGACTTGAGTCGGAGGGAGAGGGTGTCGCTCACCTGGCAGTGGTAAGTAGAGGGTGCTGAGTCCCCACCAGCTTCCGCACCTGCATAGCGATGTTGCTGAGCTCGTCGCTCAGCAGGCAGCGGAGGCTCATAAAGGATGTGGGATAGCCCACAATCTTCTCCGCCTCTGACAGCACTTGGTTCCAGTGGGTCGGGGACCTGGAGGAGTGACCACGCCAGGACCCCAGAGCAGAGATGGTGTTGAGGGATGGGAACCACCACGGGCGACGTAGGGGACCCAAGACCCCGAGATAACGGGACAAGCGCAACAGCGGCTGCTGAAGACTCATAGTCTGAGCTTGAGTGTCGGGGACCTGGGTTATCCGAGGTGGCTCGGGAAAGAAACCAGGGGCCAAGAAGGAACTTGCAGGAACTAAATGGAAGCGGCGGTTCTTGTCCCTCAAAGGACGGTGCCTTCCTGAACCGTAACCCAAAACGAACTTTAACTGCTGCTGTTTGAAACCCGGGCTGAATGCACAGTAGCCCCGGCTCAGTACTGCCGCTGCCACCTGGAGCAGAAACCACCACCATAGGCTACGCGGGGGACGCCATATTGGCGACGTGGAATGCGGCCTGCCGTAAAGAAGGAGGCGGCCTGTAGGTTGAGTGGCAAAGAACGCTCCCATCTTTACGGCGGAGCCGAGAACTTCCGAAGGGGCGGAGCCTTGGGGGCGGACTCCGGAAGGCGAGGGGCAGGGTGAAACCTGGGGCTCTTCCCGGCGTGATAGGCTTGGCGGTGGAAAAGTTGGGTTGTGAGCGAGGGTTGCACCCGCTGAGCCTTTAATGTGCGGTTCATTAGTATTGGTGTTGGGCAGAGTGGGCGTAATACAGTATTTACTCGTGGGCGAGGTCGTTGTCTGCCGGCAAGAATGGCGTCCTGTCGAGAACCGGCTGCCCGGAAGTCCCTCGTCGCTGTCCCCGCCTGTGGCAGTGACCTGGCGTGAAAGCGGCTGCTGCTCCGGCTGCGGGCGGCTTGCGCTGTGGACGGTGAACGCCAGGTCGGCGGTGGGCTGAGTCCTCGTGTCCTCAGCCCGGCCGGCGGAAAAGGGCACTTTTCTGGGGATGCCCTCGCTTCGTTCGAATCACCGACCTCGACTAGCAGAGCCTCCGTTTCCTCTTTCTGGGTAGTCGGGGCAGAACCAGTCGTGCCTCCTTCGCAAGAGTAAAGGATAGGATGAATCTTGGCCTGTTCACCCGCCTCTGCCCCTCGCCTGTCTTTATTGTCATGCCTGTTCTTGGAGCTCCCACTCACCAACCAGGATTCCAGACTAAATCATTGACCCCAGTGCTTTTCACCTTAGCTCATTTAATCCTCGAAACAACCGCATTAACCAAATAATACGAGTTAATATTTCTCCGTACAGCCTGTTGGTGTAAATTGCCGATTGGCCACAGCAGGCAAGTGTGTAAACCCAATCTGATTTTTTTGACCACAACGTTACTCTACACACTTTCCAAATCTAATAGTAGGCTACCATCTGTTCTTTTCTCTTTACTGCTAAGAAAAGCAGTCAATTTGATTATTTCATAATGCTACTTATTTTCTTCAGATATGCCTGGCCTTCCTCATCACCCAAAACAAGTGTCAATATACCCTTGTTGATAACAAAGGATTTATTATTGTCTTAATACAAATAACTTCTAAGACTCCAGATTTCAAAACCTTCCCTAATTTATGGTTGATTTTAAAAATTCTTAATTATGCATAATATTGGACTAGATTTTTGGGCTACATATAAAAATTGTGACTTAGAAATGTGTGGTGGCTCGCATCTGGTCCCAAGGCTGAGGAAAGAGAATTGCTTGTGCCCAGGAAGGAGTTGGGCGTCAAGGTAGGCAACATGGTGAGACGCAGTATCAAGAAACAGAACAATAACAACAAGAAAATAGGACTTAGAAAAAGGCCAAATTAATGAGGAATTGTTCACTTTGTTGCCCTTAATTCTAGTGCCCTCAGGCCTAACCCGACCAGGAGTCAAACACACACTCTAGATCACCCACCTTTGAAGAAGCTTGAGGCTTTGTGGAGGAGGTAACCCAAACATGAGCCATAACTCCTCTGCCCCTCGCCTGTCTTTATTGTCATGCCTGTTCTTGGAGCTCCCACTCACCAACCAGGATTCCAGACTAAATCATTGACCCCAGTGCTTTTCACCTTAGCTCATTTAATCCTCGAAACAACCGCATTAACCAAATAATACGAGTTAATATTTCTCCGTACAGCCTGTTGGTGTAAATTGCCGATTGGCCACAGCAGGCAAGTGTGTAAACCCAATCTGATTTTTTTGACCACAACGTTACTCTACACACTTTCCAAATCTAATAGTAGGCTACCATCTGTTCTTTTCTCTTTACTGCTAAGAAAAGCAGTCAATTTGATTATTTCATAATGCTACTTATTTTCTTCAGATATGCCTGGCCTTCCTCATCACCCAAAACAAGTGTCAATATACCCTTGTTGATAACAAAGGATTTATTATTGTCTTAATACAAATAACTTCTAAGACTCCAGATTTCAAAACCTTCCCTAATTTATGGTTGATTTTAAAAATTCTTAATTATGCATAATATTGGACTAGATTTTTGGGCTACATATAAAAATTGTGACTTAGAAATGTGTGGTGGCTCGCATCTGGTCCCAAGGCTGAGGAAAGAGAATTGCTTGTGCCCAGGAAGGAGTTGGGCGTCAAGGTAGGCAACATGGTGAGACGCAGTATCAAGAAACAGAACAATAACAACAAGAAAATAGGACTTAGAAAAAGGCCAAATTAATGAGGAATTGTTCACTTTGTTGCCCTTAATTCTAGTGCCCTCAGGCCTAACCCCACCATGAGTCAAACACACACTCTAGATCACCCACCTTTGAAGAAGCTTGAGGCTTTGTGGAGGAGGTAACCCAAACATGAGCCATAACAGATGTCTTCCTATATTTGGCTGGAAACCCAAGGTCTTAACTAGGATAGTGATGCTGTGGACTTTGGCATTTCCATAATTAGGAGAATGGAAATAGAAATACTGCTGCCACTCTCTTCCTACCACCTTCAACACAATTACCTATTGTTTATCCTGAAAGAGTTCTTCCAAAAGTCAATGAAATCATCTTACTATGCCATGGAGCAGAATGATAGAAGGCAAGTAATCAGATTAGCAAAAGTCCAAATGACCACCCTGTTGGTTGGGAGGCCTTGGGGAACAGGGATGGTGCATTGTGTCATTGAGAATGCAAAGTACGCAAAACCTATGCATGGGAATTGGATAATTGCTCACGAAATTATACATGCATTTGCTTTTGAAACAGAAATCCCAATTCGACAAGCTATTCCAAAATACGAGATGGTTTAGGTACAAAGTTATTCATTGCAGTACTATTTATAATAGCAAATGACTGGGAACAATCCAAGTAACCATAGTCAGAAACTGGTGGAATAAATCAGGGCAGATCCACATAACAAAACATACTGTGCAACTCTAGAAACAAAACAAAACAACAGAGCCATCTCTTTACATGATGTGGAGTGATCTCCAGGTTACATATTAGCTCTAAAACACACGCACGCACTCACATGGTACCAAAAGTATAGTAGGCTTTTTGTGTGTGTGAGCTAGGTGAACTAGGAATATATATTTGCCTATATTTGGAACAGGAAAAAACAGGTAGAAGAAATGAACATGTTAGCTAGATTACTCTGAATAAACTTTGTCTATAGAATCATGTTATATATATGCATTGCATACTCAAAATAATTTTAAATCCAAAAAATGCAATTCATAAAATTTGAAAATACACTGAAGCAGTACAATCATATGTTAAGTTGACAGCATAACCACATCAAATAAACAAATGACAAGAAAGTTGTATTCATTCACACTAGAATATATTCTCAAGATAAATAGATCGACAAAAAATCTTAAGCTTTATTCAAAAGTCTTATTGCTAGAAGAACTACAGATGCTATTGTCGTCATTTTTAAGCTATTCCTGTATGTTATAGGTAAAAATATTAGAGTTATCAGGAACAATGATTTTCATCCATGTAATATTAAAATTGGATTCAAAGTAGTGTGAGCTTATGATTTTTTTCTTTTCAAAAACAATTTCTTATATCTCAATAAGAAAATTTGTATATTTGTTGCAAAAAGAAGTATCTGCTTTCACTGACCCTTGAAAAGACCTAGAGGTAATGCAAATCTTATAGTAATAAGCAATTTTATTGCCTCATATTGTACTTTTAATACATCATTTTCTATGAAAAGGAATGAGGCTTTTTGGAGGAATGGCAGATTTCAGGCTGTGATGACCCTGGTACATCTTTGGCTAGACATTGAGGATCCGGTATTAAAAGTCTAAAGTCTAATTCAACAGTTCAAATGTACAAAGGGGTCAGCATAAAAAGGCTCCCACTGGCTGAAAAGGGGACAGTATGCACATCAAAAAGTAAGAACTACAACTGACTGAAATGCACTGGTTACATAGAATCCCAGGAGTTTATTATTAGTCATAGCTAGGCAAGACTGAATATTTTCAATGTAACTAAAGAATTGAGCACTTATCCTGCCTTTCCTGTATGAATTATGTTTAATGGTGTCTTAGCCTGGCTTGCCCCTTGGAAACTGAACCTGAGACAAGGGCTTACTTTTTAGGTAGTTGTTTTTGGACAGTGATCTCAGGAAACAGCAGTGGATGACTAGGGAAAGCGAAACAAGGTAAGTCAATACAAGGGTGTTCTCAAATTAGTCATCACCGTGGCAATGTGGCCTCAGAGCACTGCAGAATGTACACTGTACCCCATAATTGTTAGCTTGCTGCAGCAAGAGGAGAGCACTTATTTACCAGCCCCCATACCTCACCAATCCAAGTTTCT
>NW_022900926.1:72046433-72057492 GCF_012274545.1 Fukomys damarensis
CCGGCTGCCCGGAAGTCCCTCGTCGCTGTCCCCGCCTGTGGCAGTGACCTGGCGTGAAAGCGGCTGCTGCTCCGGCTGCGGGCGGCTTGCGCTGTGGACGGTGAACGCCAGGTCGGCGGTGGGCTGAGTCCTCGTGTCCTCAGCCCGGCCGGCGGAAAAGGGCACTTTTCTGGGGATGCCCTCGCTTCGTTCGAATCACCGACCTCGACTAGCAGAGCCTCCGTTTCCTCTTTCTGGGTAGTCGGGGCAGAACCAGTCGTGCCTCCTTCGCAAGAGTAAAGGATAGGATGAATCTTGGCCTGTTCACCCGCCTCTGCCCCTCGCCTGTCTTTATTGTCATGCCTGTTCTTGGAGCTCCCACTCACCAACCAGGATTCCAGACTAAATCATTGACCCCAGTGCTTTTCACCTTAGCTCATTTAATCCTCGAAACAACCGCATTAACCAAATAATACGAGTTAATATTTCTCCGTACAGCCTGTTGGTGTAAATTGCCGATTGGCCACAGCAGGCAAGTGTGTAAACCCAATCTGATTTTTTTGACCACAACGTTACTCTACACACTTTCCACATCTAATAGTAGGCTACCATCTATTCTTTTCTCTTTACTGCTAAGAAAAGCTGTCAATTTGATTATTTCATAATGCTACTTATTTTCTTCAGATATGCCTGGCCTTCCTCATCACCCAAAACAAGTGTCAATATACCCTTGTTGATAACAAAGGATTTATTATTGTCTTAATACAAATAACTTCTAAGACTCCAGATTTCAAAACCTTCCCTAATTTATGGTTGATTTTAAAAATTCTTAATTATGCATAATATTGGACTAGATTTTTGGGCTACATATAAAAATTGTGACTTAGAAATGTGTGGTGGCTCGCATCTGGTCCCAAGGCTGAGGAAAGAGAATTGCTTGTGCCCAGGAAGGAGTTGGGCGTCAAGGTAGGCAACATGGTGAGACGCAGTATCAAGAAACAGAACAATAACAACAAGAAAATAGGACTTAGAAAAAGGCCAAATTAATGAGGAATTGTTCTCTTTTTTAATATCCTCTCATATTTGGCTGACTAAATGATATTTAACCCACTAGATGCCCGAAATAACCCCTTCCAAATTGTGACAACCAGGTAAGTTTCCAATCAAAGATGCTTTACTCTGCAAAGTATTTAGCCACACTCCTTTGAACAATAACAACAAGAAAATAGGACTTAGAAAAAGGCCAAATTAATGAGGAATTGTTCACTTTTTTAATATCCTCTCATATTTGGCTGACTAAATGATATTTAACCCACTAGATGCCCGAAATAACCCCTTCCAAATTGTGACAACCAGGTAAGTTTCCAATCAAAGATGCTTTACTCTGCAAAGTATTTAGCATCACACTCCTTTTGGTGAATTTCTCTTGCAATTAAAAATTCTATTTTATTCACAAAAATTCAATTCAAGTATAACTGATTAGGATACATGTAAGGTGAATTGTGCTTAAAGATATTAAAAACATTCTCTGCCCTCAAAACAAGTGAGGAAAGCTGAAGAAAATAATGCCTCTGGAAGAGATAAACTGGCAGTAAAATTCAAGTCTGCTCCTAGATGAAAATAAATGTGGAGAGTGAGGTACTTTACCATTTCAAAAAGTTTCAAGGGCTGAGCTGGGTTATTCAAGGTGAAAGAAGGCATGAAAATCCAGAGATTAAAGGCTGAGTGTGATTGATATATTGGGTACCTGAGGTTGTTTCTTCAGAATCATGGTACTTTAAGAGTAACTTTTCATGCTACTTCCTTAATACTAATTCACAACATGTACTTTAATTTCTCCACAGAAACCAAGTGCTTCTGTCTGGTCAGACTCTGTTAACCAAGTTTTTGATTATTTGTAGGACTTTTGGTCCCATTTATCTTAATCAGCACTTTCCTTTATACTTACAGTTAAAAGGTTGTGTTATACTTAATGATAATTAGTTTTTAGAAGGTTAAAATGTTATTTGTTCTTTAATCTTTCAGATAAATATATAATTCTTTCAATCTTCATGATCAAAGAGACTTCCAGATTGCTAATGACTTTTGGAGGAGCAGGAAGGGGCAGTATCTATGGTTTTGCCCTCCCTCTACCACTGATAATAGTTATTTTAAGGGTATCTGTGACTGTGTGTATAAAGTAGAAATACAGCATGGTTTCACACCTTGATGTTATTGACATTTTGGATCAGATCATTATTTATTGGGAGTAGCAGGGAGGGTTCCTGATTACTGTAAAATGTTTAGTAGTATCCCTCACTTCTACCCACTAGATGCCAAAAGTACTGCTTCTAAATATGACAGCTAGATGTGATTCCAAACATTGCCCTTGGGGCAAAATAGCCCACTGGAATATGAGAAATACTGAAAGAAAAAATAATGCCCACCCATGCTATTTACTCCTACAAGGCAGCAGAAAAAGGTCCTAAATGTAAGAAGCCTGCTAGGATTGTGGTCCCTCCACAATTTGTAGAAACCTCCAGGGATTCACAGGGACTTTCCCTTGACCCTTGGGTTGTTCCAGAGACAACAAGCTGACAGAGAAGATGGTCATGATTCTTTCTCCGTCTTTCTCAGATTGTTTTCTCAGTAAAGGGATTGCACTTCCCTGCCTCTTTGCATGCTACTGACCTTAAAAAGAGGTAAGGTTGGGCTGGGGCTGTAGCTCAGTAGCTCATGCCTGCCTGGCAAGTGCAAGTTCCTGAGTTCAATCTCTCATACAGGGAGAGGTCATATTTTATGTTGTCTTAGTTACTTTTCTCTCATTTCTGAGACAAAATACCTGACACCCAAAATTAAAGTGGGAAAGGTTTTTTTTTTAAGCTCACAGTTTGTAGAGGTTTCACTCCATAATCATCTGGCTGCAAGGGAGGGTGGCACATAGAAGAGGGGCAGCAGTTTGTGGCAGACCAGACTGATGGTAGCAAAGTGGACATGGGCAGTAATAGGGTCTTTCTGCCCCTTTAACTTATTCAGACTACTTTGGGTAGGAAGTACTCATGCCCTTAATTCTAGTGCCCTCGGGCCTAACCCCACCATGAGTCAAACACACACTCTAGATCACCCACCTTTGAAGAAGCTTGAGGCTTTGTGGAGGAGGTAACCCAAACATGAGCCATAACAGATGTCTTCCTATATTTGGCTGGAAACCCAAGGTCTTAACTAGGATAGTGATGCTGTGGACTTTGGCATTTCCATAATTAGGAGAATGGAAATAGAAATACTGCTGCCACTCTCTTCCTACCACCTTCAACACAATTACCTATTGTTTATCCTGAAAGAGTTCTTCCAAAAGTCAATGAAATCATCTTACTATGCCATGGAGCAGAATGATAGAAGGCAAGTAATCAGATTAGCAAAAGTCCAAATGACCACCCTGTTGGTTGGGAGGCCTTGGGGAACAGGGATGGTGCATTGTGTCATTGAGAATGCAAAGTACGCAAAACCTATGCATGGGAATTGGATAATTGCTCACGAAATTATACATGCATTTGCTTTTGAAACAGAAATCCCAATTCGACAAGCTATTCCAAAATACGAGATGGTTTAGGTACAAAGTTATTCATTGCAGTACTATTTATAATAGCAAATGACTGGGAACAATCCAAGTAACCATAGTCAGAAACTGGTGGAATAAATCAGGGCAGATCCACATAACAAAACATACTGTGCAACTCTAGAAACAAAACAAAACAACAGAGCCATCTCTTTACATGATGTGGAGTGATCTCCAGGTTACATATTAGCTCTAAAACACACGCACGCACTCACATGGTACCAAAAGTATAGTAGGCTTTTTGTGTGTGTGAGCTAGGTGAACTAGGAATATATATTTGCCTATATTTGGAACAGGAAAAAACAGGTAGAAGAAATGAACATGTTAGCTAGATTACTCTGAATAAACTTTGTCTATAGAATCATGTTATATATATGCATTGCATTTAACAGATGTCTTCCTATATTTGGCTGGAAACCCAAGGTCTTAACTAGGATAGTGATGCTGTGGACTTTGGCATTTCCATAATTAGGAGAATGGAAATAGAAATACTGCTGCCACTCTCTTCCTACCACCTTCAACACAATTACCTATTGTTTATCCTGAAAGAGTTCTTCCAAAAGTCAATGAAATCATCTTACTATGCCATGGAGCAGAATGATAGAAGGCAAGTAATCAGATTAGCAAAAGTCCAAATGACCACCCTGTTGGTTGGGAGGCCTTGGGGAACAGGGATGGTGCATTGTGTCATTGAGAATGCAAAGTACGCAAAACCTATGCATGGGAATTGGATAATTGCTCACGAAATTATACATGCATTTGCTTTTGAAACAGAAATCCCAATTCGACAAGCTATTCCAAAATACGAGATGGTTTAGGTACAAAGTTATTCATTGCAGTACTATTTATAATAGCAAATGACTGGGAACAATCCAAGTAACCATAGTCAGAAACTGGTGGAATAAATCAGGGCAGATCCACATAACAAAACATACTGTGCAACTCTAGAAACAAAACAAAACAACAGAGCCATCTCTTTACATGATGTGGAGTGATCTCCAGGTTACATATTAGCTCTAAAACACACGCACGCACTCACATGGTACCAAAAGTATAGTAGGCTTTTTGTGTGTGTGAGCTAGGTGAACTAGGAATATATATTTGCCTATATTTGGAACAGGAAAAAACAGGTAGAAGAAATGAACATGTTAGCTAGATTACTCTGAATAAACATTGTCTATAGAATCATGTTATATATATGCATTGCATACTCAAAATAATTTTAAATCCAAAAAATGCAATTCATAAAATTTGAAAATACACTGAAGCAGTACAATCATATGTTAAGTTGACAGCATAACCACATCAAATAAACAAATGACAAGAAAGTTGTATTCATTCACACTAGAATATATTCTCAAGATAAATAGATCGACAAAAAATCTTAAGCTTTATTCAAAAGTCTTATTGCTAGAAGAACTACAGATGCTATTGCCGTCATTTTTAAGCTATTCCTGTATGTTATAGGTAAAAATATTAGAGTTATCAGGAACAATGATTTTCATCCATGTAATATTAAAATTGGATTCAAAGTAGTGTGAGCTTATGATTTTTTTCTTTTCAAAAACAATTTCTTATATCTCAATAAGAAAATTTGTATATTTGTTGCAAAAAGAAGTATCTGCTTTCACTGACCCTTGAAAAGACCTAGAGGTAATGCAAATCTTATAGTAATAAGCAATTTTATTGCCTCATATTGTACTTTTAATACATCATTTTCTATGAAAAGGAATGAGGCTTTTTGGAGGAATGGCAGATTTCAGGCTGTGATGACCCTGGTACATCTTTGGCTAGACATTGAGGATCCGGTATTAAAAGTCTAAAGTCTAATTCAACAGTTCAAATGTACAAAGGGGTCAGCATAAAAAGGCTCCCACTGGCTGAAAAGGGGACAGTATGCACATCAAAAAGTAAGAACTACAACTGACTGAAATGCACTGGTTACATATAATCCCAGGAGTTTATTATTAGTCATAGCTAGGCAAGACTGAATATTTTCAATGTAACTAAAGAATTGAGCACTTATCCTGCCTTTCCTGTATGAATTATGTTTAATGGTGTCTTAGCCTGGCTTGCCCCTTGGAAACTGAACCTGAGACAAGGGCTTACTTTTTAGGTAGTTGTTTTTGGACAGTGATCTCAGGAAACAGCAGTGGATGACTAGGGAAAGCGAAACAAGGTAAGTCAATACAAGGGTGTTCTCAAATTAGTCATCACCGTGGCAATGTGGCCTCAGAGCACTGCAGAATGTACACTGTACCCCATAATTGTTAGCTTGCTGCAGCAAGAGGAGAGCACTTATTTACCAGCCCCCATACCTCACCAATCCAAGTTTCTCTCTTGGTGGCTCAGCTTTCACACATCTCCAAGCTGTTACTTGTGAGTACAGACATCTCATCCTCATGGAACAGAGAACTCAGGGTGAGGGACAGAAAGACATTCAGTGCATTTGAGGAGAGGTGCTGGCAGGTTACACTGCAGGAAGCGGCATGCTGCAGTGATGACTACAGTGAAAGATGTCCCAAGAGGATGTGAAGTAGGGAATGGGGTCACCCAATTTCTAGGTTGGTACTACACTTGATCTTAGCCAAAAGGCCGAGAAGTGATGCCAATTGTCTAGGTTGATGAGGAAAATAATGAAATAATATTAATGAAAATAAGTCTATTGAATTAAAAAGAAATAGAATTAGGAAATCACCATTTTGTAATTCCCTATGGATTAATTGTTGGGGAACTTTGCAAAAAAGGTTTCAGGAAGACCTCACCTTTAACTACTAATCAATCCCAGCACTGCTGGAAGTGGATATTGCACCCAGATGTGCCTCCTGATGTGTGCATTATGAAATATACAACATCATTTATAAAATTTTTTGAGATAAAGTCATAGTTCAGTACATAGTTGAGTAGAAACTCGACCTCGTGGTGATCCTCCTGCCTCAGCCTCCTGAGTGCTGTGATCACAGGTGTGCTGCACCATGCCCGGATTCATTTACAAAATATTTTAACTAGAATAATTGAATCTAAGTCTCAACAAGTCTTTAGGACCAACTTCCAGGCTTTTAGAAACAAAAGTGGGAGTGAAATGTCATCAGAAGGAAAGCTAACAGGTAAGTCTAACCTGTGGGATAGTCTATAGACAAGTCTGTCTCTGGGTTTCTTCAACAAGATAAGGGGGTAAAAAGGAAATGAAAGGTCTCCTCTAGATTAAAAGATTTTTAGAAACATAAAAAAAAGTATAATTGTTTAGACTCTCATTCTAACAAGCTCATTGTAAGAAGTTTTGAGAAATTCAAATAAATTTGGATATAATTTTGATTGGATGTTGAAAAGGAATTATTAATTTTGTGTATAAATTTTTAAGAAAACATCACTATTTTAAGCAATGCTTACTAAAATAAGGATAAAATAGCAATATCAGGAGTTTCCTTTAAGACATTTCAGGAAAGGAAAATAGGGGAAACATACACTAACATCTAGGAAGTTAGAGGCTTGGGGTAATAATAGTGCAGTGATAGAGTACTTAGTTGGAACCTTGAGGCCCTTGAGGTTCAATTCCCCAATACCATTAAATAAACTAGAAAGTTGTAGATCCTAGGTCCTGGGCAAATGGTATTCATGATACTATTCTGTTCTGTGTATAAAGAAGCAAGCCAATAAGGGCATCCTTATTTTACAAATGGAAGAAAGTCCAATAACTTGCCCAAAGTCATAGACATTGGAAAGTGGAAGCATTAAAGCTGACTTATGTCATTCCTTCCCATGTCCTGTAACCTTCTCACTTATTCATTTAGCTTCCAACCTTAGGTTCACTTTTTTTTTGGTTCTGATTCATCTTGTGCTACACATGTTCTTTTCTATTGTATTATAGAATTGAACAGTCCCTGCATCCCAGTAGTCATGTCCTCAGTCCCCTTCACATTGTCCTAGGGTCAGTCTTTGTGATCAGTAGTGTCCGGCAGAAGGATGGTACTCCACTTCCATACTAGCTTTATAAAAGATATCATACCTTCAATCTTGGGCATTCTTTTGCTCATTCTCTTTTCTATTTCTGTCTCTCCTCTTGCTAGCTCTGGGAGAAGACATGTCATGAGCAGTCTTGGCCCACATGGTAAAGACAAAGTTGCATGCAAACAGCCATGTGAATGAGCCATGTCAGAAACAGATCTTCCAACTCCTTCAGGGACTACAGTCCTGACTTCAAAATTGACTGTAATCTAACGAGGGAATCTAAACCAAAGCCAAAACCATGCAGGTGAGATGCACCCAGATCCCTGACCCTAGACACCACATAAATATGAGTTGGTACACTGTAAGATAATTTGTTATGCTGCAATAAATAACTAGTGCAACTAGCCATTAATCTTTGTATAATGTAATATATAAAGTGAGCCCACAACCAACACAAGAAGTAGAATATAGACCATCGCTTACTTCTGTCTATGTGGTCTTTTTCTAACTCTTAGTTTCCTAACTTGAAGTTGTTTGTTTTTTTGGTACTGGGGATTGAACTTGGGTCCTTGCACTTGCAAGGCAGGCCACTGAACCGCTGAGCTAAATCTCCAGCCCTAACTTGAAGTTGTTTTTATCCTGAATCTTGTATGTATCATTCCCACTATTTTTAATATCATTTAATTTATATGTATTTCTAAACTATGTCATTTAGCTTATTTTTAACTTACAAAGAAAGTGCCTATTTTTTGTGAGCTTTTTAATTTACTCAACATTAGTTTGCTGAATTTTAGCCAAATAATAGTATATAGTGGCATATCATTTATTTTGCTGCTGCTGCTGCTCCTGCTGCTGTTGTTGTTTTTGAAACAAGACCTTGCTTTGTAGTGCAAGCTGGCTCACTATGTAGCCCAGGTTGGCCTCAAACTCATAGTGAGCCTTCTGCCTCACCTCTGCAGTGCTGGGATCATAGGCATATACCACCATACCACCTGCATCATTTGTTTTCACTGCTGTATAAAATTCATTGTGTGAATATGCCACACTCTATCCATTCATTTGTCACTGGATAAAGTTACGTTGCTTCCAGATTTTTTCTGTTACAACAATAGTGCCACAAACAGGTTTACAAATGCCTCCAGATGCACATGTGAAGAGATTCTATCTAGCATTGGAATGTTGGGATTATAGGGTTTATAAATATTCAAATTTAACGGATTACATCAAACAGCGTTCGTTATAAAGTGGCTCAACCAATTTATACCTCCACCAGACACCTAGGAAAGAGTCTGTTGATCATACCCTGTCAATACTCAAAATTGTCAGACTTCTAAAAATTTCTAATAAGTGGGTATAAAATGGAATCTCCTTATTGTAAAGATCTGCATTTCTCTTATCACTAGGAAGATTATTGACTACACTTTTCATTTTGTAGGTTAGCTTGCAAAGGGAATGTTGGAAGGTATATATAACCATAATATTTTATTCTAATTTTTCTCTTTGGTTTAATTTTTCAGTCTTTCTTTCTCAATTATTCACATTCACAATTGTCCTTTCTTGACATTTCCTTCCAATACTCTAAATATTTGACTTTAGAACAACTGGAGTCAGGGAGGAAATGAACCAAGACTTAACTCTCCTTTATTCTAGCTGCTCTCCCTACAGTGCAGCAGTGTGGAATTGATTATTGGTGCTGCTAGTTAATTTCACACTAGGATTAGCTCAACAGGAGAAGTTGGTCCTTATCTTTTAGGAAGGCTCTTTCCAGGGGACTATTTTCTTTCAGAAACTTGGAATGGAAAAAAATCTGCCAAGATTTTTACTTGAACATAGACAGTATTATAAAAGGTCAACCATCTGGGCCTTGTAGCTCTGTCCTGAATAATTGCATGATCATAGGCTCTACGTTTAAAATCACTCATCTATAAAACAAAAAGTAAGTGATCTTTTTTTCCTCTTAGGTTCCAAAATTAACCAGTAGACTGATTGGTCCTTATAATCATTTCAGTCTCTCTGTTTCTGTCTTCCTTCCTCCACCTCCCTGCTAACCCATTTGTTCTTGGTAGTAGCACAGGTTGAAACTAGAGGCCTGCAAAGAGGATTTCGGGCGCGGGGCCCTATCATGCCTCTTTCATCATTTTGTGTGCTACTGCATCCCATGTTAGCTGAAGAACAGGCTACATAAGTACCTGTTAGTCCTTTGAATAAATAGTAAGTGAATGAGCTAGGTCTTTATTCTCCACACGTGTCTTCACTCCATTGCAGTCAAATTCAGAAGTTTGATTTCTTTTCATATATGATGAGAACATCAGGAAACACAGAGTAGAGAATATTTTTGCCAGTACAAGTCCAGCTACCTCTCTATTGCTCTTTAAATGTTTCTCACAAAGACCAAGTTCACCACATTTATTCAAATCAAAGTGCCTGGGCTTGAGGAGCAGGTATCAGTATTTTTCAAATACTCTTCAAGAGAAAAAGACTTCCAATTTTTTCTTCTCTCATTGAGTTTATTGGTACATTTTAGGTATACAGTACAGTTACATTCATCATTGGGATCTTGTACCTTTACATGACAGTTCTTGGTTCTCATTTTTTCCCCTTGTCCCTGCCCTCCCTTCACCCCCTCCTCCCCTGCCCATTAAGACTTCCAAATTAAAAACCACCCTATTCAAAGGTTATGGTGGTATAGTCCATAGGTAAATTAAAAATAAAAACTTCCTCAAATAAAGTCATGTATCTGAAAAGAGAGATTTCATTATTAATTTTACCAATATGGAGCAGTAATATCAGCTTTCCGGGCTGCAAAGCATTTGCTAAAAGATCTGAGAAAATTCAGTGATCAGGAAAAATCATGTAAGACTATTTCTCAGAAGCTGATGCTCGCAAAAGAGAGAACTCATTGTCAACTACCATAATATCTGAGCTATCTCTCAAAATTGTCCTGGTTTAAATCACCCAGAAGAGCTTACTCTGATGTATTCTGTTCTTCGAAATCGTACCATAAATAAACATCTGTAATAAATATGTTTGAACATTATGGGGCTTGTATGACTATGTTGGAAGTAATAGGTTTGAAGTACATGACAAAATAAAAGGAATATGCTGATGTCAAAGCCAGTAAGAGTTGCTTTATTTTTTCTGAGAACAAAAGAGCCCGGGTCTCCAAAGTCTAAATAAAGAAATAACTCCACAAAAGATGCTGTTTCTATGGATGGTGACAGAACTCAGTGATTAAGTGATTAAGGGATCAGACACTGGAACTGGATGCCCTATGCTTTGCTATTAATCAATAGTTCAAGGTTAGGCACATTATATAAACTCCCAGTATGGTAGTTTTCTTATTTGTGAAATGAGAAGAGTGGTCATACTTATCGATGGGAAATTGTGAAGAATAGCATGAGCTCATAAATATAAAGTACTTAGATCAACATGTGGCACATAGTAAGCATACAGCACAAATCCTGAATATTCTCCACTATTCAAGGGAAGGAACTCTTCACTTCAAAGAAATTATATATGTATGTATAAAAATTTTAT
>NW_022900926.1:72057504-72063740 GCF_012274545.1 Fukomys damarensis
AAAACTGTTTTTCCTTCTTACACTTTAGGAATACAGATGTTTTTAATTATAGAGCAAATAATACAATATATCCACATAGCATAAGCCATATATGTGTGTGTGTGTGTGTGTGTGTGTATGAATATATGAAATATTTTGCTGTTTGTGAATATTATGGTGATACTGTTTTAAAGATATTCCCAGTTGTACAGCTTGGAACTTATGATTTTATTTTTAGAGAGAAATCTATTAACTAGTGAAGACATCATTTGAATCAGACTTCTCTGTCAGTGGCCTTTTCATGATTTTTCTTTTTTACTTTTTTCTATTTTTTATTTTTTTGAGACAGGGTCTCACTATGTAGTTGAGGCTGACCTAGAACTCACTGTGTAGCCCAGGCTGGTCTTAAACTCACAGCGATCCTCCTGCCTCGGCCTTCCGAGTATAGGGATTACAGGCATGCGCCACCACACACGGCCTCTTTTTTTACTTTTTTAGGAGTAAAGTACTTTTTTAGAAGTTTTTAAACAGCACAAAAAAGTAGGACAAATAGAATAGTGAACCCCTGTATACTTACTATCCAATTTGGGCAATTATTAACATTTTACATTTCTTTTCTCAACAATGCTGCAATGTTTTGAAGCAAATCTCAGATATTTTTTTCTGTAAATATCTCAGAATTTATAAGAAATAAAAACTTCCTTTTAAAAAATAATAACCCCAGTAACTAATTACCTAAATTCCCCATATTAAAATACTCCCAGAAATGTCTTTATGTAATTCATGTACTTGCAATGAGATCAAGCCAGGCCTGGTGGTGCATGCCTGTAACCCCAGTGCTTGCAAGGCCAAGGCAGAAAGATTCAGTGTTTATAGCTAACCTGGGCTATCAGCGAATCCAGGGCCAGCCTGGATTACACAGAAAGACAAAGTCTCAAACCACCCCCAAAAATCCAAACAAGGTTAAAAGTGGTAACCATTTGGCTTTATATATGGAAAGATGTTCCAGTTTTGTTCTTACTCTATGGAAGCAATTGAAATTGAAATCGGAAGCTTCATGATAATAGAACTAGAATGAGAAACTGGAATCTCACAGTAGGTTTGAGTTTTTTTTACCACTGATCTAGGGTTCTATTACCTGAGGTTAGTTTTTGCTATTGCAGAAAGAAGAAAAACAAGGCTGGGATTTTCACTCAGTGGTGTCGCTACCTGCCTCACAAGCATAAGGTCCCAAGTTCTATCTCTGGTACCAAAAACAAAACAAAACAAAGCAACAACAACAAAAGCAAGGAAGGAAGGGAAGGAGGAAAGAAAAGAAAGGAAGGAAGGAGGGAAAGAGGGAAAGAAGGGAGGAAGAAAAATAATTCTTCTAAAGCATTATTGGTATAAGAAACATAAATGGTTCAAAAATATCCTGTCTGTGGGCCTTGCAAGATCTTGAAGTATGTGAATCTAGCTGACATCTCAGTCCTTGAAAGTACTCTGGATGTGGATCCTGGTGCTTTTCCATCCCACACTCTTGCCTCTTCCTTAAAAATATTTCCAAAGAGTTGGGTGTAGTGGCGCATGCCTGTAGTCCCAGAATTCAGGAGGCTGAGGCAGGAGGATTGCTATAAGTCTGAGACCAGCCTGGACTACATAGTGAGTTCAGAGCCAGCCTGAACTACAAAGTGAGACCCTGTCTCAAAATAAAAAAAAAAAAAAAAAAAAAAATCCGAAGGACTTGTCTGTGACATTTGAACCATCATTCCCATATTTTATAATCATGCTGTAGTGTTTTTTTCCTATAATGGGCTATTTGCATACCTGTTAAAGCTTGAATCTAAAGTTTTTGTTGGATGTCATTATTTTTAACATTGATGTAATATGACAAGGCAGCCTTCTAAGGAGGAACTTCATTGTTAGTTTATAGATCACCCATAATTACTGGATAAGTTTCCCTTTTAAAGCAGGTAGATAAGGAATAAGTAGGAGAGGTACTACTTGAGTAGATAAAATATTAAGATGTTTATATGAAGGAATTCTAAAAATAAACCCACATCCTTCTGTGGATTCCTACAATATATAATTTTTTTGTAGCTATGAAAAAAGCTAATGAGAAAATCATATTCATTGATTAAGATCTCAAAATAGTGTCTTTCCTACTCTTTTTACTCAGGTCTGGTTTGTTATTATAAAATTACCCCTGCTATGCTTCTCTTTGGAATGCCTCCTGGAGTCTCGTCTGATAAAACCATTCACATTGATAATGAAAAGGCTCAACTCTGAAAGCAAATGGCCTGAATTCAAATCCTGGCTTAATCAATTCCTAGGAGTGTTGTTAGGAAAGCCATTTAACTTTTCTGTGCCTTGGTTTCTTCCTCTGTAAAATGAGTATAAAACATATACACATTTCCCTTAGCATGAATTTGATTATAATTCAGCAAATATTCACTCCCACCTCCCCTGAGGCAGAGTACTATTTCCTCCTTACCAATGTGAGTCTTGCTTGTAGAATGTGGGCAGAAGTGACACTGTACCAATTCCGAGCTTGATATCCTGTGTTTTCATTTGCTGTCTTATACTCCTGCCACCCTAGGTATCTGTCTGTCCCCGAATGATGAGAGACCTGTGGAACAGACCTGAACCCAACACACTCCCTAGAGTGAAGTCTATTCTGTCCACAGCCTCAAGAAAAGCTTTCAGCAGAATCCAGCCTAGGTTACGCAAACAACAGTCAGCCTGTGGACTGATGGGAAAGATACTAACTGTCGCTGTAAGTTACTGATTTGGGGGATTGTGGTTACAAAGCTTTACTGAAGTGAGAGATGACTGATACATGAAATTATTGTGAGGAACAAATGAGACATTTAACACTGTACTAAGTAAGATCTCAACACTCTCCTCAGAGTTAATATTATTATTGCTATTATGAGATTATTATCATTAGTATTAATACTTTGTGATTTACTGGGTCAAATATCAAAGCCATGTACTGTGATGAATTCATAACCCAGTTTTAGGCCATCCACAGTGAGTGATGCTCTGAGTTAGCATACACACGGCTGAAATGTTGGTAGTAAGATATAGCTGACTGGGCAGATACGGACACCTCTTTAACTCTGTTTGCGGCTCTTATGGTTTCACTCCTTCCAACTTCCCCCTGTTCGGCCTCTTTTATAGTTTGGAAGTTATGAAATCTTGTCATATTTTATCTTATGTTTATGTCAGTGGCTATTGAACTCCATCTTTGTCACCTTCATTCTCTGGTTTCCCTGAATAGAAAACTCGTCTAGGTCTACAGGCTATGAAAGGTAGCAGAGAGAGAGAGAAGGAAAGAAAACGCACAGCTAATATCATAGGCTTGAACTTGGCTTGCTATATAAATTTTAGTTTCTGTTACAATTCATGATTGCAGTTACACTGTTATAAATAATATGCTAAAGGGAAATGTTCTTATCCGGAAGTCTTATACTTTTCTGCCACCTGCCTCGCACGTGCAAGGTCCTGAGTTCATTCCCAGTACAAACAAAACAAACAACAACAGCAACAACAAATATATATATATATAATATATATATCTTTTACTAAGTTGTGTATTTTCTCACATTCTAACACTTATAAAATCAAGGTGCAGTTTACCATTGATGGCCTATAGTAGTCTGTCACTGTGTTTACTGTGATTATCAATATCTCATTGGCTTTCAGTTATACCTCTTTCTGTGTGTGTGGACATATTATGTGAGGACTGTGGATTGGCTTGTGTCTATCGGCTTTCGCTTTGGTAGATTTGGCTGGGCTGGGCTTATCTCTTTATAACTAGACATGTTATTCTAGATCCTAAGAAAGGACTAGTCACAATCTTGGAGTATTTTGGGAATGAGCAAAAGCTGGTTGAAACCTTGCAAACACATGTAAAGCTTCTTGGATATGATCTTCGTCACATCCACTCACGTTCTATTGACCAAAGTGAGCCACATGGCCGGGCCTGACAGTGGAGTGCAGATGTGTGCTCTACCCTCTGTGAGGCTGGGAGGGATGGGGTGGGACCAAATTGGAAACAAGAACAACATCTACCATGGCAATATTTTTCCTTTTCCCATGGTACCTAAAACAATGGTGTGCTTCACAACAGTTGGCATCTTAGGGTCAATATCATGATTATACGTATGATTTAAGAGAATCTGTGCTCTGGGCATAATTTGTGTGTATTTGTGGTGCTAGGGCTGGAACACAGGGCCTCCTGCATGCTAGGCAAGTGTTCTACCCTGAGCTATACTCCTAGCACTTAGGCATAATATTTTTATGTGCAACTTTTTTTTTCCTAGTTGAGATTTAAAACCCAAACCAGAGATTTATTAACTTTTTTTGTGGGGGGGCATTTTGCCTCATTAAATCAGAATACTTGATAATAAAGGTGAAAGAGATATACTGACAATTTTTTCAACCCTTACATCATTATTGTAACCTAATCTTGTCAGTAAGAGAGGCTGAATTATGGGGAAATGACTCAAAGGAATAAGTTCATGGCATCATTAATTATTTGTTCACTAGTTTATTTACTCACACAATAGACACAGAGCGCTTACTATGTGCAAGCACTTTCTTGGCTCTGGAGATTCAGCAGAAAGTAGGGTAGCTCGGGTTCTTGCTCTTACAGAGCTTGTACTCCAGTGGAGAGTGATAGACAAACAGGAAAATTTCATATGCAGATGATGACCGTGAATAATAGACTTCTTTTAGTGTATGCGCTGTGGAGGCGAGAACAAGAATAGACTTCTTAAGTGTAAGGCAGAGAACTGAGGGGAGCACACTTTCAATAGAATGGTAAAAACCTATTGTGTCTTCCAGCAGATTTGTGCCTGTTTTAACATCCAGGTCACTTAAGGCATTTGTAAGTAAATGGATGAAACTTGAGCTCGTAATGTTAAATGAAATAAGTCAGATGCATAAGTTCTGGCTTGATGCTGTTGAAGGCCTGGGCCCTTTTTTTCTTAGTGTGCCAGCATTTTCTCCATGCAACTTCTGTCTTGAGGCTTGAGAGAGGACTACTGTAGCTGCCACCCTTTTGCCATCATACTGGTATTCTGGCCAGCAAGAGTGAGGCAAAGAGAAACAGAAGTTGCATCCCTTCCATTTAAAGATACCACTTGGAAATTGCACACACCATTTTGCTCACATCCCACAGGCTGAAACTTTGTTATGGGAACGTGTGTACATATGAAGGAGGCTAGGAAATGTAGACAAAAGCTTGGATTCATGGAACTGGATACACTTTCCTGATTCTATTTCTTTTCAAAAGCAGTGAGAAATAGTTGTTAGGGAACAGCAAATAGTGAGTGCTAACGTTAGCGATCTAAGCAGCATCCTGAGTATATTGGGCCTTGCAGGCCATAGTAAGGAATTTGGATGATATTTCAAGTATATTCATTTTTTTTGAGACAGGGTCTTGCTATGTAGTTCAAGCTGGTCTTGAACTCACTATGTAGCCCAGGCTGGGCTTGAACTCCCAGAGATCCTCTGCCTCAGCCTGCTGAGCACTAGGATTTCCAGTGTGTGCTATCACTCCTGACTTGTAAGTGTATTTGTTGTCTAGTGTTGCTTTATAAATTTCTGCCCACAGGTAGAAATTTAAAGTAAACATTTACTGTCTCATTGCTTCTGTCGGTCAAGAATTTGGGAGGTTCTGCCTTAGGGTCTCTTGGGTCAAGATAGTGGCTGGGGCTACTGCCATCTAAAGGACTGATGAGGCTGGAGGAGCTGCCCCTATGATAGTTCAGTTATATATTTATGAGTCAAAGCCTCAGTTCCTTGCTGGCTGTTGGCAGGATGCCTCAGTTCTTTGTCACACCGTTTTCTCCAGAGGGTTACTTGAGTGTCCTGATGACATGACAGCTGACAAGAGGGAAACCACAGTGCCTTTATGCCCACATTTCAGACATCACACACCATCATTTCTGCTGCACTTTATTTCTTAGACTAAGTATAAGTAGCCTACTATCAAAGGGAGGGAAATTGGGTTCTACCTTTGCAAGAGAATAATATAAAATAATTTATGAACTTATATTAAGACTATCACAGTATGAAAGGAAGTCACTGAAACATTTTAAACAAAGGGTACCTAGTCTGTTTTATATTTTAAAGAATTATTTTGAACTGGGCGTGGTGACACAAGCCTGTAATACTGGCTACTTTCAAGGCTGAGGCAGGAAGATTTCAAATTCAAAGCCGGGCTGGGCAAAATGCACCGAGACCCTGTCTCATGAAAAAAAGAAAGA
>NW_022900926.1:72063885-72076649 GCF_012274545.1 Fukomys damarensis
GATGGAGAGAGAGAGAGAGAGAGAAAGAAACAGAGGAAGAGAAGAAGAGAGAAAGAGAGAAAGAGAGAAAGAAAAAAAGAATAAGGAGGAGGAGGAAGAAAGGGAAGGAGGAATTGTTTTGTTTTATGGAAAAAATATATTGCATAGGGGCAAGAATTGAAACAAAGACTCCAGGTAGGTGACTGTTACTTAGTTTTGGCAATGGATAAATGTGTTTAAGATTAGAGTGGATGAAGTGGTATTAAATAGAAGTGGTAAGATTCAGGAAACTTTTCAGAGGATGCAGTATCACTGATCTCATGTTAGTGGGTGTCATTTCCTTTCACATCTACAAGTGCAGTGTTTTCTCAATATCTGATTAGTAGAAGCCACATTTTAAAAAGAGTACTTAAAAATATGGATCCTTTCATTTCCAGATTATCTGATTCAACAATTATGGGAGATGATCAAAACTGAAAACTGCTGCTGCATTTATTCAGTGAGTGAATAGAAGTGTAATTACTATCATTTTTGCAAAATGAATGGTTATTGTTACGGTTTAGATCCGGGGTGTCCCCCAAAAGCTTCATGCATTTGGAAAGTGACTGGATCATGGGGGCGCTGTAGTTATCAGCGGACTAATTCACTGACTCCTTGTTGACAGGCGGGAAGCCTGTCACTGGGGCGTGACCAGGAAGGGTGCATCTCCCGCCGGATTCTTCCTTTCTCTCTCTGCTTGTTGGCCACCATGGTGTGAGCAGCTTTCCTCCACCCAGGCCCTCCCACCATGGTTACCACCTCTACCCCTCACTCAGAATTTGAGCCTGCCAGCCATGGACCGAAACTTCCCAAGTGCAAGCCAAAATAACCTCTCCTCCTTTAAGTGGTGGATCTCAGATATTTTGTCCTAGAGATAATGAAAGTGACTAAGTTGTTATGACATGAGCCCTATTATCTAACTTCTCATTTCTTCACTACTACCCTGTGTTCAATCAGATAAAGTCCTATGGACTCGGTCTATAAGGTAATTCTCAGAGAAAGAATCCCTCCAACCATTACTGCATTTCTCTAACAAATTATTTATTATCTCTTGGACTATTTCAAACCCTCTTACATAATTTCCTTTTTCTGTTAATTCCTTTAGCCTTTTACCTGTTGTTAGCCGATTTTCCTAAGTCACATTTGTGACCTTATCACTCCTGTATTTAAAAAACATCCAATGGCTACCCAAATGTAGTGGTGCATGCCTGTAGTCCTACTTAAGGGGGCCGAGACAGGACAGTTGCAAATTTGAGCACAACCTGGGCAATTTAGAGGCTTAGCAAGACCTTATCTCAAAATTTAAAAAAAATTACCAGAAGGAGGAAAAAAAAAACCCAAACAAAGAAAAAAACGAGCCTTATTCTGTTAGTGTGGTATTTGAATCCATTGGCAATCTTTTTTTTTTGTACTGGGGATCAAACTTGGGACCTTGCACTTACGAAGCAGGTGTAGAATTACTTAACTAAATCCCCTGCCCTCCATTGGCAATCTTGTCCTAACCCACCCTTGGAATGACCTCATAGCCCCCTTTAACACATCTGAGTAGGCACATGGAATTATTCATCTTTCCCTTAACTCTGTGACTTTCATATCTTGACATCTTTGTGCATTTTGTTTGTTCTGCCTTAAAATGGTCCTACTCTTTCCTCCCTCATCTAGCAATACCCTACTCATTATCCTCCAATGCCCAACTGAGATAGCCACCCTCTCTATCCCTCCCTCAGGATTAGTCAGCTAATTAAAAAAAATTTCTATCTCACTTTTAAAACACCTTTATCACTTATGTTTTTGTTTACAGAACCAAGTGGTGGGCTTGTACTGAGTGGGCTCCAAATAAAATGCTTTTTAAAAATGAACAAAATTTTTTTCTCTACTTTACCTAATTGTTATGCAATAGAGAAACAAATGGCAAGCTCCCAATAGATAGGTTAGTGGACTATATACACAATGTATGTACTAGACTCTCTGCACAGCCTAGTCCACACCCACTGCACTTTACCATCCCACATGGTAGCGCTAATAACTTGGAGGTGCTGCAGAGTCTTTACAATCCAAATGTGTTATTAAGAATTACAGTGGTGAGATTTGAAATACAGAGGTTTGTGAGTCATTTTAAAAGCTTAATCACACCTAGTTAGAAATTTAAGTTAACAAGAACATTTCATTCCCTAAACATCCCAATTAATTGACACTTAGCATATGGGTTACCAAATTTGCATTTTAAAGCTTGCATTTAGAGATTGCAAATATATCTATTAGGATGAATTTCTAGGTCAGTAAGGTTTTGATTTGCAATATTTAATGTTTGCATAATTCAACCTTTGCCTGACTTTTCAAAATTATTTCACAGACCTACATTTGCATTCCTAATGGAATGACTTGCTGCTACAAGGTTGCTACAGTGGATAGTCTGGGAAGACACTGTAATGCTCCTTTGGGTGCCCACGTTTGGCAGAATTACTCATTTGGTTTGGTCTTGTTGGGATATAGGCCTTCCTCGCCTTCCATTATGGAAGCCAAAGGTTTGAATCTCATTCGCCCCACACCCTGGCCTGTTGAGCTGTGTCCCTGACTCCAGGGGGTAGACCGTCCCACTCAGGTCCCGAGATGAAGGAAGAACACCTGCAAGGGCTGTATGGGGCAGCATGGGGTCTACTGGTGATTTCTATCAAGTAAGAGAGGGTGAAGCACAGACAGCAACACTTTGGACTGAGTTTTCCCGAGCCCCTCAACTCCTGCCTGTTTTAAAAGCCTGCTCTCCCAGCTTTCTCAGATCTAGGTGCTCCCCATCCCCTTTCTTCCAATTAAGAAATATTTATATGCATAGTAATATCTTTTACACATAGTAATTCTACATATGAATGGGGTACAGGGCGACATTTAAACACAGTTTATATAGTTGGTAACGATCAGCTCAGGGTAATTGGCATATCTGTCATCTCAGACATTTATCACTTTTTTGTGTTGGAAACCTTCAGAATCCTCTCTGCTAGCCTCCCCCACCCCACCCAGTACTGATGATTGAAGCCAGGGTCTTTGCACTGAGCTACATCCCAAGTACTTTGTTTTAACTTTTTAAAATTTATTTTGGTAGAGGATCTCACTAAGTGGAAGGACAAAACTGCTTGAAGCCAAAGTCCATCTTCAGCATCTGGTATACAGATTTAGCTGCTTTAGTGAAATAAAAAAAAACAAAGCAAAACAAATGTATAACCTATATCCCAAGACTTATCATGGAATCCTTAATTTATCAACTTAGCTTTTGATGGATTTTTTTTCTTCTGCTGAAATGTATAATGCCCTCTCATAGTTAAGCTGCAGAGTCTTTTCCACTCAACTTCCTCCCTCTGGGATGTAATAAAGAGACAAGTTATGGCCCAACAGTACATTAGAGACAAATTTTCTGTGATAGAAAAATGTTTTTTAGTATATGTAATGTTTCTCAAAGGAGGTAGGTCAAAACATTGATATCAATCCTTTGTAACCATTTACTGAATGCTATATTTGGCTGGAGGATATTATAATGTAGTATGTTACTTTTGAAAGGTTGAGTATTTTGTTATGGCTGTTTTACACTTGATCTTAGCTAAAAGGCTGAGAAGCGAGGTCACGGCTGTTTTAATGTCCATAACAGCCACGTGGAAATTAAAATAAAGAAGAAATTAAAACTATTTCCCATCTCCGCATGCTCAACTCCCACTCCCAAAGTGTTAAAGTTCTGGGCAGAGGAAAGCAGCAATATAGTATAGGTCAAAGCATGTCTTGTTTGCGGGGTATTGGAAAACTGGGACATTTTGTCTAAATCTGCCACTTCCTAGTGAGCCCCTTTGGTTGGCCTTGCTTTTTTAAAGTATAAAATAGGGACAATAACAGTCTCAAGGATGGTTGTGAGAAATAAATGATATAACATGTGCAAAATTCTTGGTCCTAGAAGGAATTCAATAACTGATTTTTGATGGTATTCTTCAACATAAGATTATGAGGTTTAAGATCTGTCATACTATCCGATTATATTTCTAAAGGAAATACTATTGTGAGCCTCATTCATGTTCATAAAAATCAAATAGAGAGAAAAGTTTTATTCATCATGAATATCATTAGAGAAGGTAATGACAATTAAAGATAACTCAGATAATAAATTAAGGTTTATATTACTCAGAATATTAACTGAAAAGTATTCTGTGTTGAAACTGGTCTTAGTATGAAATTTCTTTGGGGCTAGAAACTGTTTTCATTTGGCCAATACTACGCATATAATAAATAAGTAGGCAGAAAGTGCCCCTGAATTTACTAAAGGAGACAGAAGACTCCATTTTTAAAAAGCAAATTTGAGTCAACAGTAAATATATATGTGAGCTAAAAGCTATAATGTAAAAACCTCAAGCATTTGATAAATGTAAACTTTTTTTTAGAAGCTCAAGCTTCTTCTCACAAAATTACTATATAAGGAAGCAAAAATGGAAGCTTCAGACCATCACAGTTGACTTGGACTTCTCTTATGCCCATTCCTTGGCCTTTCCTCAGTGGGCTGACATCTTCATGGGCTTAGGAGGGTGGCTGGCCTTCACCCTTTAACCGTGTCATCACTTTAGCTGGCATCCTCTGAGATGGAAGTCCTCATGTAATTTCTTATGGAAAATTTTGGGTGCGGGTCTAGTCCAAGTCTGTACTTGCTCAGAGCGGTTTTGTTCTGCTCTAAGTCACATATGAAATGCACACATTATGGTGAGTGGAGAATACTTATAGCAACCCCAAGACCTTCTGCCACTGTACAGACCCGTGTGCCTGTCTGTCCCCTGTTGGATTTGTATGTTCTATAAAGCTTGCTGCTGTTCTGGGTTCCATCTTGAAAGGGTGGCATGAGTTACCCCTTCTTTCTGTTCTCTGTCTTCACAGTCCCTTAAACCTAGAAAGTGTTCCAGTTGTATCTCACCATGGTGACCTCGTTGGGTATATATAGAGGGGCTCTTTCTAAGGTCTTTGCCCATCTACTCCATAAACCTGCGGTTGCTTTCCGGAATGAGAAGATGCCCTTTTGGCTTATCATTTCTTTTTCCAAATCTACTTTTTATGGAATAAACTTTATAATCTGAATCCTTCATTGGGGCTTTTCATAATCAAAGAAAAGGTCTTCTGTCAAACTATTGTTTCTGTCTTGGATTTCACTAGTCCATTTTAAAGCTTGAGCAACTCATCTCTGCGAATTTCTTTTATAATATCCTTACTCTAAAGCAATAGATGCCAAAATCTAATTTGAATAAAAGAATATTTTGGATAGAAAGGAATCAGCAGGTACAAACAAACAAAAAATACTTCTTAATATATCAAAACATCATCTCACCAAAATGAAAGGTGCCTTACACCTTGATCTGGTTTCTCTTTAATTATTGGACATAAATTATTTTCTACTTCTTGACTTGAGAGATTGACTAAGCAAATGGACAGTGGCCAGATCACATATGACAATAGAACTCTGAGCCAAAACCTGTAACAACAAGCCAGAAAAGCCAAACCAACATCTCTGACTGCCATAAGGATGGTTAGGACTTGATCAATACCTGCCTACTTTCCAGTTCTTTGTCACCAGTACCCTTCCAACTCAGGACCAACCAGCGAAAGCCAAATACACTTCCCAAATCAATGGTGTAGAAAACCCTGCTTCTTTCTGCTGAGCTGGCTTTTTGGTTAGTCCTCCAGCTTTTCCTGTCAACAACCTCCAGTCAGAACCTATCTTCACTATGAAGTTTTCCCCCTCCCATGCTTGGTTCTGAATCTCCGCCAAATGCAAGTGATGGTGGCTGACTCCCTCTAAGTGAATAGTTTGGTCTCATTTGTGTGGTCTCCATTTATGTCCATGGGCTTAATGTGCATAAAGCTATTCTATTAAGATATTCACATTGATAGCTAAACAATATTTTTTGAGCATAGAGATGTTTAGAGTAAATAGATGCTAAGCTTTGAAGGGTAAGAGTAAAAATTACAATGGGAAATGACTTTTTCCCTAACCTTATAGGTATGCTTACCTCAGTGGGTACAAGCAGAAGGTGTGTGTGCTTATTTCTGTGGCGCTGCTTCAGCCCAGAGCCTTGCACGTGTTAGGCAAGCACTCTGCCACTGAGTTACTTCCCTGGTCCCGAAATATTGTGGAAAGTGTATTTGAAAGACTCAGTTTTATAAACTAAATGACTAATTTTAGCAAAATACTAGTAAAAGGGACTCTATTGTACCTTAATTTTAAAGTGAAGAACACTTTTATAATGCAGACAATTATTCCTCATGTGTCAGGCACCCTTACATTGGTACATGTATGCACCCATCTATACATATACACCCAAGGCTGTAGCATGGTAATAACTCTCTTCAGAAGAGCAAGTCATGCACTTTTGTATACAGAAACCCATGCTGGTTTGTTTGTTTATTTATTTATTTATTTATTCCAGTACCAGGGATTGAACTCGGGTCCTTGCACTTGCAAGGCAGGACACTGACGCTGAGCTATCTGGTTTGTTTGTTTATTTATTTATTTATTTATTCCAGTACCAGGGATTGAACTCGGGTCCTTGCACTTGCAAGGCAGGCCACTGAACCGCTGAGCTAAATCCCCGGCCCATGTGCTGTTTTATTTTCAGGTCACTATAATGTGTATTATGCAGTCATTACAATGACATTCCAAATGTAAATAACTATTCCCATTTAACAAATGAAATGGAAGCTATGGTAAAATGACATGTTCAAGGCCTCCCTCCCTGCTCGCTTCAGCAGCACATATACTAAAATTGGAATGATGCAGAGAAGATTAGCGTGGCCCCTGTGCAAGGATGGCAAGCAGATTCGTGAAGTATTCTATATTTTTTATTTATAGCTAAATGGATGCACATTGAGGTGATACCCTTAAGTGAAATAAATAGAACACACGTGTAAATACTGAATAGTTTCTCTGGTGTGAGAAACAAAATGTAAATAAGGATCAAAATATACACTAGATAATGTGAAATAGGAAGAAAAGGTACAAAAGAAGGGAATGGAATTAATATGAGAAGAATGAAAAAATGGAAACAAAGTCTTTATAAATAGAGAAGGGTGGAGGGAGGGCAGAGGAATGGGGAAAAATAAGAATCAAGATAGATTATGTAAAGGTACAAATCTCCAACGATGAATGTCATTATATGGCATACCTAAAATGTACCAATAAAATTAAAAATTTTAAAAAGAATGAAGTCCCTCATTCTTCTGCAAAGAGACTGGAGTCTCCCCTTTGTGATGATAGGAAAGCACCCCTCCCCATTCTTTGGGGAATGATGTAGTGTTTACCTGGTAGGGCAAAAGAGGTGCAACAGGTCTGGTGGCAGAAGGGAGAGGAGGGACGCCATGTGAGTTGTGCCCCTCTTGAGTTAACCTGGTGTTTAATGACAGAGGTTATGATGGTCAGATGCTGCACATGTATATACAAAGTGCGGAGCCAGAAAGAAACTCGGATCTTCCTATGCAAAGCAGTACTTTTTTCTATGGTGCATTTGTCCTGATCTTTTGTCAGGGCCCAGAGGCTTCATATAACTTATCTGCATTCTCTTTCACTACTTCTTCTATCACTGTCCGCAAATGCCTTTCAAGTTCTCATATGTGCTAAGCACATCCAGTTCATAGTTCCTTTAAAAATTCTAATGGGAACACAATTTTTTCTTGGATTTCAAGATGTCTGAATGACTACTTCCTTCTCCTCCTTCCTATTTCAAATCAAAGTTTTCCTTGCAGGGGTCTTTTATGACCATTCTAACCTGTACTCTCTACCACACTGTCCTTTCATGTGACTTGTATGGATCTAAGATCTTGTCACTTGTTTACTTTCCAGGCTATAAACTTATATTTGGGAGCTTCTCTCTCATATTTGCTGCTAGATCTCGAGCACCCAGAAAAGTGCCTGATCCTTCAACACACATTTGTTGGATCATTGAATAGGTAAATCATAAAAATCAAATGAGAAACTGATGAAGATATGTACCTATTCCCCAGGAAAAAAATGCATTGGAAGTTTTATATGTGACTTTGGGAGGGTCCAGATCCTTAGGGCTCATCTATGGACCCCAAGTTGAAACACCTGCATTATAGTTCTGCCATTTCTATTCTTTTTGAAATTGATTCTAGAATTTTGTACTTTGCAATTAAACATGAGTATGCATTTGTTTTTTTTTTTGTTTTTTTTTTGGTTTTTTGAGACAGGGTCTCAGTATGTAGTTGAGACTGACCTGGAACTCACTATGGAGCCCAGGCTGGTCTTGAACTCACAGTGATCTTTCTGCCTCAGCCTCCTGAGTGCTGGGATTACAGGCCTGTGCCACCATGCCCGGCATGAGTATGAATTTTGAAAGTATGTTCTGGATAGAATATAACAAACCACGGCCCAATTGCTCTGCACTCGTTTTGAATAAACTAGATCCCCAGTATTTATGTCAATGGATCCTAATTACCAGACATTAAATGTTCATCTCTAATGCTTTTCTTCTTCTTGAAATTTGGAAGAGTTAAACTTCCCAGCTTCCCTACAAATTGGTCAGTTCATACGCCAATTCTAAACAACAGATTGGCTGTATAAGTGACATAGTGTACGACTGCAATGGAACATGTAATTGCTGGAGAGGTCCCCCAGGGCTTTATCCTTCTCCACAGTAGTAACTGGGGGAGCACAATGTTGCTATTAATGTTCAGGACCGAATTATCATATGGAGAGTAGTTTTCTGGAAAGTCAGATGACTTGAGAAAGAAATATAAGCCTTTGTTGTTTTAAGTCTCTGAGATTTTTCCAAAGACTTGTTACTGCAGCATAAGGCAATGAAACCTAATATACCACTGATTGAGAAATGTGTTATTATTCTTATATGCCATTGAAGAAAAAAAGATATCATTTGTGCTAGGCATAGTGGTGTATTCTTGTAATCCCAACTATTTGAGAGGCCGAGGAAGGAGGATCAAGAGTCTGAGGCCAGCCTGGGCAAATTTAATGAGACCCTGTCTCAAAATAAAATTTAAAAATTGCAGGACCAGGGATTTAGCTCAGTGGTGCAGCCTCCTGCCTCACAAGTGTGAGATCCTGAGTTTGATCCCTGGTACAAAAAAAAAAAAAAAATTAAATTGAAGGATGTAACTTACCATAAGAATGGTTGCCTGACATGTGCAAGGTTCTACATTCAATCCCTAGTACTGGAAAAAACAAATATAATTAAAAGAATTCAGTATAAGATGCATCCTAATCTCAGAGATGTTAAAGTGTAAAAGAATATGGGTTTCAGATTAGATAAAATACAGATCATTAGAACAATTCATTAAAAGCAGATTAGCATAGCGTTAAGAGCGTCAAAGCTGGAGCTGGTCAGGAAGTTATGAATTCAAATCCCTTTACTTTTTACCATGGGTCTTAGAAGCTTACATAGGTTTTAGTTTCCTCATCTGTGAAATGGGGATAGTAGAAGTGGCCTCATAGGGTTCTGTAAATATTGTGAAATGATCCTATGTGTTTAGTAATCATTTCACATATTTTTAACCACTGTCTTTGGCTAGATCATAGAGTTTGTTCAAGAGAAACATACATCAAACCCATTTTCAAGTTTTGTTTTAAAGTTAGGGCATACAAATCATTCAGTAATTATTTACTAATTCCTCACCCAGCATCAAGACTGGGCCTCTCAGTTAAATAGAGTATTTTTGGAGATAATAAACAGCTTTAGAGGTGGAAGGAGCAAAGCAGATCACCCTGAGGGTCTTCCCATCCGCTTTCTGATATGTTTTCTAGGTAAATCAGGCTACAATGAACAACAAGAGCAGCCTCAAAGAAGAAAGAAGTCAAGAAAATGTACCTGAGGAATGTGGAAGAGACCTGTCTTGTAACCATGTCAGTGACTGGGAGAGACAGTAGAAAGGAAATTGAGGAGTTCCTATGCCTGTTTTTGGGGTGTGTGTGTGTGTGTGTGTGTGTGTGCGTGTGTATGAGTACCCAGAGGACAGAGTGAATAGTAACTGCAGACTGGGAGGTGTAACAGTAAGTCATAGTAGCAGAAGTGCAGCTCTTCTGAGATGTATTTATGTATTGCTCCTACTTGTACTTACAGACTATGAAGTCCAGGGAATGTTATTTCACCCCAAATTCCAAATTTCCAAAGCAGTAACTCTACTATGATCGTCATCCCCAGTATATTTGAAAAAAAAAAAACCCTAGAGTTATTAATGTGTAACAATCTGGTTTTAAATATTTTACACATATATACTTTATAAGATTTATTGTTACTAAAGATGTGCGGGGAGGGGGGTGTCTAGTACCTTTTCAGGTCAGTATGCCTGTAAAGGAACAGGTGGCTGATTAATATCATTATTTTTATTAAATTCCTGAACCATTTCCTTTAAAGTCATTTTCTTTAAAGGAAGTATAGCTGGCTCTAAATATAACTCTGGGCTATAGTTCACTTTTTTGTTTACATTATTCTTAACTCGTGAAACTGTATCTTAAGACTTGGGGTATATACCTTGTTATTTGATATCAGCTGAACAACAGTGAATCAATTGTAATGGCTCTGGCACCAAAGGAAACGGGACTTAAATATGTTGCTAGAAGACAAAAAGCTTCTTTCTGTGTACAATTTACAACGTATACGTCCACGGTTTTTGAATATTCAAAAGTAAAAGTTTCTCGTGACTTTTTTTTTAAAGAACAAGAAGACAAAACAAAATACCAATCTCAACTCACATTATTTATCAAACATTTTAGGTGAATTTCAGATTAAAGCCCCCAAAGACTCTCTTCATCTCTCCGTCGGGCAGCAGGATTAGGGCCAACTCTCCGCCACAACGCCCACCCACTACTCCGACGGTAGCGTTTACCGCGGGGAAAGGGGGGCGCTCGGGGCGAGGTTAGTGCAAACTCTTTTAAACTCTACTCCGAATCTTTGCTGCGTGGGTCGTCCTAAGTCTGCCAAGGTCTACTCTGGTCCTCGAGTTCTGGTCACAAGACTTCGTCCTCACAAACTGGGTGCATCTGGATATGCTCCCAGAGGCTACTTGGGAAAACACCGAACTGTAAAGCACTCCTCCCTTAAACTTGTCAGTACTCCTCTCGACTTTTCCACGTCTCTGCTAATCATCCTAGGGACTCGAACTTTTCCGACGTGCAAGTGTTTTGCTCCGACCCCTTGCAGGCGCGGAGCTATCTCGGTCCGGCTGGCTCAGGCCTCCCAGCTGCGTGGGATCTAGGGAGTCACGCGGATCTCGGTGCTGCTTCCTCTCGCTTCCCCCTCGGGAAGAAATTAGGAGAGAGGAGACGCTCAGCTTTGTTGGGTACACTCCCAAATATTTGGAATTTGGCATGTACCTACACAATGATGCTAAAACGCCAAACAGGCAACGTTTGCCCCGCCCTCCCGGGTATGACCCCAGATCTCTCTCTAATTTGACGTTTAAGAAGCAGAACAACGCGAAAATACAAATTAGGAAATGTTATAACCAAAATGAGTCTCCTTTGACAGGCCGAACTGTGATTTTAATGGAAAGCTTACTCATATCCCCACAACGAATTCATTCTACCTTTGAAGTACTTAAAAATGTGTAATTTTAAATTCCACCACTGTCATAATGAACACTCCACAATAACAAGCAGTAGAACAATGGACACCCCCACATCACATTGTGTCAGGCAATTACAAAGTGTCGTACCGCGGGAAAGCGAAGCTGGGAACATCAACGTGTCCCCTGCAGCGTGTAGGAGCTTTCGGGTTGCGAGTCTCACGGAAACCTCATCAAACTGTTCGTACCAATGCCTTAACCTAGAGATAGTGTCTGACGTGATCCGATCTCAGTCCCAGGCCTGGACAGAGGGGACCCTAAGGGGGGTGCGTGAACAGAGAACCTGTGCAGCTCCGGGAGGGCAGGCGCAAGTCGTGCGGAGAGAGCGCGACCCGCACAGGGAAGAGACGCTCCTGCCGGGTGTAGCAAGGGCACCCGGCCCCTGCAGAGGGTTCCCACACGGGACTTTCCCCCCTAGCAGCACCCACTAAACCTAACCTTTTGGGTTAAATCCAGGGCACGGCGTAAGTGTGCGATCAGGGTCACGGTCATGGGGTAAAGGTGTTACTTTGTAGCAGGGTACAGAGTGTGCGTGTGCAGTAGGGGGAGAGGGGTAGGAGATGAGGAGGGGGAAAGAGAAGAGAGGGAGGGAGGGAGGAGAGAGAGGGAGGGGGGAGAAAGAAATGAGTGAATATGAATATCATACATGGGGGGCTGCAGATCGAGACACCCTACTTCTAAGGATCTCAGAAGGGAAAACCTGTGGCAGTGCAGTCAGAGGGCGCACTGCCTTGGGGGCTGCCCAGCTAGGGTGGGGACCCGTCCGAAGGTCCTCCACACTCCACGCTCCCTGCAGTGTCCCCGGGGACACTATCCTGGAATCTAGGGGTGTGGGTCTGGGCTGTAGTTTCCTCCCCCTTAGACCCAGGCGAGGTGATCCAGAGGTGGCGAGCACAGTCCGCTTTTCTCTTGCGTGGCGACCTCAGGTCCTCTTGCCCTTCCACCGCTCAACCTCCTCACCGCACACCCCGCGCCCCATTCTTTTTTTTTTTCTCCTCAGCAGCTTATAGGACTGGTTCAAAAACGTACTCTGAACCCACCGGAGCCCACACTCCGGAGTTAAGGAGAAGGGCGGGGGTTGGAGAGGGCGCGGACCAGCGAGAGCGTCTCGGGGAGGCGGTGGCCGCGAGGGGCGCCGC
>NW_022900926.1:72077251-72077985 GCF_012274545.1 Fukomys damarensis
GCCTCCCCCGCCCAGCCCCGGCTACCTCCGCCAGCTCCGCCACCATCAGCACCACCTCCACCACCACCGCCGGCGGCGGCAGCAGCCATTTCATCTCCACAGAAACCAGACACAAAAACATGGCAGAAATGGAGAAAGAAGGGAGACCGCCGGAAAATAAACGGAGCAGGAAACCGGCTCACCCCGTAAAAAGGGAGATCAATGAGGAAATGAAGGTATTCCTGGACCGGAGGGGGGGCGGCTGAGGGAACGGAGCCCGTTCTCGCGTCCGCTCCCTTTGGGCCGTTGTGCGGATTTGTGGGGCACAGGGGCGCGCTTGTCAGTTTCTTAGGATGCCCTAAACACCTCAGCTCCGCATCCAGGTGCAAAGTGGAGGCCAACTCGCGCGCTGCACCTCCGAAATTTGTCAACCTCCGATTTGATGGGGGTGGGGGAACCACATACTATTTCACCTTACACACCCCAGGTTGGCACAGATGCGTTTCGGAGGGAGGGCGCCAGGGGCCCAGGTGGCCTGGCGAAGAGCCTTTCCTAGTGGGCGGTGTAGTTTTTCTCCCTTTTTCGGGAATCGCCCTTCGGACCCCTCTAAAGTTAAGAGCCAGCCAGCCGAGGCGTCTAGGGAGAGCTCGATTCCAGCCTCTCTCCAGTGCATCCCCCCTTGCAGGGTGATCCCGCTTCGCCCCAAGTCCCCCGCTGCGAGCGCCTAGCGGCTGTCAGTGCCCGGTGAGCTGCGG
>NW_022900926.1:72078263-72095072 GCF_012274545.1 Fukomys damarensis
GCCGCGCTCCAGCTGTTCGCGCAGAAGCGGTTGCATAAGAACACAGTTCAGCTCCAGAGCCCCCTCTTCGCCCCCTCTTCCTCATTTTCTCCGGAGTTGGAGCTTTTCCTTAAAGCGAGGAATTTTGTGTTGATTCTCTTGTGATTTTAAGAAAATTTTTTATTCATCGGCTTTTTCTTACTGTGAGTTACCAAAAAAGTAGCAAGTTTGTGTTTTGCAGTCTTCTGCATAGAATCCTTCAGGACACTGTCAGATTTGGTTAAGTTTATATTTAAAAGACAAACTGGGTAAAAATGATAGGCAACTAAGTTGATTTATTGCGTCTTGACGACTTTTTGATGAGAACAAATATATTCAATGAGAATGCCTTGTGTGAAAGCCATGATTGGAAGCGGGCACACGCATATACACCCTCGTGTGTACATATTAGGTACATATGCGCGGCTTTTTCTTCCTCCCGGAAATATCAGTAGTAGTCTAAGTTTTGGGATTAGGGTTTTATTTCGGGATGAAGAATTGAGTTCCTGCAAGCATGATGATGCAGTATCCGTCCAAAGAAGAAATAAGCAAGATTTGCCTTGGAAATCAATGCCATTTCTTGTAATAAACCACTATTGATTGCAATGATGGACAGTTAAAAAAGAGAAAGGGGGTAAAGAGACAAATAGAAGTTGTTTTCTTTTTATGAGGTTGGAATTTAATCTGCAATAACCATTCTTTCTCACTTGCCCATCCTTCTTAGTTTCCAGATTACTTTTCCATTTTGTTTTAAATTGGGACTAGGGGAAGAGGAGAGAGGTGAAGGCCCCTAGGAAATCACAGCATGTTCTGACCCTTTAAAACGCTGTCTAATGTGATCTATATGGATGGCAGCTTTTAAGTTTCATAGGTTCTAGAATTACAAATTAGCTAATTTTAATCAAAACATGTGAAATGTTATCCCGGCTGGATATAAAGGCTGACTGTGCTCGATGCTTGGGGCTCGGGTTGTTGACTTTGGCTCTAGGCGCACTCCGTGGTTTGGGAGATAGTTGTCCTTCTACAGTATAACAGATGTTTGTCTGAACTGGTGAGGAAGAAACAAAAACAACATTGTCTGAAGGGGAAAAATTACACAATTTTTAGCCAATGTGCAGGACTAAGTATGGAATTAACCTTACTGTACAGAATTTCCTCTTTAAAATGTTCTCTTTCTTCCCAAATCACCATCTACTACTTGAATTTTTAATCTTCATCATTTCAATTCAGAGTAGCTTTAAAAGTGAAGTTTTGCACAGCAAATGATTCAGTTGCCTGTAGGATTAGTATTTTCTCTAGGGTTTGGAACAATGTGGGAGATCGCTGGCCAAAATTTTCAGTCATGTCCATGCACAAGCCAGCGTGTCTAGTGGAATTGTTTTGTAGGCTTTCCTGTAATATAATAGCACCAAAAATTCTTAGTTAAAAAGTGGTTCCTCAAAGTCAAAGGGTTATTTTGAACTCATTAATATTTTCTGCTTTTAATATGAATAATCACAGCAACAAAACCCCTCCCTTAACCTCTGGGCACTATTATCCCTCCAGCTCCCCTAAATGTGAAGGGTAGAGTAACATAACAAGTTGGTTGCCCTGTATAAAGATGTGTGCAACAAAATGTCACCGGGAACACAATGTGGCCTTGTGCAGCTTCATATCGGTGCTGCTGGAGCTGCCTGGCTGTGTTTGCCTTCTCAACGGCTTTCATCTGGACCAGTGTAAACTAAGCCCTGGTAAGTAATCACTGCCTGGCCAAAAAGAAAGGAATGTATACAGCTAGCATGGCCTAAGCTGTAAAAACGGAAACCTGAGCCCCCTCCTTGGATCACATATCAAGGCTTGAAGGTAGGGGAAATGAAAGGGGGAAAGAGGAGAGAGCGAATGGAAAAGTCAGCCTGGGAAGCGGAGGATCAGGAGGAGGCCCCCTTAGGGAGATTTGGCTGAGGGATTAGGGAATTTTATCGTGGTGTACAGTGACCTACTCAGGTTTCAACACTGGTTGGATCAAGTTGCTTCTCTGTGAGCTCAAAGAAAAGAGACTGGTGTGTATGTGATTTTTTTTTTTTCTCCTTCGGGTAATAGAAAGGACATTGGTACAAGTGTCTATTTTAAGTACAGCAAATGCAGGGTACTGAGAAAGAGCAACAAAATTGTCTCATCTCACAGACTTCCTTCAAGGTTTCCTAATTGAGATAGTCACATATTTACTTAAAAATGGCTGGAGAAGACAAACTGGCTGAGATTTAGCTGACACCAGTAATGGCATTGGAGATTGTCTTCATGTGGCTGGGAGCTAATGTTGGTTGCTGTTTCACTAGATCAGATATTGAGTTACATTTTCGTTATCACTGGTATAATGTACATGGCAGTTGTAACCAACTTAAATTTGATACAATATAATTTTGTGTGTGAAAAATATATGACTTGGCATAGCTTGCTTATGCTGTACTTCAGTAAAAATATCTTCAAGTAGAAATGTTTGTTTCATTATGACCTTTATGATGTTTCTTTATCTTTTTCCTTTCATTTTGACTTTTCTTGGTTAAAAAAAGAGAACTGGTTATTTTACTGTACTTACAAAAAGTGTGCTTATTCAACTAGTGATTAATAGGATTTTAAAGATCAGATGGCAGTGCAGTTTGCATTTTATCTACTTTTGGTTTCTAAAGTGAATATTGTGTTGTATCTAATGTAATAAGTCTCTGATATACTGTTAGCTCACATGTGTCATAATAAATGGATGTCAGGAGGGAAATCCCACATATGGAAGGGTTAATTGGTTTCAGGAGTTCATCTAGAACATAGTAGATATAGAAACTAGTTTGTGCTAGTGAATGTGTAAGTATAATTATATGCTTAAATATTGCTATACTTAAGGATGTTTATTTTGTACACATAGATCTTAGTGAACTATGATCAACAGCTACTAAACAATAATAGAACTCAAAAAATCTAAACTATGAATAGAGAGAATGAGCCAGATTTTTATCATTTTAAAACTCTTTGACAAAGCCAACATGATTATATCAAGCACTCTGTCCTGGAAACTTTCCTAAACAAACTATAATTAATTTACTTACAATGTCTGGCTTCTTTATCAATTGCTAAACTACAGGATAATCTCTGTTAAATGTCACAGGGTCTCACCTTTGGTGAAGAAGGTTTCTGTCTATAAATATTCTCAATAAGTAATTTGTACCTAAAATTATGCTCAATCCTGATGCCTACAGTTTGAGGCAGGCACATCTGTTAGAGTTTAGTAGGAAACTTACCACAGGATTTTCTAGTTTGGTTTCTGATGGTCTCTATTTGGCATTAAAAATGACCTGTGTCAATTGCATACACAATAAAACAAATTGCAAAATTCAGTAAGATAAATAGATTGAAGTTTTTTAAAAAATTGAAAAAGCAGTGTGTGGATTGGAAAATGAGTGCATATAAAGCTGAAATTAGCTCATTAATAAATGGGAATATTTTGAGTTTTGCTGCTGAAATTCCATTCTGGTGTCAAATGCAATTAAGTCTCAGGAACTTAGAAAGTGGGCTCGGGACCAGATCCCCAAGGCATTCTCAAATTATGTCTTCTTTGCTGAGCAAGTAGCCTCAGGTGTGCAGTGTGGCAGGGCTAGGAACTAATGCCATTTGGGATAGGACCCTTATTCTTTGGAGCAGGTATGGGATGCCCTAAGCTGGCATCATTGTTTTCAGTTGTCCTATTCAGGGTTCCAAGCTGAACCTATAAATGAGGATACTAAGAGAGCTCGAACAGTCATACATTCTGCTCTATTCAAATCAGGGGGAAGGACTCTGAGACAAGTCTCTTGCTCCATCTGTGAGCTGCTGAGTGTGATGTGCACTAGAGCACTATTCTCTAAGCCTTATACAACTCACAGGTTCCAGAGACGAGGAAATGGAAAGGAACCATTCCACTTCCTCCCAAATCTGAAATAAACATTTGAACTAGAAGAAAATGAGTCTGACAGACTCATTCCCTTCTGTGTTTCCTGCCTCTATGCTTGCCAAGCACTGCTCTGAGAAGCCAAGCCCTGCTCTCCCTGTGTGAAAGACAGACTTAGAGAAACAAGAGGTAACACGGTTTTTAAAAGAAAGTAAAAAAAAAAACAGGGCCTACAAAGGTCAAATATTAGTGAGTGCAAGTGACTCTCTAAAAAGGAGAGTTCTAGGGTTAGTGTCTCATTAGAGTGACTAAGCTGTTTATATCTCTAAAGAAATATCCCTTTTATTTATTGGTCTTTACCCCCAACCAATATTAGAAGTAGTAAAGATGGATCATAAAAATCTCTGAAATCTAGAACTTCCTCTTGTGGACTGGGAATTCTGCCACATTCACACTTTCAATTAAGATTATTGAATAATTTCTTGAAAGGGAAGGGATATTGCAAGGTTGAAGGAGAAAAAAAAAGTATTTTGTTTTTGATAGCTCCAACTGAAATATCTTAATAGACACTAAAGCGTGTTGTGAGTGAGATTTGTTGAATGTATATTATAGAACCTGTAGATTGATGTGTGTTAATATTTCTTATACAACCAAAGTCCTATAGAACTCTGTTCTGCTTTGAGGAACAGACAGAAAAACAATGTAACAAGTCTTGGTAGTTTTTTGGGCAATTCTGCAGCTGTGATAGGACACAGCTGCACACAGCTGTACACCTGCCATGTTTGCCACAGTGTTAGTTGAAGGCCAGTATTTTCAATTCTGTGGCATTTGTTTGACTCTTTAGGACAGTTGATGTCTTGGAAGCAAATTAAAATGTGAGTACATGATTGCTTTATATCACAATAAGACAATAAAATGCCATAAATTTTATATGGGGTACCACATAGTTTTGGTTTCATTTGCTAATTATAGAAGCATCCAGTTTTGAATATATCAATAAGAATAAGAATTTCTTCTCAGATCTCTTCCAGTTGAGTATTAGTGTTATAATATATTCTCTGTGCTTAGTACTGCATTAAAGGCATTTTGTTGTGGCTGACATCAGTGCTGCAGAATGAACCAAAATGGAGCTCAGTAATCATCTTCAAAGGGTTTCAAGCTAGAAAACTGTAGTTCAGGTAAAAACATCAGGGCTTAATGTGTAAATCTGCATCAAGAGTGTGAATCTGGCTGTCATTATTATTTCATGCATATGAGTGACTTTCTAATGGGTCATCTGTGGGGAATGGGTTATCCTCACTATATCATCTGATCCAATGGGATTATGAATGTGGACATACTTTGTAATCTGTAAATATTTCTTTGTGCATAATTTATAATTTCATTCATGGTCTTTTCCTTGGCCTAACCATAAAGTAAAGCTGATCCACTGGATCTATGTTAAAAGAGACAATTTAGACTCAGCCCTGGGCCAGTCCTATAAACACAGCTGGACACTAACTTCTAATCAACTTCAGTTTTCACTTCAGGACTTGAACAAGGCTGCACCGGTCTTCTGCAGATTCATTTTCTTTATCTTTATTAGTGAGTCCAGTGATGCTTAATGGAAATTTATCCCAGAAGCCACTCAACACATGGAGATGGCGAAGGAGAGAAAATATTTTCCAAAATAGCCATCATTCTATTATTCACAACTTTAGCTAGCAGAGATACTAGGGTTTCTCCTACTATAAATTGTTTGGGATTGGGAGTTTTCCTTTCTTTTTAAATTATTTCTGATATGCTCCACTTTTTGGATAATACATGTCAGGATGTTTTGAAGTTAAGTAATACAACTGACAGATTCCTTTTATTTTCATTAGGACTGTGAATGTGACTAATACAGTTGTCTAGATGAGACTGTGTGTTAATTTTTGATTAAAACTAGTTTCCTATTTTTACAAAAATAATAGACATGGCAGAAATAGTAGAATAAGTGACAGAAATAAAAAGAAAAACAAAGCCTATAATTTTCCCACCCAGACATAATTACTGTCAACATTTTGATGTATGTCTTTTCATTCCCCTTTTCTGTAAGTGATATACAATTTTTCAAAAACAAAAATGATCTTATAGAGTACTAAATTTCCTTTTAAAACTCAATTTATTGCTAATAGCTTTTCATGGCACTTAAAATTTATACTGTATATTTTAGTGGCAAAATAATATTCCATCATATAACTAAACTGTAGTTTATTTAACCAAGTTACTATTGTTTGGCATTTAGTTTGTTTCTAAGAAAGCAACATGGAGGTAAATATTCCTTAATATGCATATTTCTATATCTATTTCCTTAAAACAGTTTATAAAATGCCTCGAAATAAAATTTTAAGTCAAATGGTGCACATTTTAAGCCTTTTAATGAATAGAGTCAAATGTACCCTTTCTAAAAGTTGTATCCATTTAAGTTCCTGCTAATATGAGAGTGCCCACTAATAATATTATAATTTTTAAAACTTTCACGATTATTGTTAAAATCAGATTTTCCTGAATTTTGATCTTTTCTCTGTATTTATAATTTTAAAAATATTTCTGAATGTATCCAAGTGAATTAGCACATTTATTGAGTATAAGTGTCAGATATTGTGCTAGGGGAGGCATAAAGTGGATTAACAATTTTCTGCCATGAAGTAATTTTAAAATATTTGGGATAGATGAAATATTTTGCTAGAACTGAGACTTTTTTGTTTGTTTGTGTTTTGGTTTTTTGGTTTTTTGAGACAGGGTCTCACTATGTAGTTGAGACCGACCTGGAACTCACTATGTCCCAGGCTGGTGTGGATTAACAATTTTCTGCCATGAAGTAATTTTAAAATATTTGGGATAGATGAAATATTTTGCTAGAACTGAGACTTTTTTGTTTGTTTGTGTTTTGGTTTTTTGGTTTTTTGAGACAGGGTCTCACTATGTAGTTGAGACCGACCTGGAACTCACTATGTAGCCCAGGCTGGTCTCAAACTCACAGCGATCCTCCTGCCTCAGCCTCCTGAGTGCTGGGATAGCAAGTATGCGCCTCCATGCCCGGCTAGAACTGAGACTTTAAGTCAAAATGGAATTATGTTTTTGGAGAGGGAGGGCAAGATTGTCCCTCATTTGGGTAAATGGTTGGAAACTCCTTGAATACTTCCTACTGTCTTGGGTAACCAGATTTGAAAACACATTAACATTCAGTTCTAAGACTTAGTATGAAGAAAATCAGTTGTACCTACCTGTGTTTTAAAATTTGCTTGGTGTTTTCAAAGTAAATAAAATCACCAGTCCTTTTGAAAGAGTTTGAATATCTATGTTGTAGAAGTATTGTTAGAATTTGTAATTACTGCTGCTTTCAAAGTGCCTTGAATTCAGCTATTCTTTACCTGGTGAAATGTTTAATTAAAAATCATTTAGATTGAACTTTGACATTTGTGTAGTATTTCTAGTAGAAGAAGGAGGGTGTTTAGTGTCCTAGGAATTAAGATCCAACAAAAGTAAGTTTTTCTGGTACAGAAAGAATTTAGGAAGAGTCAAGAAATAGCAAATTTTCCTTTTTTTCATTATCTTTCAGTGATCCTTCAATTTATTTATTTTTTTAATTCTAAGAGGAGAGCAGGCTTTCAGACTAAATGTTGAGATTGTATTCTTTTATTGGGAACCCTCAAGGTGAGATGAGAGAGAAAAATTGGGGAGGTGAGGAAAAGGAAAGGGGATTAAATATTAGAAGTACAAAGGAGTCAGATATTATGTTAAAAAACTGTAAAATGAAAAGATTTAATTTTAGTTGAATTTTAAGCACCCCTTCTCCAATACAAATAATTAAGAAGAATGGAGGCCAGTAATCAAATCTGAAAGCAAGTGAAGTGAAGTTTTAGGATTGGCAGACTTGCCATGGGTAGCAAACTTCTCTTATATGATATGATTTTTTTTTTTGCAACATTTGAATGGTTCAGGGATGTGGCATCTTTGGAATTGCTGGCATGTTGGACTATACATAATTTATAGCAGATAGAGGCCTGGACTAGGAATCAGAAGGTATTTATTTTAGTTTTTACTTTCCTGGGTGGTCTTCCATGCCTGTCTTTTACCTGCATGATATGCTAATTTTTTGTTGTAAAATGAGGATGTCACATTAGTGCACCAAAAGTTTATTGTGGAAAGCAAATACCTAACATGTAGAGTTATTGAAAGGAATAAGATAATCAAAGGATGTGGAAAAACTGTAAGTGCTATTGGAGTATTAGACATTATCACTATAGTTTTAGTGACCTATTTTCCAAACCTAAATTGGACCACATGATATGAGAGATTTTTGTGTCACTTCCAGGGGCAAAAGGCAGTCTGTAAAATGTAATTTGGGTGCCAAAATATTGAAATTTCTGGCACATTTTGATGGTTTATGAGAGCGATGATAAATATTTGAATACAGTGATAAAATACTGAATACGATGATAAATATTTGAATAATGACTGCTCAGTATAATTTATGATGTGTGATCACTATAATTATGAAATTTTTTCACAAACAGTATTTTATTTTTCATATAAGTAGAAGTTATTTGATTCTACAGAATCCTAAAGCTGGGAGAGACTTTTAAGAGCATTTCAGTTTCACTTGTCTGTCCTAAGTCTATAGGAGAAATGAAAGGCAAAAATTTTGGGGGGAAAACAGATTTCAATTTCCCTTGGTATAGGAGCCTGTCTTATTGTGAAGATCCTTACCTTAAAAATCTCTCTCCATTTTAACTCTTATCACTTGTACTCGTCTTTTAAGAAAGACAAAGAAACAACTAAGGAAAGGTGTACTTTTTTTAAAATAGAAAATTCTTTCTTTCTTAAAGGATACAAAAATGTACTGAAAAAATAATTGTTGGAATTCTCTACCAGAAAGACTTGACTTATAGGCCATAAACACTAAATTCACTTCTGGAATATGTTATATTCTTGGATGATAAATGCAAAAATCTGTTTCATTTCCTTTGGTTTAGCACCATAATAAGCCCATATGATATTTATCATCAAATTCTATCTTAAATGTTAAAAATTAGTTACTCCTTGGGGTTCTTTGGTTTCTTGATACATATTGTATACAACAGAAGTAATAGTCTGTTTTTTCTAACTATATTATAAAAAACTTTGGTATTCATTTTCTTCCATGAACCTTTTGTGAAAAGTTGGAGACTTATGGCCTGAGCCTTTATAAGCTCTTTGCTTTATGTTTTTTTTCAATCACTAATTGCATTTAATGTAAAAAATAAGTAAAGTGTTTATTTTTATTTTCAGTGACAGGGAAGAGAATGTTTTAGAGTATATTTTCCCTGACATTTATTATAACTCAAAAATCATGGAATAGATCAAGTTCATATTGATTGTTCCATGAAAGCTCTGAGTTTTCAGCAGAAACCATAAACTAAACTGATGCAGTTAAGATGCCCAAATAATATGAATTTGGTGTTAATAATCCAGTTGAGGTTTTAGCTTTTATCCAAATGTCTGAAACTTCTGGATTCCATCCCTAGGGTTCGTTCTGAAAGGCTGAATGGATTTGCAGCTGGACTAAAACAAATAAATCTATATCATTGGCTGGGTGGTTGATGCATGCATGAATTATGCATCTGTAGCCTTTGTGTGACTTCAGAGGTTAGACGGAACTGGAGAAAGTAGTTCCTGATACAAACGGTGTACAAAACTGGATGTGGTAGCCAGGAGTTACTATGCAAAAGATTTTCTGTTTTGTTAACACAATTCTCTTAGAGATTGGGGCAAACAGCGCATAGACCAATAAGATGGCTTGAACTTGGCTTTTAATGTTATTGAAAATTGTTTTTCTTTGATGCAAAGTGTAAGCTTCATCCTTGGAGATTTCTGCTGCCAGACCACTGATGGAGGACCTCGATTTGTGTGCATAGGGACTGTCATTCTCCAGTCAGGCACTCAGCTCAGTGAAAGAAATTAGGTATTGGGGGAGAGTGATGCCTCATTAAAGAGATCCCTTTTGATTGAGTAGAGCAGCATTTAGCTTAGTCCTCTTCAGTGTTATTCCTGAAGTTGCTGAGCTTATTATTCATATCGATCATATCATCTTTGTGCATTCATGAAAAGAATTTCTATTTAATGTGGACATTATCAGCCATCACAGAGAATAACTGCCTCACTGAAGCTTGATATAGCTGACTGTTGGCCCTGTGAATGGTAAGACTGAATCAGACTTGCTAGATTTTTTTCTTAATTGCTGGTGCACTATACCATCACAGATTGACCCAGTTGGAGCTCAGAGCTTAAGTGGGTACTAAAGTAAAAAAATGTAGGATCCTGAGGGATGTTTGAAATGCCAGGTTTGTTTTTGTGGAGTCACTAGTGCAATATCTTTTACTTTTTATGCAACTCCTGCTGAAATCTAAAGCCATAAAATTCAAGAAAACATGGAACCCATACATTCAGGCTATGCATACTCTTGCTTAACTTTGTTGCTGTATTTCAGGTATATAAATTATATATCCCAGTGCAACTCAGAAATTACAGCTTCTAAGGAGAATAATAAGAGATTCTTTGAACTACAGAGGTTAGGATATGTAGGTTTCCTAGCTCAGTCTAGGAGTCTTAGGATTCCCTGCCAGATACATATTTAAAGCATGTACAAGCACATGGTCATTAACACACATAGTCTTACCTCTTGTTTTCAAATCTAGCAACTGATAAGTTAATAAAATAGTCATTTGATATAAGGTATTAAATCTGTCCAACTATACCCATTATTTTCAAACTTTGATATGTAAGATAATAATAATAATACCTTACATTTTAAAATTGATTTATAGTTCATAAAATAATTCACATATTATCCAAAATCTCTGCTGTCTAGAAACCTTAACATTATTTGGTATTTTTATGTCACTTATAAGAAGACAATCATAATGACCTTTTAATTCACAGAGAAATAATTTGTCACTAATAAAATGTATAAAGCAAATTGTGCATGGACTTAAAAAAATACTCTTGCAAAGGGGAAAATGAAAAAGGGAAACCCTTGTAATCTATTCAGCTTTCTGTATGGTAAGTAGTTGAATTTGAGCAATAATTTCTTTGTTGAGATTTTGCTTTATTTGAGATAAATGTTAAGAAACAATACCTAAGTCAGAAAGCAATTCTAATTTAAATTATTCTGAACCACAAAAAGGGTTGATTGTTTTCATTTTCAAAATCTTTTGTTAGCTACTTTTTTTGCTTTACCTCTCAATATTTTTGTATTAATATGGGATGTATAGACTTTGCAGAAGAATATGCTAAAATAGGACTTCCTATTTGTAAGTAAAACTGACAAATACCTTTTTTTTGGTATTATCTTTAAATTGCAAATGTCTGAAGGCCTGTCATAATTGGATGCATCATTCTGTGATTTAAATGCATTACAATTTTTGAACGTGACTTGAAAACTGAACGCTACTCTAGGGGAAGTGGGGCAGGACTGGCATCAAATGTGGCTGGGCAAACAGAGTTCAATTTATGCTTTCTTTTAAAATAGTTATTGATTATAGAAATAAGTAGGTCCTGTGGTTCTCTTTCAGAACTTTGCAGAAAACACCATGAATGAACTCCTTGGCTGGTATGGCTATGATAAGGTTGAATTAAAAGATGGTGAAGATATTGAATTCAGGAGCTACCCTACAGATGGGGAGAGCCGGCAGCACATTTCTGTTCTCAAAGGTAATGACATTTAATGTCCCTTTGTTCATGCAAAGAAGGATTAACTATCTCAACCTGCCAGAATTGAGCTGCTTTGGGACTCATTTTTGTTGATTTTTGGCCTGTGGTTGATTTAAATGTACATCCCTAGTAGCACTTGCCTATAAAGCAGAAGTCTACAGAATATAAGAGCATAGAATAAAGCAAAAATAGACATATCTTAATCTCTTCCCAGGCAAGGACTCAGGAATTTAAATGCCAGAGTCCTGCCCATAAATTCATGGAAAGAGATACTGTTTCCTAACTTTTAGTTTCCTTATCCCTTTGATACATCATCATTTATCAGGGATTGGGACTTTCTGTTAAATGCAGTGTTAGGTTTACATTTTCAGACTGCAAGAGAGATTCACTGTTAGTTGGGAATACTTCCTTTTTGATGAGTGGAAATTCTGAAAGAAAGCCTTATGTTTGAAATTTTCACTTTTCCCCTACCCTACACTTTTGAATAGGGTTAGAAAAGCAGTAAGAGAGTGGTAGCTGGTTACATCCTGTACTATTGTGTAAGAATTTTCATCAAAGCCCAACTAAAGAGTAGAAATTACAGAGGATTTGCTGAGCAGAATTTACACTAATTCTACCAGTGGGTAGCAGAGCCGGATATCTAAGGGAGAAGCCTGGGTGAATACTGAATTTATTAACCTAAATTTGGATCAATAGTTTTTTTTTTTTTCTTTTTGGTACCGGGAATTGAACTCGGGTCCTTGCGCTTGCAAGGCAGGCCACTGAACCGCTGAGCTAAATCCCCAGCCCTGGAGCAATACTTTTTTGTAAAAGAGGAGGAACATGTGAAGGAGCAGCTCATTTATGGAATTTTAATAATTTAAAATTAAACTTTTAATAAAAATTGGTAAAACGAATTGTGCATCATCATTGGCACTTTGATCAGTATTTGTGTTGCATTCAAAATCTATTGGTATAAACTACTACTTGTTCAAGCATTTTACTTTTGGTTTTTAAGAATGTGCTTTTTCTTATGCCAAGCAGGGAAATGTAAATGAGCTGTCCTACAGGCATGTGGAATTGAATGTATGTGACAAATTTTACGTTAAGCTTGCTATGAAATCATACACATCATGTTAGAAAGGTAGTGTCATCAATTTCACTGTAAATGAAAAATGCAAGTTGTGAATTTATATTCTATAAACTAATAGCTCATATAATACTTGGCCTAGGTAATAATCTTTGCCTCTGGGGAACATGGAAAAGAGAAAGTGCCAGGTTATGCTATTAGAGAGGAAAAAGTTGCTTTCTGTGGTTGAGGCTTTTTAAAAAAATGGTTTGCATACAGAAAATGCACAAAATTTATGTTTTCTTTATTTTCAATTTTTAATGAAATATACCAATACCTAGTGCAGCAGACAGCACTTTTCTTCTGAATCATCTGCTTCTTTCTTATTGATTCATGTGAGTATGTTATAGTCTATGTATATAGGATAGTGAGACATAAAATACTGGGTGAAGGCTTTCCGCTTGGTAACCAGAGAGCAAAGGTCTGCCATACATCACTTTGTACATGGAAAAAGGTTAATTTCCTGTGGGAATTTAGAGTGCTAAAATTCACCACCAGGATTCAACTGGGATATTAGCTATCATAGTGGAGCAAATATAAAGGAATTGATTGGAAATTTATGGTAGCAAGACCAAAAAGCTCCAGGTTAGACTGTGGTATTCTGGTAAATTGTTCAAGGATTTGTAAGAAAAATTTTGTTCTGTTACATTATTCTTTTATGTGGGAAAGTTTAAAGTCTACTAAATAAGTTCTTTTGTCATGTTGACTATGCTTTCCTTCTTTTACAGAAAATTCTTTGCCAAAACCAAAATTACCTGAGGACAGTGTTATTTCACCATACAATATAAGCACAGGGTATTCAGGGCTTGCCACTGGAAATGGACTCAGTGACTCACCTGCAGGGTCAAAGGATCATGGCAATGTGCCCATTATTGTACCTTTAATTCCGCCACCTTTCATAAAGCCACCAGCAGGTAAGCATTACTGAGGTTTCCAGTGATAAAGATTCATGAACAGTTGCTTTAATTATCTTATGAATAGTTATTAAATGCTTAAAAAGTAGATAAAGATTGTTTTAGGAACTTTAGAACTAACGTAGGAAATGTTAGTACATGTATTATTTAAAGTATTATTGCTATAGTAGGAAAATTTCCTTATCTACTAGTCTTAGTCTATAAACTTTTAATTGACTGTAAACTTTTTCTCCCATTAGCTTCTCTGAAGTCACCAATTAATAGAAGGAAGTATTAAATAGTCTTTTAAAAGTAAGAAATATACATTGACTGACTAGTAAAAAAAAAAAAAAAGTAACTGGTTGAACTGGGTGGTGCATGAGCGGGACCAAGTCTCTGGAGGTTTCTGAACAAAGGAGAGTTTTATGAAAAGACAGGTGGTAGACATGTTCCTCAATATGCCTTCCTCCAAATCCTTCAAGAAACAAATTAGATTATGCATCGTCTCCACAGAGTTCTTTCTAATTCCTGGAAAGCTGTCTTTGAAAGCTTAAAATATTAGAGATCTGAATTCACATGGATGAAAATGCAATCAGTTCTTTTATATTTTCAGAAAATTACATGGCAGTGTTTTAGATCTAGATGGTAATGGGCTGAGTAGTATGAAGTTGTAAGCTCAGCTACTGATATATTTCACATAAAGCAGGAAGTTAAATAATATTTTATCTGGCTTGCTGTAAAATGTTAGAATTATGTTAGGATGCTTACTTGTGACACTGGCTATTTTTCTCTGTATAGACTCTAACAATGATAATGCCAAATTACAGTAACGGTACTTATTATAATATAATAAAGTTAATGCTTGTGTTTTTATTAGAGAAGATAGGTATTTGGTTATGTTTCCATAAACTGTGAAGAAATTGTAGATGAAGTTCCTGGGTTTATCTTATAGATGTATTTTACTGTATCCTGTGTTGCTTACATTTATCTTCATGTTTATCTTCAGGTTGGTGGTTGGTCTTCTACATTTTAGCAGTAAAATGAGATCCTTAGATAGGTCATCAAAATCTACTTATCTTTTGAGCCAGGGATTTAGCTCAGTGGTTCTGCTGCCTGCTTCACAAGCGCAAGATCCTGAGTTTGATCCCAGTACCAAAAACAAAAACAAAAACAAAACAAAACAAAAATCCACTTACCTGTTAAAGTTACTTGTAATTATGTTTGTCTACTAATTACTAATGTAATTGTTGTATTATATAAAGTTTGCCTTATTAATGTCCCTATTTTCCTTTAATGATTGCTTTGTGAGACAGTGGGGTGCAGATTTATATCCCAAGGACCAAAGACATATTTTATTTAGATAGCCAGTTGAGGGGGAAAGATGACTTACTTTGTAAATATTGTGTTCATGTTTGAATGTGTGTTCTGTGGCTTAAGTGAAGAGTGATGATGAGGGTGTCAGTGAAGCATATGACTAAGTGACAAGAAAATGGGTTTCAGATTTGGAAAGATTCAGGTCTAGGTTTTCACTTAGCAGCTCTGTGAAGATGGACAAGCCAAATCTGCTTTCCTCTTACTCCCGATCTGTAAAATGGCGGTCACAGGGCTCCTTATGGAGTCCTTGTGGAAGTGAGATGAGATGAGAAAATGTATGTAAAACACCTAGCATAGTGCCTGGCACACAAAAGCCATTTAGCAAACACCATACCTTTTCTTTTTTTAAAAAATCTTTATTCTGAAGCCCTAGAGTTATCATGCATAGCTTGTGCATAAAAAGGTATGCATCTGAAAGCAAAATTGTCTCTAAGATTTATTTGAGCAAAGCAAACAGCTTTAGAAATTAACATAGTTGAGGCTAACATGAATTTACCATGCCAAAAAAACCTGCCCTGGAGTTTCCTGCTGAGCCAGCCACGTGGAAATCAAGCACACAGCTCCTATTTAACTCTAATTCCACATCAGATCAGGAAATAAATATGCAAAGGGACAGAGGCCAAAAATTGAGTCTTGGAAGTCTTAGTCATAGGAACACTGAGGAATTAGAAGCCAGAGTAACTGAACACCAGTGGTTTAATGCTGTCTTCCATGTAACTCCAAGGCACTCATCTGTGGAAAACAAAAAGGAAGGATGGATGTGTTTAATTTTCTGTGTCTGCTTTAACCTTGATTCTGTCCATCTTGAGGGTTCTAGATGACAACACAAGATACAGGAAGATCCTCTGCTTTCCAGGAGCTTACTCTGTCTTGAAGCAGAAACTTACCAAAGAGATGGATTTTGATTTATGCAACTTAGGGCAATGGTCAGCAAACCCTTTCTGTGAAGGATCCAATAGTACTTTGGGCTTGCAGGCTATCCAGCCTCTATCATAAGTACGGAACTCTGCTACTGGAGCAGGAAAGCAGTCATAGATAATATATAAACCAATAGTTGTGGCTGTGTTCCAGTATAATTTTATTGACAAAAAACGGCATTGGGCAGAGTTTGGCCTTGGGATCCTAGTTTGCTGATGCTTGTACTAGGGTAAAATTAACCAAGTCTCTTAACAAGAAGATGAATTGAGTTTCAGGCAGGCCTTGGACTTGGCCAGGTGTTCTGTGTAATATTGTAAAGAGGGAACAACAGCAACAGGAAGATAGTGGATTTTTTTTTTACTGGTTTTCAGGATATGTCATGATCTCTAGTACACTAATATTTGTTGAATAAATGACCAATATTCAAATTTTGTTGCACGAACGTGCAATAAGTGGCTCACTGATAAAATGCTAATATTTTGTCTGGATTAGTCACAGCCTATTTGACCTTGTCCACAGTTTCCTTGATAGTCAAGTGAGGATTCCATTGCTATTAATTATCTGGATAAGTCAAGTCCACACATGATCCAAAAGCTTCCATTTAGTTACCTATTTCAGCCCTCCCTTTGCTAAAACTTGTACAGTACCAGAACTTTTATTCAAGGTAATAAAATTGAGGTACACTCTCTGTCAATATTCTAGTCAGATGTAGGCTAGTGTGCATTCCTGAGGGGAACTAATAAGGGTCCAACGGCCAAAAGCTAAGGTACCTCACCTAATGCCCCTGAATAGTTTACAGGTGCTCACCTTTCAGGATAGGGAAGACGAGCATGTGTTAGAGTTCAAATTATTCTTATTGTACTATAGGCTGATTTTTTTTTTTTTTT
>NW_022900926.1:72095475-72119624 GCF_012274545.1 Fukomys damarensis
TTTTTTTTTTTTTTTTTGGTATTGGGGATCAAACTCGGATCCTTGCACTTGTGAGGCAGGCTGTGGAACCACTGAGCTAAATCCCCGGCTTCTTTTCATACTATAAACTATGTGAAAATGCTAATAAGAATGCCTTATGTTTGTATTAAATCCTTTATAGTTTGTGAAACTCATCCATATTCTTTATTTTATTTTATATTTATAATAACTCTGAAAAATAGTATGTCAGATACCATTAAATAAAGAATTGAAGCTCAAACATTTTACATAGCTTTCTCCCAGTCATGTAGCTTCTAACCATTTGAGCCAACACTACTACTAGGTCTTCTGGCTCCTAGTCCATTATTCTTTTTTATTTATTTATTTTTTTGGTGCCGGGGATCGAACTCGGGTCATTGCGCTTGCAAGGCAGGCCACTGAACCGCTGGGCTAAATCCCCGGCCCCATCCATTGTTCTTTTTAATACATGCTGCCTTTTCAGTCTGTTCGACAAACTTTAACCAGACTGTATCAGAATAATAATGTTTTTTCATATACTACTTCCAGATACCCCAGTGACAGGATATATAGCTTCTTCCTGCAAAAGGCTAATTTAAAAAGCCCACACCTATTTGGGAAGTTTCTCTAACTCTGAGACTCTGTGGATCTATGCTAGCTAGGTTTTCAAGTGCTTGCCAACATGAGGCAATCACTTCGCTTTTTGGGTAACAGAGGGCTCTGTCTGGTTAGACACTGGTTCCCGGGAGTGTTTCATGTGCTCAGGCATACTCACTACGGGATCCAGTCCATGTTTTGGCAGTCAGTGGGCCCGGGGGAATACTTGAGATTGGGAACATAGTGACACTGCATTTCCTTGGATTTCCACTCCTTTTACACAGCTGCGTACAGAAGTGTGGGTGTAGCTTACTTCTGGGCCTGAGGAACTGTTCTGGCCCTGTCCCCCTTTCCTCTGGAGAAAGGGAGCTCCTTGTGTTTTAATGATCACCACAGTATTGACCTTGCTTTGGCCTCACATGTTTGTGTCCATCTTCCAAGGCTAAGCTGCCCTTCCCCACTCCGAGACAGCCTCTGGCCCTCGGTGTACCGCTTGTGACATCACAGGCATTACTATGGTAATAGACTTGTTATAAACACAGGATAAGAGCCCTGATTTGCTTTTTTTCCCCCCATGCAGTGAAGGGAATCACCACGATCCTTAAATAATAATCACAGACTTCTCTGAAGACTCTAGGAAATGAGCAAAATGAGGATACAGAGCAGCCTTTTAAAAACCTGGTGCAAGAATATTAGAAAATAGTAAAAAGCATTGACCAACTCTATCTTTTTATACGAACATCCTCTTAGCTTGAATAAATATGAAAACCTCCTTCTTTTCTAATTAAAAAAAAATCACATTATGAACATAGTTTGAAAAAACATATCAGCAAGAGTTTTGAAGGGATTGCTCAGGTTGTCACCCTACTGTAATTCTCATGTTAGAGATTTTGATGTGATCTCAGCCCCTTTGGGACTTCCTTTAAAAAGGGTTCTACCCAGAAAGGGGTTTTGCATGGATGGTAAGAACTGTGCTATAGTGAATCTCCAGGAAAACACGTGTCCTGCCTTGCTTCCCCCAGGTTTGACAACTGAAGTAAAGCATAGAGAGTGCATTTTTTAATAAAAACTTTTCACAAAGACCTTCTAATGGTCCTTATTGCTTTACAGGTGTAAGAGCAGTTGGCTTTACACTGGACATCAGGCTTCTGAAGGGTTTGGATAGGCTTGGGTCTCTATACCTTGTCAGCCTCTGGTCAAAGAGACCAGGGATAGACTGTGACCACGTTGGAACCAAAAGCAGGAGTTTTTCTTCTAGTCTTAGGCTTGCTCCATGACAGCATTTTACTCCCAATAATTTTATTTATTTATTTATTTGGGGTTTTTTTGAGACAGGGTCTTGCTTTGTAGCCCAGGCTAGCCTTGCACTTGAGGCCGTCTGTCTGCCTCAGCCTCCCAAATGCTGGGATTACATATATGCACTGGCTTACTCCCAAGACCTTAAAAAAATTCCTATTGGCGTAATTACATTTGTTTATAGGCAAATTTTGTTGTGAGAGCTTCATTGCTATAGAAAATACTGTGTATCTAGGAAACCACATTGAAGATTAAAGGCTTTTCACAGGTTTTCCCAAAGGTTTACAACTTGCCTATTCTGAGTCTAAAATCCCTGTAAATCCCTGGATACTTTAAAATGAAATGAAATGTGAAAAAAGGATGGTACATATTTCTCTTGATGCATTTATGTGGCAGCTTTGAATAAAACGCCTTTTACTTCAAGTGATAATGTGCCCTAATTTGTATTACCCATTATTTCCCAAGGTTAGGTCTTTCCACACAGCACACACAGGTTTGTGTGAAGGAAGACAAGGTCAGTCTCCTAAAATCAGCTTGATTTCCTCATGCAGAAGTATCTTGCCATTCTTTGAAAATGACCATTTCTTCTCCCCTAAAATAGTTTGCATTCAGTGAGCTTTCCCAATTTGTGTTCCAGCATAGTCATGGAAATATGATATATTTTTTCAGGCAAATCTTGAAATTCCTACGAGGTTAGAAGAACTGGGCTCCAAGGAACCATTAGCTTAACTGAGAATATGGAGACACCCACATGATCTGCTAAAATCTGTGTATCTAGTTGAGTAACCTCCAGTTAATAAGCATGTTACTTTTTGGCTCTTATAATTTGTACATGGAGTTGTTACTTGCAGGGAATTACGAATCAGAATGTGGTTTGCATTATGGTCATTATTTATTTTATCTGTTATTCAATATTTTTGGGGCTTGCATATGAATGATGCATTTCAAATAGCCATTGAGAAAACAGGATTTAACCAAAATTACTTTCATGTTTATTCATCCAGCTAACTCTTAAAATATGATTATTAAATAAAATTAATGGGATTTGGATGTTTTACTATTTATATACTAGATATATGTCACATTATGAACATAGTTTGAAAAAACATATCAGCAAGAGTTTTGAAGGGATTGCTCAGGTTGTCACCCTACTGTAATTCTCATGTTAGAGATTTTGATGTGATCTCAGCCCCTTTGGGACTTCCTTTAAAAAGGGTTCTACCCAGAAAGGGGTTTTGCATGGATGGTAAGAACTGTGCTATAGTGAATCTCCAGGAAAACACGTGTCCTGCCTTGCTTCCCCCAGGTTTGACAACTGAAGTAAAGCATAGAGAGTGCATTTTTTAATAAAAACTTTTCACAAAGACCTTCTAATGGTCCTTATTGCTTTACAGGTGTAAGAAGAAAAAGAGATTGGCTGAGCTCAATTTTCCAAGTCACTTAGGATAGAGATAGTAGGCATTTGAATGACAGGAATAGGAATAGTTAATAACATGGTATAGTCTCATCATACTTAATAATTTTTGAACCATAATTAAGGAGCAGGCATTGTTAGTAGATTATCATTTAATTTTCACAACAACTCTATGAGGTTACTGTTATTAACTTAGTCTTACAGATAAGGAAACTGAGTCACAGAGGAGTAAAGCAGCTTGCCCAAGGTCATATAGGTAATAAGTGGCAGAGTTGATATTTGAACCTACACATTATGTTTTCCTTTTCATAACCACAGTCTTATGTAAAATATTATGTTAGTTTTTCAGTCCATTAAGTATTTACTGAGTGTTCCTTATGTTGTACTACCAATACAAATATATATCACTATCCCTGACACCAACAACTTACAGTGTAGTTGACATATAATTAAAATATCATTCCAGTGTGCCTTTTGAATGTCTGATATTTCATCTGCATTTGAAGATTGTTGTAGGAATATAAGGGCTGTTAAATTAGGGTAACAGGAAGTCTCTAGGAAGACCATCAGAATATATATATATATATTTGAAGAGAAATGGTACTTGAAAACATGGTATAAGCCAGAAGATAATTATTTGAAATTAAATGTGATAAAAAGACCCAAAATTAAACCTAAGATGTTATCTATTATAAAATAAGTCTTGTTTTATCTCTATACAAAGTTTTTTGAAAAATGTAAGGCAAATTTTAGTGTGTTTGATCATTGTTAATTCTAGAAGGAATGCACAATTTGAAGGTAGCATGGGGTGGTGGAAAGACTTCCAGAGAAATAACCAGAAGACCTGCATTGTTAATGCCACTCTGCCATTTATTTCCCCATATATTCTTAGATAAGTCATTTTGCCTCTCTGATCCTTAGTTTCTTTGTCTGTAAAGTGATGTGGTAAACTTAGGCACACTGTAATTTCCCTACATTTATAAAACCTTGATTTTGTAACTTTATAGTTAATTGCTTACCTGATTTTATTATTTGAAGACATTTTAATATGCTTTTATATGTACTTGTTAAATAAATTTAAAGCAAGCTTCCTATGTGTGTACTTATAGCAGTCAAAAGCCTGATGGAAGATTTATGCCACTTAGGCAACTTCTAATGGTTGTTAAGTTTTACTCTGAACAAATGAATGACTTGAAGTAATCTTTTTTAAAAGTGAAAAGTATCAGAAATATGCAATTTGAGTAAATAAAAAGGCTATGTCATCCATATGTAATTAAGCCTAGTCATTTTGATGTTATACATAAGTGGTGATCACTGGTAGTAATATCTGAAATTTCTGTGAAAGAAAAGTTACTTTATATTTAATCTGGCTTACCAAGTCAGGGACAAAAAGAAATAGAAAGCCTAAGCAGTTCTGTACCCACTAAAGAAGTTAAATGATTAAATCATTTCTGCATAGAATACTTTAGACCTTGATGACTTCTATGGCAAATTCTATATTTCAAAGAAAAAATAAAACAAACTTAGAGAAACTTTCCTAGAGAATTGAAAAAGAAGAAATACTTTCACACATTTTATGATTCAGGGATGAAGCTGATCACATTACATGCCAAGGGAAATAAGCTAAGGAAAATGATAATTTAATGTAATTGAGTTCATTGAATTGTTCAGTGTCAATGGTCATCATAATGTAAAAATCCTGAACAAAAAATCCTGAGCACACCAAAGTCAGTGATATATACAAAAAGATAATAAATCACAACTAATTTGGATTTTTTTCTAATAATATAAGATTGGCTTGGTCAAAATATTAAAGTTCAGTCAATATAGGGCCAGGGATTTAGCTCAGTGGCACCACACCTGCCTCACAAGCACAAGGTTTTGAGTTCAATCCTCAGTATAGTAATAAAAAAAAAAAATTCAGTCAATATAATGAGTCACATTAACAGAAAAAGTAAAATTTCATACCATCTTTTTAAAAGATGCACAAAAGATATTTTAGTAAAATATAACTCAATAAATAATAAAAATTCTTGGCAAAGTAGCAATAGACTAGATTAGGTATCCACAAAAATGTCTGTAGCAATAATGAGGAAATAAATATTGAAAGATTTCCCCTTAAGATCAAGAGTGGGTTGAAGATAACCACTATCACCTCTTATATTCAATTTTGTACTAGAATTCACAGAAAATGTAACAAGGAAATAAAAAAGATTTGACAGGTAGAAATGCCACTTTGTGTAGATTCCCAACCCCAATCTATAGGTAAACTATAATAATTAATGACTATATTCATCAAGGTCTTCAAATATAGTCAGTGCCCGCAAATCAATTATTGCTGTATATACTGGTCATGAAGCAATTAAAAACAAAATTTAAAAGTACTATTTAAAATAACATCAAGCCATCAAATACCTAGAAAAAAAATCTAACAAAATATGTATAAGATTGTTTTACACTGAACTATAAACATTGCTGAGGACCATTAAAGCCATAAGTTAGTGGAGGAATATATCATGTTTATGGATTGTAAAGAGGTATATTCTTACTAAACTGAGCAACATATTTAATTCTAATAAAAACCCTGGTACAAAATTTTGTGAAAATTGGGCTGGGGATTTAGCTCAGTGGTTCCAGCGCCTGCCTTGCAAATGCAAGGACCTGAGTTCAATCCTCAGTACCAAAAAAAAAAAAAAAAAATTGTGAAAATTAAAAAGTTGTTTCTAAATTTTATATGGAGAAGCATAGAGGCAGCAGTGTCCAAGACTATCTTGAAAAAAATAGAAACTGGGACACTTATCCCACAAGGGCTTGAGATTTATTATAAGATTAGAATAATGAAGATAGTGAAATAATAATGCAAGAATATGCATATAAACCAACGTAACACAATCCAGAAACATAAGAGATCCTTGATTTATGACAAAGATATTGGTGAGCTTAGGTTTACATAACAAAATTTTGCAGAATGTGTAGTTTCAACAACTAAACTTTATTTTCTCATAGTTTTGGAGAATAGAAATCCAAGATTAAGGTCCTAGCAGGTTTAGTTTTTTGTGAAGGCTTTCCTTTTGCGTTATAAATTACTTCCTTCTTGCTGTGTCCTCATATAGTTGACAGAGAGAGCACAAGCTGTCTGGTGCCTCTTATTGTAAGTGCACTAATTCAATCACAAGAGTCGAACAATGTTTATAATTCATGTTCCAACAAAAGACTCATTAAAAATATATGTAAAGAACTTTTATAAATAAAAAAGAAAAAGTGTCTAATAGAAAAATGAGTAGAATAATGTAAAAAGGCACTTTACCAAGAAAGTGCCCATGTGGTCAATAAATGTCTGACAAGTTGTTTAGGCTCACTAGTCTTTAGGAGTATAAAACTTAAAATCATACTGAGATAACAGTTCATACCATAGCCTTACAATGGCTAAAATGAAAAAGACTAGTATTACCAAGTATTGAGTAGGGTATGAAGCAACTGAAATTCTCATATTTGGCTGATGAGAATGTAAACTAATATAAAAACTCTTGAAAGCTGATTAGCTTTCCCTATTCATGCTAAATATGCATATACCCTAGTATCTGATAACTACATGTTAGAAATATACTCAAAATGTGTTTGGAAGCCAAAGACATAGGAAAATCTTCATAGTAGCATTTATTCATAAGAACCAGAAACTGGAAGCAACCCAAATGCTCATAATTAACATCAACTCCTAGAAGTTCTTCAGATAAGCTTAGGTGGGTGAATTTAGGCCTTGCAGTGGGCTGTGAAATCATGTGTATGTCATTTATGCATAAATTAAGGAAAGCTGGTTCCTGTTTCTCAAAAAGATCCTAGTCTCAAAAAATGTTAAAAATATTTGACTTAGAGAAATGGATTTCCATAGTTAAAATTTGTTTAACTTCTTATAATTTAAGCAACTAAACCCTACAATGTAATTTTAACATTTTAATCCTATATCTAATCTGTTCATTAGTTGTTTCAAATCAAGTAGAATATTTAAAATCTTAGCATTACTTATTATTTAGGAGTTATCATCTAGCTAAATACAAACAAATCATGGTGAAACCTAAAAATTAAATTACAGACATAAGGCATACATATCCCTGATGGTGGTCTACTTGATTGTAGCTTTTGATATGAAGCAAAGTGGAGAAAAATTAAGGTATGGATTAATGACAAAGGTAAAATACATAGTATTTCTATAGCTGTGTTTCTTATCAAAGGGTAACTTTGTTGCTCCCCCTTCCCCTGAGAACATTGGCAATATCCGGGGACATTTTGGCTGTCACAAGTGGAAGAAGGAGTGCTATTGGTATCTAGTGGTTGGAGGTCAGGAATGTTGCTAAACACCTATGATGCATAGGACAAGCAACGATGAATTATCCATCTGAGACTGTCAGTACTGCTACCTTTGAGAAACTAAAGTGCTCTAAAGTGGTGGTGTTTACATCTCTTACTCCAGGGCTTGCTGTAGTACTTTGACCAGGCTGGAGATGTGCATTCTGAAAGTGCCTTATCTCATACCTGTGGCATATGTCTCTAGCTCCCTGCTCTGGGGCTTCTCTAACATGGCTGCATGGGCATACCACATGGCTCCTTTGGCTTTCACTTGTACATGTGCAAACTGGAAGTATAGGGGAATTAACACACTAGAACAATGGGGAATAGGTGCTGATGAAGAATTCTTCCTTTTGTCCCCTAGGTAAGTGGTTATGAAAATGTATTCCATAAACTCCAAAGAATTACCTGTGTGACTGAACACTAACCTCTCAACAGTCTTCAAATTAGTACCCTTCTTCTTCAGGCTCTTTCTCCTCCCAAGGTTCATGTCCGTGACTCCTACTTCTTGGAATCATTCTCAAAAGCCACCTGCATACAAATCTTTGTCTCAGCTTCTGTTTTTTGGGACACAGGATAAAAATACCATGTGTGTGGAAGTCCATAGAGAAAAACCAGAAGTAAGGGAACAGAATTCAAAAAGTTAGAATCTTATGAATATTTATCTTTTCCCTTTAAAGTTCAGCATAAATATACAATAAAAGAGTAAAAAGAGAGTACCAGATTTTGGTGGTGCAAATATTGCAGTGCTCAGAAAGGGTCATTTCTAAAATTATTCCATCATCCAGAGAATTTCCTAAGCCTCTTCTGGTAAGGGTCAGAACAATCGTAGTGGCCACACACAAGAAGAAAAAGTGAAATAATTAAGTCAAAGATTCAAGAACAAGAGGGAAGATAAAGGAATAGTCTTTTCTGCACTTTGTTAAGGGATCTTGTTACTTTCAGAAATTTAGAATCCTAGGATTTTATTGAAAAGAACCTATGGGTACTCCCAATTTGATGTACAGTGGGAAAAAGGAGGTCTAAAGAGGCTAAATGACCTTCTCAAGGTCAGTTGCATTCATGGTGGAACCAAGGCCAGAACTTACTTTTGAAGTGAGAACACCATTTAATCATGGATTATAAATTGCACACCTCTGTGATTCTGGGGACAGCCTGAAACTTCTCTGGGCATTATCTAAACTCTTTTGGGGGTTATGACCTTGCTAGGATAGTACTTTCAGGCCAACCTGCCTCAGGTCACCAAGGAGCTAAGAGGATAACAAGAAAAAGAAGAAATGTTAGTTATGCCTTCCCTTGCTCATTAGAGATTGGGTGTGTTTCTGAGATTTCTTGTTATTCTAGGGACATTCCCAATGCTGACTTTTCAAAGTTACTGTTAAATTGAGAAGATTTAGTTTGTGAACTTGGCCAAAGAGAGTGGAAATAATTATCCTATTCTGTTCTGGATGGTATTTCTTTCTAAGACAATTTTGTTCTGCATGATTACCAAAGATGATGCCCTAGGCTTCCTTCTTCTGTGCCACCATGGGTATCCAACTACCTTTCCAAAAGCAGTAAGAATTCTGCTTTTCCTTTTCATTAGGGTGATGCCCAGGTCAGATATTTCATTCTGGTGTATAGGGTAGACATAGTTCTTGTCTTATTTGGTGTGTAGTCTCGTTGAGGTGACAGGCATTAAACAAAATCCAAACCCAAACAACTCATTCAAGTCGAGGGTTATCAAGTTCAGATTCTGTGGGACCTAACCAGGTTTGTAGTCAAGGAGGGCCTCCCTAGCATGATAAGCTAGAAAGGGATTTGGGGATTGTCTTAGTTACTTTTCTCATTGCTGAGACAAAATACCTAACACACAAGGTTAAAGGAGGAAGATTTATAGTATCTCACAGTTTGCAGAGGTTTCATTTCATAGTTGACTGACTCCAAGGCAGGGTGACATGTCAGAGGGGCATCATAGAGGAGGAATAGTCCATGGTGGGCAGAGGGCAGCAAAGCAGAAGGCAGAAAGCAGGTGAGAAGCAAAGTAGTAAATGACAAATGACAAGCAACCACAGCAGCCCTTTTTCTGTCCAGGCTACCTGCCTTTAGGGTTAGTAGCAGACGCACCCAAGGTGAGCCTTCCCATCATCCACTCCCAGAACTATACCAAACCAATCAGTGGACTAATTTAGTAGTAACGCACCTTTTCTCCCAGCATCACATGCTTAATCACAGCATCACACACTCTAGATCCAGCCACCTCTGAAAAGCCCTATCTATGACCACATGAGGCTTTGGGGGACGTCTAGATCCAAGCCATAATAAGGATGATGGGTGAGGAAGCAGCATCTATGAAGCTAAGAGCGAGACAAGAGACTCAAGGAAATGCAAGAAGCCAGTGCCCAAAGTACTTACAGTATGACACTCTTGCCTGGTTACAGGAGCCACGGAGGCCATGCCAAGGAGACCATAAAGACATTTCTCTTTTGAGGGTAAAGGACGCCACTCTTTGGAGCAGTGAAAGTAGTGATCAGATTTATGTTTAGAATTTATGTTTAGTTTTTCCTGGATACATAGTGGAGGGAATGAACTGAACAGAGTGAATTAGGAGGTTATCTGTTATATGAGTAAGAGGTATTGGTGGCTTCACTGGGATAGAGAGCAATAAACTTCATGAGGGTAGGGTACTTGAAATAGTGCGTGGCACATAAGTTGAGTTGGTAAATATTAAATGAATGAGTTCAATTCCTGGTCCAAAAAGAAAAAAGAAAAAAAATATTGAAGGAATGAATAAATAAGTGAGTGGGCATATTATAAAAAATATTTAGGAAGATCTGGTGATGATTCAGAATATGGGAGGTGAGAGGGAGGAAAGAAGCAGGAATAATAGCAGGTAAGTGGGTAGATGGCAGGATCAGGTGCTAAGATGGGAAACATGGTAAAGGGGGCTAATTTTGAGGAGGGGTATATGTGTGTAGATGCTGACATGCTAAGATGTCGGGGAGGCAGTTGGATGTAGCAGCTCATGAGTTAAATTAGGTAAATTATCTTGCTAACAATGGTTAACAGTTCATCTTGGTTCTTTTAACAATGTCTTGTTCTGATCATATAGAAAGCAGTTTGACCGTCTAGTGTTAACATGCTGCCATTTGTATTTCTTTGGAGATAGTGTCCCTTGAGGCATAGCAGGAACTCAGAATTGCTTTTTTTAGCAGCAACAGACTTGTTGGTACACACTTTTTTACTTGATTTCCCCTGCCCCTAATCATGTACATTTGTGGACTAGGTCATGAGTGGGTTTCAGTCATGTACAGGAGAGAAGTTCAGTGGAGAAAGAGCCAGTGATTGTGGCACCATTGTCCCAGAGCAACTTAGATTGTTGTGAGGGTCAGATCCAAGGTGCAGAAACTGGGGACAAGATTAATCTTAGCTTGTCCATGGCAGTTACCCAGTGAATATTAATTATTCCATCTTTTAAGAGCAGTATTAACTTCCTTTGCTTTATTGTTGATTTCTGCCATTTTCTCTTTATTGCCTGAGAAATAAGTACTCTGTATTTGGTGCATGCAGCAGACACCATGGAACTTTGTGACCATAGGTTAGACTGGTTAGACTGGTGGGCAAGTAGGGTTTGGTCAGTGCATCCAGCACTGACCACAAGGCTGTCTTTCTGCTAAATGCAGACAAAGGAGACTCCTGGCAAATGAGGATTCAGTTCTGGGCAGTAGAGGAGAACCTTCGTGATAATTAATGACCCACATGGATGTGCTTATGCCTCAGTGCTGATGTAGGGCAGTGGAACAGCATGCCCCAAGACACTTCCTCAGACATTCCGTTTTGGAAATTTTCTGTGAAAACTCGTGTCTGTAGTCAAATTTGTGAAATTTGAATATTCTGTCTCCCTCTTAAAGATTCATAATTACACACTGGAGGGACCAAATTGTTGTTTTTAGCCTTGTCTTTTCTATTTATATTTAACTACAGAAGTATTTCTTTAAAAAAATAGCTAGTTAAGTACCCCATGAGATTAATGTTTTGTGGAATGTGCTTTGGGAAATGTTCCATATAGGTCTCTGATTTTCTTTACTCTAAATCTGTCTTTTCCTTTTCCCATTAAAGGGTACGTAGTAGTTAGTAGGTAGAAAGTAGTAGGGTGGTAGATAGAAAGGCCATCTACAGGAGATACTGAGAAATAGAGGCCACATTCACTGGCAAGTCAGAGCAATTATGGGGGGATATTTAGTTTAATGTCATGGCGTGAGCCACGTGTGCTTAAACTTTGTGGAGATGGGAAGGATTCTGGGAAAAGGAGGGGAGAGAACAGGGAGGAGAGAGGGAAGTAAATTATTGAGATGCAGTGTGTTTATGTATCCATTCCCTAATGTGAATGTGATTGTTACGTACCTCAAAAATGTACCAGTAATAAAATAAAAAGATAGATAGGAAAGAACAAAATAAAACTTCAAACCTTAAAAAAAATTCAAGTTCAGAATAGTATTCAAGAGAGAATTATAGATTCAATATCCCTTATCAGGAATTTTTGAGACCAAAACTATTTCAGATTTTTTTCATGTTTTGGAATACTTGAATATGCATAATATGACATCTTGGATCTGGGACCCAAGTCTGAAAATAAAACTCGTTTGTCCTTGATACCTAAATGTAATTCTGCATAATAGTTTTGGTGTACCTGTGTTTCGACTGTGACCCATCAGAGCACTTTCCACTTGTAGTGTCATGTTGGTCCTCATAATGTCAGTTCTTGGAGCATTTGGAGTTCATATTTTCAGATGAGGGATGCTCAACCTGTACTATTTTGTGACTTTCTGGTCTCCTTTCTTTTTCCTTCCTTGTTTGAGTGCTGTGAAAATAAGTGCCAAGGGACACTGGATGTAAAACAACTTCATTTTGTTTGAATTTGATTCCAGAGTCAATTTGCACAAAGAACTCTTGACTTTTCCCTGGTCTGCTTTGACTAGAAACACAGAAAGATGAACTCTCTGTAATTCAAATTATTTCTGGGTCCATTCCATCCCTAGGTTTTGGTCGTTGTTTTAGTTTCACTGTTAAATCTGTCCTCTTCATTTCCACAGTAGGTTCAGGATTTTATCTCCTCTCCTCTGTATTCATTTGTTCACTTGCTAATTCCTTTAGCATGGTCTGAGCACTGCTGTATGAAAGGCACTGATAACCCAAAGGTAAATGAGGCATAGACTCTGCTCTGTTGCTTCCAGAGGCTTCTCCATATGGAAGAATCCACATCTAGATTCCAGTTTTTTTTTCTCTCATTGAGTTTAGTGGCACATTTTAGGTAGACAGTACAGTTACCTTCATCATTGGGATCTTGTACCTTTACGTGACAGGTCTTGGTTCTCATTTTTCCCCTTACCCCTGCCCTCCCTTCACCCCCTCCTTCCTTCCCTATTTACAAATACTTTTTTCCCATTTTTTCATTTTCTCATATTTTTTCTTTTCCCTTATTTCCTTTCCCCAACCCTTCCCACTAGATTCCAGTTTTTTTGAATTCTGATCCATCCTGCTGGAGTAACATTCCTCAGCCCATCTCTGACCCTGTCATGTTCTTTCTACAAGCATTCAGGAGCTTCTTGTCGCCTGTGGAATAAAGATGAGCCTCTTCCCTCTCCCTATAGCAAAGTGACATAAAAGGAACTCCTTGCTCTGGCCTTGTTAGCTCAGGTCTAATCTCCGACTTTTCCCTTCACACATTCTTGGATGGCTTGATGTCTTCAGCACTCTGCCCACCTCCCAGCCTGTCTGCCACTCCCTGCCTCCTGCTTATTGTAGTTCCTTCTTTCCTTTCTCTCTATTTATTGAACTTTCTCGCTCTCCAAGCCTTCAAGACCCATTTCAAATGCTGCACTTGCTCCAGCAACTCCCTTAGATCCCACAGCTTTTCCCATTGCTCTGTACCTGGTACGCCTGAGCCACACAAGGGGGACCATGTCCTGTTCACCCTAGTATCCTTGACTAGTTACCTAGCGCAGAGAACTGCATGAAAATGTTTATTTATGGAATCACATTTGATCTACCTTTTTACTCATTTATCTCTACATAGAATACATATGTAAATAATTTAAAGTTAACTAGAAGAGTTCAAATAGAATGTTGAAGTGTAATTTTAAATTCTGTTATTTTTCTGTAATTTTGAGTAATTTCTGTTCATTTCTCTGACTTACTGGAATCAAGTTTTAGTTTATGTGTAGAGATTAGATTTTATTTTTGGGTTAAGTACTACTCAGAGGCGTGTGGATTATTTAAATTTTTAAAATTACTTCAGATCTACTTTCAAAAGACAATTAGGGATATTTTAGGTACTACAGAGAGTCATATAGTTATAAGGACTTCTATCATTTAATTACACATATCCCTTTTAATACAAAATGAGTTCAGTAAAATTTTATTAATTCAGACCTCACTATTTGGGAATTTTTGGTTGTTCTGTTACCAAGGAGGCAGACATATTTAGTTGTTATTTTGATACTTGTTAAAAGAGCAAACTTTTCAGGGACCTAGGAAGATCCACCCATGTGTGGATGGTTAATGTAATAATTACAAAGAATTCCCATCTATTAATTACAGAATATCTGGCAGTGCAGTGATATATTTGGCAACGCTTATCAACTATTAATTCAAGTTAAGTAATTTAAAAAAAAGAACCATGAGCTTTTATTAATTTGAATGGTTTTACTTTTTATCTGGGTAAGTGAAATTTAACTATTTTCTGGGCTTTTTCTTGTATTCAGAGATAGTGGAGAGGTATGGTTGAAAAGACTGGTGCCTGGTTACCAGGCCTCACCAGACTGTATACAGCTGACACTTGTCCCTTTCTTGTGGTTGATATTGCCAGTAATTCTGAGAAGCCTCATGTGCATAAAGAAGTGCCTATTTTCTCCCATTTAATCCTCAAAATATCTATAGTTAGGGTGGGCATTGCTCACCCTTGAGTGACTTGCACACACTGCTGAGCTAGAATGGGCTGAATTAGTACAGTACTTTCACATTGTCTGTTTCCATCTTTCTGCATTCTGACACCTTCTCTTTCAAGCAGTAGTGACTTAGATTTGCAAACAGTGTACATCTGTTATCTCATTTGCTCTAAAATATCTTCCCCTTGAGATTGTCATATGTGGATCTGCCTGTTGCTTTTCTTTCCTAGCAATCCTTAGCTATAAGCCATTCTTTCCCACCCCCTTCAACACTGCTGTGTTGTTTCTGCACTGAAAAGGCACTGTGACAGTGTTTGACCTGGAGTTGCAGTATGATCATTTTTTTTTTTTGTCCATTCTTTCTTCATTTGGGTGCCGTCAGGGTGCTCAGGCTTGAGAAATAGTGACCAGAGGCTTCCCATGTCCCTCCACCTTTCTCATTAGAACCCTATCCTCAGCACTTCTCCTCAAACTTGTCCTTAAGAAAGAATCACTGATACTGAAATTTAAGTTCTTACTTTCAAATATGCATTGACCTCCTTGCTTTTGGGAAATTTGTATTTTAACAGGAGATTAGAAACATGTAGCCAAAAAATGATTCCCTAATGGTAGAATTCAGTCTTAGCAATCAAGGGATAATTGTTGGAAGGTAGGATATTCTCATTGGCACCCTTGAAGCTGCAGATGCAGGTGGTCTCCTGGTTTACCCACATGGAAAGTTAATCTTATCCATGGCCTACTGAGACTCCCCTTCCTTAAAAAAGAGAAGGCTGGCAAGTGTATTGGCCTGTGGTTAGACTAAATGCTTCTTGAAACCAAGTCTTACTGATTCTGTCTTACTGTTTGATATTTAAGTAGCCCTTGCTGTTCCTAGGTCAGATGAACTGGTTGCAGCAGATCCGTGTCTCACAGTCATGAAGAAGTAAAGGTTTGCACTGTGGGCCTTTCACTTGTTTCTCAAAAAATCTATCAGCAAATATTAATTAACACTTCAGCAGCCTCCTCAAAGACATTTTGACCTTTTTTATTTCATTTTCTTTGTTTCCTGGTGTGTTGCTGAGCAATGTGCTTTGTGGGTATTAGAATCTGTGACAGCTCTGAGTCCTTTTTGTGGAGGGAAGTCTGTGTGGACAGCATGTAATCTCCCATGCTTAGAAAAGAGCTGGGCTCAGAGTCAGATGCCCTGGTCTTCATCTCAGCTTTGGTATATGATTGCTATCGCTTCTCAGCTTTTTGGCTAAGATCAAGTGTGGTATGTGATTGCTGTGTGAGTTGGAGCTGGTTAACCTCCAGACTCATTTTCCTCACTGTACAATGGTTGTTGGTGGTTGTGATTAAGATGGAACAATGTTGGATGATGCTAAAATTCACTGTGCTCAGCACCTACTAAGTATGGAATAATGGCTAGCTATGCATATTTGCCTTTTGGTTCAATGGCCCAATTTTCCCCCAGCTGTCCTTTTTTGTTCACTTCTAGAACATAGGGAATTGTACAGAAGCTCCTTGAGGACTCTGTAGAGACTTAAATTGTAGTGTCTTGAAGTAGTTGGAATTGGACTGTTCCAAACAGGAATTTCTTTCTTTGCAGATGAACTACAAAGAAAGCAGAATGTAACCCTAGTTTCTTGCCTGCCTTCCAGGCCATGTCTTTATTCTATTTTAAAATTTTATTTATTTATTTTAATTTTTTCTGGTACTATAGATTGAATTCAGGACCTTGCACATGCTAGGCACATACTCTACTACTGAGCTACACTCCTAATCCCCTTTATTCCTCTCTTAATTTTTTTTTTTTTTTTTTGGTACTGGGGATTGTACTCAGGTCCTTGCTCTTGCCAGGCAGGTGGCGAAACCACTGAGCTAAATCCCCAGCCCTCTGCTCTTAAATTTAGTTGCTCCAACAAATAGATGGACAGAGTGCTGTCCAGGTCATATTTTCATTTCATCACATGGAGAACACACTGAAGTCTCTCCAGACTGCTTTGTAGTTTGTTTTAAATTTAATTCTCTCAAAATGAATCACTGGATGTGTGCATTCTAGAAATTGCTGGAAGAGATAAATATCACCAGAAAATATTTCCAGAACTTTTCCTTATTCTTGGACTCCCAAGGAAGTAACAATTAAAATTAGAATTTAACTGCTTGGTGCCTATTGAAGTTCTCCTGACTTTCTCTGGTCTCCAGTCAAATAACTAACACAGTATGGGTGTTTTTAGCTGCAATTCAAATATCCCAAGTTCACTGACCAATGGGCATCCTTTATTTTTCAGAGTCACCAGATAAGGCAATTTCTGATACCATTTCAGCAAGGCATCCCTGAAATGCTTGATCTCATACTTCTGTGTACTATAATAAATAAATACAATTTTAATTTCATCTTAAAGTAATTAATCTAAACTTTTCCTTCTGGAATGTAAAGTAGAAAAATGTTCTGTAGCTCTTTGAACATTAGATTAAAAAGAAAATGTCTTAAACATTGTGCTTAATTAAATCCTAAAGAGGTGGTATGAACTTTTCATGGTTAATTAGAACATGCATATTTTGACTGATGCATATTTATACAACATCATATGAAAATTTTATGGTGTCATACAACTGTTCATTCTGGGAATGTGATTTTATGCTGTAAACACTCTGCATTTGCTGTTGTATTGTTCAGTGGCTATAATAATGCGATATAAAAACCTGCTGTGTGAATCTTTGTTGAATTAATATCAAATCTCTGACGGCACAGACCTTTAGCCTAGAAATGAAATAGGAAATTAGGTTATAGTATCTGTAGTTTAAAGGAATTTTTTTTAAATAGAAAAAAATTAAAGCAGATCAAGTGAGACAAATTAATTGCGGGGGCTTTCTATTTTGCCAGTGTAAAGCATGAATGTCATTACCAGGTTTCAGGTAAAAAAAGATATAGTTGGAATGAATCAATCCTTTTGACTATAATTGTTTACAAAAAGTTCACTCTTTTAGAGATGTAGTCATTTTAAGATGGGGCACAATGTCACATCTGGTGGCAGAATTTGAACTGTATTTTAGTTGATGAAAGTAATTTAGATAATTACAGTTCTATTTTGTTAAGAATAGTGCTGATATCAATGACTTATAAGTCTAGAATATCTGACTTATCTGAAAATGTTTTCTTGAACTTTTGCAATACCTTTTTTGAGATCATTAGCTGTTAATTAGATGAAAGAAAAGTAGAAATCTCATGGAAGTTTTCTAAAGTATTTGCCTTTATGAATCAGAATTTTATGAAAAATGGATGGGAACACTGACTTACTTAACGAGACAGATGCTAACAACCATCTAAGAGTTTTCCAACTGTTACATACAAAAGTACACAATTCTTTTGTCTCATTTTCCCATACTGTTGCTTTGCAGTAAGAGTGACTTACAAAACTAATCTGTTTAAAAATTTTACTTTTTGTTTATTCGTTAGGTCTATGGTAACAATGCATCCTTGCCTCTCTTTAGAAAATGACAAGTGGGCCTGTCTGGATGATGGAGTAAAGCATGAGAAAGATCCAGGAGCTGCCTTCGGGCCCCAAGCATCCTCCTCCAGGCCAGGCCCAGCGGCAGGCTAAGCACTAGCCTTCTGATAGTGTTGCCCTCTACCCTTTCTCTGTCACTTTTAGTCAATTAGATTTAAAGACTTAAGACTTTAAAAACAAATCTGATGTTTTATTTCCCAAACTAGACTATTTAAGGAAGAAGCAATGAGGAGAACCTAATGCATGTTCCCAAATGGCTCATTGGGAAATTGGTCCGCTCATTAAACTGTGAGACCGACTGATTTCCTCCATAAAAAATTTTTTTTTCCTTTAGGATTTCATCAGAAACAAGCTTATTGACAGTAGACCCTTTGTGAGAGTGTTCTGCTGAATCATTTTCTTTTCCATGAATTTGAGACATTAAGGCATTTAATTGATTGGGAAAAATAGAAACTATTAGTGCTAGTTAATTGATGATTGAGGATTATTCTTAAAATGTTGCTTCTGAGATAATTCTGCCTCACTTTAAGGTAAATTGTACAACTTTGTTAATTTTTCCTACCACATAATACCATGCCAGCATATGTAATATCATGCTATAGTAGAAATCATATAAAATATCTTGAATGGAAAAAAATTACTACATGTAGTAATTGTTTTCATTCAAATTATGACTTTATTTAAAGAAAGTTGTTATCAAAAATGTTTGACTAACATAAAAAAATTTTTACACTTGTCTCATTTGATAATTAACAATAAATCACAATTTATAATTTGTGAAATAGAAAAGGTCATTAAAATGACAATGTTTATTCCATTAAGATACATAAAATGCTGCACGTAATTTTGAGTGATGATACTCAGGGGGAAAGAAGCCATATCACTGCATTACAAATTAGTTTGCTTCTAATTTTGCAGGCTGATGACCACACTGCCTCAAACCAAATCTTTTCCCTGGAAATGGAATGATTGCATGACAGACTATATGAACCATGAATATGTCAACAGCTCATGGACCAGGCCTTGCTTAGCAATTAGTCTTTGGGGGATTTTATTCAGAAATCAGACAACACTATACCAGAGCTTGTTGGGAATTTTGTGATTACCATTCATGTCTGGAGCATGAGTCTGGGTTAGTACAAAAAACAAAACCAAAACCAAACACTCAGTTTCATAGAGAAAGAAGAGTTATAACTAATAATGCAACCAATGAGACAGACAGACAGACAGACAGACAGACAGACACACACACACACACACACACACACAAACAGATTTGAGAGGGCAGAGGACACTTGAGAGACAGCAAAAGCCCCTCCAAGGCAGCAAGGAAATATTTCTTAGATTTTTGCAGTTATTTTTAGCTGGGTGCAGTGGCACTCAGCTGTATTCTAGTACTTGGGAGACTGAGGCAAGAGTATAGCAAAGTTGAGTTCTGCCTGGGTAACTTAGTGAGACTTTGTCTCTAAAATAAAATAAAACAGGGCTGGGGATATAGCACAGTGTTAAAGTGCCTCTAGCTTCCATCCCTAGTACCACGATAAGTAAGTAAGTAAGTAAGTAAATAAATAAATAAATTTGTTTTCCATTTGAATATCACCATTGTAATCCCATCCATACCTCCCCCCCTTTCCCCTACCTCTTACTGGGGGTTGAACTCCAGCGGTTTCACAATGAGCTGAGTGAATGCATTTCCATAGTGTAGTGGCTATCACATTCACATAACACAATGAGCTAAGCTACATACCCTGCCCTTTTTTTTGAGACAGGGTCTTCTTAAGTTATGAAGTTGTCCAGGATTGGCTTAGCCTCCTGCCTCAGCCTCCCAGAGTGCTAGGATTACAGGCATGTACCACTATGCCATGCAGCCAGTCCAGTTTTTTGTCACAATTTTTCCCACCTGCAGTATGATTTAGTCTATATTTTATGAACTGACTCTCTTTAAAAGCCTGACTTTGTTTTAATCAGTAATGGTTGTGATATCATTGGATCATTGTGCTAGTTAAATTTGCTTTCTTCTCATACAAAAGAAAAGAAATGCATCAATTTGAATTTTAGAAATATTCACACACCTCCTGAAATCACTCAGCATCCCATCAGTCTGGCTGAGAATGATGTGACGCCGCCATTACCATACCTCCATCCAGGGGCGGATAACAACTTCTAATGCAGAGAATGTCAATCAGGCCTGCAGCTAGCTCCCTGTGGACTGCAGTGCTGGAAAGCTGCCTTGTAGGAAACTGCTTAGTGAGCCAGGCCTACCCCTTCCCATTGCCAGAATTTGGCCACTCACAGCTTTTCTGTCTCTTGCTAAACACATGGCTTGGGAATCATTATATTGCAAGAGTAAACAACAGCCCATATTATTTAGCAGTAATAGGGCACACACAATGATAGGGCCTGGGTTGACTGTTGAGGTTCAAGTGAGGGCATCGCTTTTGTAGGTTAGCACTCTACAAATTGTCCCACCTGACACGGATCTGGTAGACCTTCCCCAAGATCTTTGTAAAAGATGGGTCATTAATTTTATAAGCTTGACCACTTTATTGCTGGGGCTCGTTGAACTAGGCAGATAGAGACTAGGTTAGAAGTCATAGGAACTCTTGTGACTCTATAGTCATGGTCTGGTTTTAAAGCATGTCATTAGGAAACTTTAGTCCCTCTCCTTGCTGCTCTAAGAGCCGACCATCCTAGTTGGTCAGAAGACGGTGAGGTCTGGAAACGAATCACATCTAGGAGCTCTGGCAGGTGGATGTGTCTGAGTTTGAACGGATGTTTGCTTCTGATATGAACATTTTTCTTATACTTTTGTTATAGAAGATGATGTGTCAAATGTACAAATAATGTGTGCCTGGTGCCAGAAAGTGGGAATCAAGCGCTATTCCCTGAGTATGGGAAGCGAGGTGAAAAGCTTCTGCAGCGAGAAGTGCTTTGCAGCGTGCCGGCGAGCCTACTTCAAGAGGAACAAGGTAAGCACCGAGGAGGCCGCGTGCCCCCCTGCCCCGCGTGCGCATGCGCCTCGCAGCCACTACCCCCACGCTGAGCCCTGTCCCTGCTCTGCTCCCATTCTTTGTCTGTCTGTTCTCTGTCTTGCTTAACCTTTTGGAATAAGAGTCCCCCTTCTAATGTGTAACCTGTTCTTCAGTTTCTCTTGGCTTGGTGTTTGAATTCTGAGAGGGCGAATGAATCTGATGAGGACACCGTGACCGCAGCTGCTGTCTTGCTGGAAAGTTGCTTTCCTCTAGTAGAGGGCGCAGTCTAGAGCCTATGCAAGGTGGATGGGAGAGGGGTCTTCTGAGAGCCGAGCAGCTAGCTGCGGAAGAATGGCTAGAAAGCTTCAGTCCACTCAATTCTTGTTCACAGCGGGGAGATGGTGCTGTTGCTTTTACCAAAATCTGACCCACAAACTCTAGGCAAGAAAAGTGTCAAGCCTTTCTCGACACTATGTTAAAGTGGATTAATTTTGACAAAAGGAGAAATTACCATTATATAAACCAGCATTGCTCACACAGCCAGGCATTTGTGAGAAGCAAGGTAGATGAACACAGGAACAGCCATGGTTATAGTTTTTATTTTGTTTTAAAAGACATACTGTCCTCTTAGAATAGTATTAGGCACCACCGATGGGAAATGAAATGCATGGTGTTTTGACAATCACACATACACACACACAAACACACACACACACACACACACACACACACGCACACAATTTCTTGATCCTTAACTGCTATATGTAGCATTTTGCCGCCAGGTACTGAAATTGCTAGTCCTTGATTATTTTTCATTGATCTGTAAACCTTAATTCCTAAAATGGCCCGCATTTTGCTAAGCATTTCCATAATACAAGATCAAAATCTGCTTTTTCTTGAAGCAAACAATTTTTTTAAATGTAAGATTTGCAATCCTGAAATGCTAATCATGGCCTCACCACATTGCAAGAAGCACTATTGCATCAAATTATCTCCTGCACATTTGGGTCACATTCATTCTGCCAAAAAACACAATGCCTAAAGAATTAGGCTGCAGATTTCAGCAGGGCAGAATTTTAGTAGTAGTCTCTAAGAATTAGGCTCATAATCTTCATTGAAAAAGGGAGGCAAGTGACAAAATTGTTTGGAATTCTTTTGGGATGATCAACAGACAAGTTCACTTTTGGGGGGGCAGTGATTCTCGGGGGGGGTGGAAAGGAGGACCCATGGGAGACACGTTTTAACAAAGGGGGATTGATGTGATCCTCAAAACCCTGGGGGCCCCCCCATTTTGAATATGGAGCACTGGGGTTACAACCCCAGGAGTGGGTCCAGAGCTTTCTTCTCCAAAGCCCTACTTACCCCAACAAAATACTTCACATTCCATCTCAGAAGATGGCTGCAGAACAGGCCTTTTTGTATTTGTGTAATTCTGAAGGGTTAAAGGATCTGAATCTTGATGGGCTATTGGTAGTAAATAAAATCAAGCAAGATACATTTGTTACAACCCTGGTACTATATGTCACACTTGACTTTGTAGGAAGCCTTGAAAGAAATGCGCCTGATATCATTTGAAAAAGCAGTCCAGAATACTATATAATATATAAGCTTTTAAAAGTCACTATAAAATTTAAAGTCAAACTGAATTCAAAGCCTCCACAGTATACATTTTGAAAAATGGATAGCTGGAAGCCAGGATAAGATTTAGTATTTGGAATACATACAACAGGTAAAGTCGGCAGTGGGAGAAGGACCATTTATATTTCACTTCCCACCAGGACTAACTGGGGCGGGTCTCTGAACCTCATGAAAAACTTGGGAGTTGCAGGGGTTTGATGTTTAGCCAGGGACTTTGTGGGCTAATCCTAGGAGCCTATTTGTGTGCGTACAATACCTGTCTTCTCCACAGTCTTCACTCTTATTTACACATTACAAAGCTCTGCTGTGCTATGCTTTCTCTTTTTTTAAATAGAGAAATAAACTTGTCATATCACTTGCTGGGTTCTTTTAATTTTTTAGTTTTAAAAGTGTTATTTCTGCAACAATATTATATTGTATTACGTTAAACATGTACAGTGGCTGCATTTCTGTTAACTGATAGAATTTTGTGGTCATTTCATTTAGGATTTGGGTTTCCTAATGGATTGAATTATATACCAGCCTCCATCCTGCCATTTCTAAGAGCTGTTGTAGTAAGTCCCAGAGTGTTTCCTTGAAGGCAATAGCAAAAGGCTACTTCTCGTGTTATTTAACAAAGTCCTTAGTCCTCATTATTAAAGTTTGAATGTAATCTTAGAAAAAAATGAAAAATTCTTCCCAATCCTACACAAGTTTTTTTTTTCCTGGCTAAATTTTATATTTCAAATATTGAGAAATAGATGGAAAGTGGGGTGAATAATGTATGTAGAATAGAATTTTGTCTTTACGTATATTGTAGGATTTTTAAAAAACATGCAAAGTTAACTATGCTGTAAATTATGCTTTATAATGACAGCCCATTTCTTTCTGGATAGCATGCTGGGATCTGAAAATGGTCTCTAAGTTGAACCCAAATTGCATGCATAACTTTACAAAGAAAAATCCTAGTAGAAAAGGTAGCTAATTAGGAGCAGTATTCAGTTGACCTCTGTTTTGTGTCTGAGCAACACCTGCATTTATGAATGTAAATCGGACACCTGTGCCTGTGGTCCCTGTGCCTTCCTCATCACAAATGCTTGGGTACAGAAGCAGGCATCACTTTGGTGGTAAAAACAAAGACAAAAATAGCACAACTCTTAAAATGAAGGTCCACTGAAAGTGGACTCTTTAAATTTCATTTGCTTCTCAAGCCTTCCTTTTTTCTTTGGGTCTGGATATGTTGAATGGAGAAGGCTGAAAAATGTGACAGTCATCTCACAAATGCTGGTAGTATGAAATCAGGTGGGATAGAAAGAAGCCAAGATAACCCTTTATGACTTGTAGGCTACATTTTAAAAAATGAATTGGAAATTTTGTTTCAAATTGAAGTGTTGTTTGGATTGCTACAAAGTCTATACACTTTTTACAAACTACTGCCAAACTGCTGCTGGGAAAAGATGGTCAATTACAGCTGTATTCACTTAAGGAATCTAAT
>NW_022900926.1:72119655-72129358 GCF_012274545.1 Fukomys damarensis
TACCTGGGATTGAACTCGGGACCTTGGGATTGTGAAGCAGGCAGCAGAACCACTGAGCTAAATCCCTGGCCCCCCAAATCTAATTATAAATTTACACATTTCAGAATGTTGGCTTTGAGAAATGTATAGTGTTAATTCATAATATATTTTGTAGAATCCTTATTTCCAAAGGCTCAACGCTGGCTCAAAAAGTTTTTGAACAAGTAGGGGAGGGGTAAAAAAGCCCAATAACTTATGTAGTCTTTGGGCACTGGGTGAACAATGGGATGTCCATCTCATTATTTGAAACATGAGAAACTTCAGGGGACTAACAGCTTGGTCCCTTCCCAGCTCCTTTTGAGGCCACAGTAAAGCAGGACTTCAGAATATTTTTAGCCCAGTGATTGGCTGAGGAGTTGAAAAGTTTCAATGTCTCCCTAGTGGTTTTGGAAGAGATGCAGAAAAATTTAATCCAACTTCTTAATACCAGTTTTACTTTGTATAATAACAACTTTAAAATATTATTTGTAACCATTATTCTTCTAAAAAGGAGAGTATCAGACAAGACCACAGGTAATAATCATTTTCACATGGCTTGTATTTGATCTTTTTTCTTTTGCATGCGAAATGCCTGTTGTTTAATATTGAAAAAAACAACCAATAAGTCAAAATTCAAGGAAAATGGACAATGGAATCAAAGTTAAAGATGATTTTTTTTCTTGATCAGATCTCAAATTTATAGTATTCTTTACAGATAAATAGTACTGATAATTTAGTAATGAATATTAATTGCTAAGAAACCCCAGTTTTGCTTCCTTGTTCTAGTTTTTTCATAATTTGAAACAGTAAGCTGGGTGTGGTGGTGCATACCTGTAATCCTAGCTTATGGGAAGCTGAGGCAAGGAGTCTGAGGCCATCCTAAGCTATATGGTGAGATGAAGTCCAGCCTGGACTACATAGCAAGAGCTTGTCTCAAAAATCCAAACAACCAAAACCAAAACCAAACCCCCACCCCACATGAATCTATAGTCTCATATGTTGCTGTTGCCCAGTAGGCAGGCCATAGTGGGAGGAACCTTATGTTTATGAGGAGATGAGGATAATAGTACATTAAAAGCAAAGATTTTATAGACAGAAAACAAGTTTGCATATGATGCCATTAAGATTTCCTAGCAATTACTGTAATAATAACAAATATTCAGTGGGAGAAACATTGTATAATAAGCATTTCTTTTACTTTCAGCTTATGTCCCTGGATACACAAGATATAATTAAGAGGGATCTCTTTTGTAGGAACTCATTGCTAATTAGCATGTATCACATTATTTGTAGTTACATTTGGTTGAGACATAAACTATATTATATTAAACTATATATTGCACATATCCTACAAAAGTTTCTTGGGTTCAGAATTAATCATAGAATCTAGTAGTGCAGAAAAAAATGTGTAACAATTGCCTTATTAATCTAGTGATTAACTTGTCTATTTTTTTCCCCTTTAAATACCTGCAAGATTTAATTTGCAAAATGGTTATCATTCATTAAGGTTTGGAGAAAGACATTAAGAAATTACTTACAACTAATGTCCCCTGACTGACTGAAGCTCAGGCCACAGATTTGTTTTTTCCACCCTTGGTCCACAACTAAATGAGCCCGGGAGACTTAAGGGTTCTTCCTGTGGATCCATCTTTTTTCAGGTGCCGGGGAGCCTTTGGGTCTGTCTTCAGTTTGGCCTGTAGGATAATGGCCGTGGTCCTGCAGTGTCTATTGAAACGGTGGTATAAACCTGCCCACCCCCTGCACACGTGTTTAGAGTAGCCTCCTTCTCTCTGGGCATTAGTCTGCAGGCCAGTCAGTGACTGACTCCTTTTAGACACAGCAAACAGGGTTGTCCTCAGGAATCTCTGTGAAAAGAACAACAAACCCAACTGTTCTCTTGTTCTTTTATATTTTGAAGTATGAAGTGGAATGTTGGTGAGGTGCTGTGAATGAGAGCTTGTGAAAAGCAATAGCAGAGGAGGAGTAAACAGTCCATAGGAGGGGTACAGCTTGAAAGTTCTGATTGGTGAAGTATAGTTTGAAGTTTAAAGCACAGGCTCTTGAGGAAAGCCAGAAAGGGCTCCAGAGTAGCAGTTCTGCAGGTGGGTGGGACACAGTGCCCTAGGAAGCCATCTGAGGCTTGGGGGACAGCATGTAGTCTTCATGTTTACCAAAACACTTGAAAACCGCTTGAGAAAGCCTAGTTGAAAGGATACTCGGAACACAATGTTTGTATGAAAAGAAAGACCTAGCAACCACTTCTGGTTTTTAATGGACTACATTTTAGAAGATTGTAGGGAAAGCAGATAAATAATTCTAATGCATTACCCAGAATGGATGTCAATTTCTGAATGATATTAGATATTTTAGATTAAATGTGAGGAGATGATTAAAACTAAAATGCTTCAAGCTCCAGTCTGTGTCCAACATTTCTTCTCAGTGAACAGAAGGAAGAGGGGAATTTTTCGCAAATGTGAGTCTGGTCACTTGGGAATCAATATACATATATGGTGGAATATTAATTTTTAGACACAGTAAATCTCTAGCAGTCCTTCTGGTGATAGCTAATGCTATCCACTTAAATCAAGTTTTTCTCATCTGAACCGCTGGTAATTATCCAATCCATCTCAGAGGCATGCTCCCTTTTAACATTAACCAGTGTCAGATTGCATCAGCCACACTGTGTTCTGGTGAGGGTTGCTGCAGAGTGATGAATGTGCGCATTTGGAGTTCACAGTCCAACTGTCTGTTTGGGCAGTAGGCAGTCAGTAAACAAATGGTCAGTGAGAGATCTATTCATTTGGAATGTACGTTCTCCTTATTGATCCAGCCACTTGCATTGCCAACTTTCTCACCTTGCTACTAACAATGTTCAGGTTGATCTAAAGAATGAGTAAAGAATTATCTAAGAGGTTGTTGTGATGTTCTTCTCTCATCAGAAGCTTTATTCAGCACAGAGTTACATTTTGTGCCTGATTTTAAAAGGGTGACTCGATACCTAATTAATACGACTGGGGAAAGACAATGCTCTAAGAGTACTAGATGAGCTGTCCAGAGGAAGCAAGAGAGGATGATTATGCATTTTCCTAGAAGTCTAGTTACGTTCTATTAATTCGAATGCTTCATTAAACATGTTAAATGTCTAAATAAGTGCATTCATATGAAGGCAGGTGGCTTGTCTTGACACATTTACAGTGTCTATTCCCCAAACTTAATATACTCAGGAGGGTCATACACAGCAGATCCAAAGAGTAGGTATGCCGGCGGTTATTTTAGTTCCCCTCCATTTCAGTACCTCTGGCTAAGCAAGCTGTGTGTAATTCTTTCTTTCTTGGGCTCTTTGTTCATATTATCACAAATTACAATGGAATAAAGAAAATCGTGCTATAGGGCCCTACTTAATTTCTGCCCCAGTAGTTCAGACTGAGGGGAAATTCTCTAGTCTACTCTTAAGTGGCCATGTACACAGTGGAATCTAATATCTGCTGACAGACTGTCTTTGGAAGTTACAAACATCATTCTGTTGCATCCTCTGTAAACACAGGCTCTGGGCCAGTGCTGGGCACTACTACAAGCCTTCAAAGGCAGATCAATGGTTTAATGAATCCATAAAAGATGCTTGGACTCTGCTGCAATTTACTGAGCACTCCAGTTGAATGAAACTCCTGTAGTCTTTAACAAAGATAGAGATAATCAATGGCTGGGGCTGGAAGTCAATGTCCAGTAATCACAACCTCCTAGAATTTGTGTTGTCTCACTGCTAACAGAGAGTCACATTCAGGCTTCAAGGCTTACTGAGTCTCTATTAATACTTGCTCAGTGTTTGAGAGCTGAATTTGGCCTGGTCATGGCATCATCTTAGTAGTGTTGCTTTTGTGAAGACTGTTTTAAAGCTAAGGATTATTATTTAAAATAGCATTTCTTTAAAGTGATGAGATTAAGCTTAAGAATTACATTTATTCTAACATACAATGTCTTTTCAAGTCATCCTCATGATGAAAAGCAAATGGGCGATAAAATCCATTCATGATTAAGTCCTTAAAATGTCAAGTTGCATAGTGTTGAAGAGCCCTGATTAATCTTTTCTTAGTGAAATATTCCTCATTAGTTTGCTATGGTTAAGGGTTAACCTCTCCTATTAAAAATTCAGATATTAATGTATTTTCTGCTTAATTCATATTCATATAGAGGAAATATACAGTTCATAGATATGATTTTTTTTTTTACTTTCAAATGTGCTTTGGAAACCTACTGATATATGAGAGAGCTTTGGAGGCAAATGGGAGAATTCCTTCATAGATATGTTGAAATATATTTAAAAATACTTAACCACTTTTGATTGTGGAAAAGTAACTGTCGACTTTGCAATGATTATTTTCCCACAGAAATAGTAGAATTTGTGACATAAATGAAAGATTTTTGTATCCAATTTTTGTCTTAAAGACTTGAAATGTCTTAATGTTTAACTTTTTTTGCTCAGCTAATTAACATTAAGAGCTAGATCCTACCTCAGTATATTTCAAGGATTCAATGGGTAAGAGGAATTTTGATGAAGTATGACTGCTAATCTCCTTTACACGTCTTTTGCCAAACACTTCATGATAAAGTGGGGATTTCTATATGGATCCAATAACTGTTATGTCATTTTGTTATCTGTCTTGATAGAATGGTTTATATTATTTAAAATATGTTGAGCAGGGCCAGGGATTTAGCTCAGTGGTTCCAGTGCCTGCCTTGCAAGCGCAAAGTCTTGAGTTTGATCCCTGTTACCAAAAATAAATAAATAAATAAATAAGTAAAATATGGTGAGCAGTTTTGTAATTACACATCCAACTTTTTGTTATAAGAATCTCTGAAGGCCCTGACACTTTCTATGATCATTGGTAGGACTGTGTTTCATAAGTTGGAGCAATTTACATTGTCTGTGTCAATTTACATTGCCTGATAGGAGGTAAATGCCTCCTTCCTGATTTTGTTTGTTTTTAGCAAAGGTTCAAAAAACCACCCTGTTCATCTGTTTACTGTTTGAAAAATAAAAAGCTACAAGGAACTATTTGTGGTGATGATTGGGATCTCATTCCAAGTGTGATGGTAGCTATTGGAAGCTATTATGTAGGGTGAATGATATGATTTTCATTAATGATTGGACTTCATTTTTTTTCTTTTATATTGAGTTTATTGGTACTTTTTAAGTATACAGTACAGTTACATTCATCATTGGGATCTTGTACCTTTACATGACAGATCTTGGTTCTCATTTTTTCCCCATACCCCTGCTTGGACTTCATTTTTTGTTGTTGTTGTTGTTTTGTTTTGTTTTTGAGACAGGGCCTGAAAGTCCTGACAGTACTCCTGCCTCAGCCTCCCAAGTGCTGAGATTACACACCCAGCTGTTGATTTGACTTCTATTAAGATCTTAAGATCCTAAATACAACAAGGATTTGGAGAATAAGACAGGCAATAAAATTCCCATCAAAATTGGGTGTGTCTGATAATAGAAAGTTAAAAATATCTTATTCACTAAATCATTCATTAGTAGCTTTGAAATATTTCCTGAAGCAAATGTGTTGTACGAAGTTAGTGTTTTTGTTTGATTGTTTATTTTTTCAGCCAGGGAGTGGGTAATGTAAGGAGAAAAGGAGCCAAGGATGGACCCTGTTAGTTAAATATTCCAGAACAGTGGTTTTCTTTCTGTGGTGCGCATGGGATCTGCCCTCAATTCAGTGGGAAGATTAGGATGTCAAAAGGCCAACTTGACACAGAAAACCTAGGCCTTGGGCTGGGAGACCTATTGCATTCCAGCCCTACCCCTGCAGGTAGCATGATGAAAAGGAGCTGGTAAGTTTGAAGAGAACATCTTTGGGTGAAAGGATTATTTTGAAGTATATGCTATCTTCTAAGAGCAGACATAGTTTGGTGATTATTTATAGAGTGTATAAGGATTTTTAATGCAAATAACATAACACCTGGTTTAACTGGTGTAAGCAATAAAAGATATCTTTTCTCTGATGGAGCTATAAAGTCTTGACTTAGTGTATTCTTTGGGGTAGGCTGATCTAGCAGCTCAGTAGTCTTGTCACAGTTCTAGTTCTTTCCATTCTGTATTCTTCTGCATAGAGTTTTGACCATGCTCCAATGCAGGCTTCCCAGAGGTCATGGGATGGCTTCTGGCAGCACTTGGGGCTGCAGGCTTTCTTATTCCCATCCAATAGAAGGAGTGTCTTCCTAGAATTCCAAAGGAGAGTTTTGAAGCTCACTGTCCTTGTCTGTACTTACATCGCATGCTCTCACCTGAATGAGGGACCATAATTAGGGCAGCTGAATATTCTCATTGGCTTGAGCCAATCAAGGCTTTCCTCTGATGTTGGAGTTGAGCTCATTTTCTTTTATACTCCATGGGCTGCATGGGGAACAGGAGTTACAAGAATGAAAATCTGAGAACTTTTTGAAGGAGAGGATCAGAGTGATAACTGATGATGGGTGATAGCAAATATCTATTAGGGGGCAGGTGAACTAAGAGATTGTCTCATGAGCTTGAATTCTTTACACAGTGACTGTGTCATGTCTGTGTATTCTTGTCATGTAGAATAAGTGATCTGGAATTCCAGTGTGCACCGAAAGGTAGGCATGCAGTTTACATTTATCATGGTATGCTTAGATGAGAATCCCAATCTTTAGAATGCTGGCTGTAGCACAGCTTAAACCCTGACTCTACTCTTTTTGGACTGTAGAACATGGGATTGTACAGAACCAAAAAGGATTGTGTTTAGCTGTTAAATATCTCCATTTATGAAAAGGAACAATGGTGTCCCATATGTATGTAGTTTCATTAGTGTAAGTGGCCTGGAGGATGTCAGCCAAGAATCATGTTGGATGTGGGGAGACAGATGCTTTGCATTTATATGACCGGATGAGCCTGCTGGGAACCCACCAAGAGCTCACCTGCTCACATATTGGAGCAACTTGTACTTTCTCTGTAGCTGAAAACTGTATCTGCTAAACAGAAGGGAAAGGGGAATGTTCAGAAGACTTGTGATTTAGTCTGAGGCTGAATGTATCAAGTTCAGGTGGCTGAAAGACAATGAGGTTTTGAAGGTTGTGACTTTCAAAAATTAATCTATGTATTCATTTATTCAATAAATATTTATTCATTCTACCAACCCATGGGGATTTGTTGCTTGCCTGCTGGCCTCTGCCTGCCCTGACTTTTCACTCAGTTGCATGGACCATAGTGTTAGCATATTAATTCGCTTCAGAGAGAGTACTGACAGTTTATAACTACTGAAGGTAGGAACACTTTATAAACAAATAATAATAAAAACAATGATAGCTGTAAGAGCTTAAGTACTTTAATTATCAAATGTATCAGAATAGCATTCATGTTAACAGAGAAAAGATTGGGTGAAAATGGGCTGATTTAAGAGAGGAGAAACATGTGATAAATACTGTCTGGTAAATACGGTTGAAAATAAATGGTGAAAGTCACTTTTTGATGCAAACAGCCATATAAAGGGCATGCACTCAGTCCCTTATCCCTCCTGGGTGTGAAGAGATGGTGTTTTGTTTTACGTAGAGAGAATTGTATAGCTATGTTAGCATTAATGTAAGGACAGAGAGGAAGTTTGGTAGTGATGAATTCCAGGACAGAGAAATGCTGATTGAAACTCAGGTCCCTAGACCAGGCAATGGTGATTGAATGGAAACAGCACAGCGTGTCTGCTGGCAGAATGACAGAGGGTGACTCTTGTGGCACAGTGCTGTGCTGAGAAGGAATGGGGTCTTCTCCCTTTCTTTGTGTTCTTTGTTTCAGCCTGGTATCTAAGTTTAGTGCCTAGGATCAGGATGACAAGTCTGTAGAGATGTAGTGACAAATAAACAAGTAAATAATTCAGATGTTGTCCTCCTGGGTCTACCTGGGTGATATGGTGAATACTCAAAATGAGAGTTGTCTGCATTGCTTTCAGGATACCAAATGGAGAAGCTGGCCCTTACCAAGGATCCCCACACCTGCAATTCCAGGTGACCACACAACAGGGACCTCCATTGTAGCTGGAGTTGGCAGCTCCCTCTCCAGTTCCAGTAGCTCCTGAAAGCTACACGTAGCGACAGTCATTTCCAAAAGAGGCTGATTTTAAAACTGTGATGAAAATGGCTAACAGCAGGCTGAAGGTTAAAGTAAAAAACTTAAAACCATAAAATCTGCCTGGAGGCTATTTAAGCAAACTGTTTTAGAGGCACAGATGGTTCATATACCTCTGAGCCAAAAACAAAAAGTAAAAAGGGGACAGTAAAGCTGGTGTGATTAAGCAGACAAGTATGAAAGTTTTATTAGTGCTAAAAAGGCATCCTTTAGAAAAGTGAAAAATCTGTCCCAGGAAACTAGGAAGATATGTTAAAGACCTATGGGAAACAGGGCAAGTGTGAAGCAGGCATGAAGATGAAGATGCATAATGGGCCTACGTACACTGGACGCCAGAAGCTGTGTTCCAGGGACACAGAGAGTAGTGGAAGGGAAACATGAAATGTGCAGAGGATTGGGTGTGGCTCCTTTGTCTTGAGTCTGTCTTTGATGTAGACCAGATTTTAATAGGGATTTAGTGAAACTTAAATGGTGATTTGAATCTCCAAGGAACATCAGCTGGAGCAAATTTAAGAAGGTTAAGTGCCACTGGGCATAGTGGCTTATGCCTACAATCTCAGCATTTGGGAGGCTGAGGCAGGAGGACTGCAGAGAATTCAAGGCCAGCCTCGGTGACAGAGTGAGGCCCTGTCTCAAAAAAAAAAAGAAAAAAGAAAGAAAGGATAAGTTCCATAAATCAGAAGGTCTCAAGCATATTAAAAAATAAAATATGATGTGTCTGATGAAATCACTGGTGAGAAGGCATCCAGCCTCCAAGGTGTTCCCATGCGCACACACGTGGTCCCCCCCATGTATTGCACTGAGAACCCTGGGATTTGAGATTGGTGAGGTTATCTGTGTCATTTGGAGAAAAAGTCAGGACAATACAGAGGTTGTACAGTCACCATTTGAGAAGCCTTCTCTGAGGAAACAATTAGTACTTACCTGTGTCTTGAGTTAGCCTTCAATATAAACTTATATGAAAATGGCCAAATATAGCCTTGTGATAATTAAGGTAAGTTGTTTGGATTTTTAGAAATCCAAGTAATTCACTTAGAGTTTGGCTGACTCCCTCAGAGGGGACCCTTGAGGAAAATAAACAGCTGAAGACAAGGAATAAAGCCTTGCCTTGGGTTAAGGACCTGGATAAGGGGTGGATAATATTCCTTGGAGGACACATTAATTAATAGCATACATCTCAAGGGTGTATATTAGGAGCACTATCACTCACTATAGTGATTGCTTATTTGGAAGTAGGTGACAGAAAGGAGAGGACATTTCCTATTTTCTCTAAGTTGTTTCATTAGAAAGCTCACAGGTTTGCCTCTTTATGTTCCACCCCGCAAAGGTCTCCACAAATATATTTATATAAAGAAATACCCTGCTCTAAAAGTATATAAATATAATGAGGTAAACTAACATTAGATATAATTCTATCCAGTCAACTATCAACTACAGGAAGGAAACAAAAAGTTTTAATTCTCATGCTCGGATATCAACTGATTCAGCTTCCCCAGAGAGGGAAATGTGCCTGCCTAGAATTAAAAAAAAAAAAAAAAAAAAAAA
>NW_022900926.1:72129503-72171011 GCF_012274545.1 Fukomys damarensis
TAAAAAAAAAAAAAAAAAAAAAAAAAAAACCTTTTAAAATACTTGATTGCATTAAAGGTTTTTTTAAAAAGTGGACAAAATATGTCAGACAATATGCAGACAATCAAGCTACATTTCATTTTCACAGGAAACATGTAGCCCTTCTTTAACCTGATTTTTAAATAAAAGGCTAATGCTGAACTTTAGAAGAGTTGACATAGAGGATTAAATATATTTTTATTAGACTCCGTGCTGTACAAATATAGGAAACAAAAGGCTGTAAAGACATAGTGTTGTAGATGAAAGAACCAATGGTAAAACTAAAAAATTGGTGAAGATAAATGTAATGCAAGTGTACCCTGCTTCTTAACAGTCAGGCGTAACCTTTGTAGTTGGCCACTGTGGAGAAAGACTGGGTCAAACTCTGTGGCAGATGGTTTAATACATTGTGCTCATATTAATCCATGAAGGCAGCCCTGGAGATGCAAGCAGGTTGCTAATGACCATGGATGGCAGTTGTGAGCTGCTTCTGCTCTTGTGGTTAGGTTTCAGACGTCAAGCTTCAGGGTTCAAGTTGATGAGTTTCTGGGCTAGGAAAACATTCCTCCCTTTGTGTTTGTGTTCGTCAGCTTCCTGTCACTATCACAAATATATGAGTTAATCAACTTATAGTGAGAAAAGGTTTATTTTGGTGCACAGTTTTGGATGTTTTGGTCCATGATCTTTTGGCTCAGTTGCTTCTGGACCTGTGGTGATACAGCACTTCTTGGTGGGAGAGTGGAGTAGTAAAATGGCTCACCTGATGGCCTGGAGGCAAAAGAGAGAAAGGAAGGGACAAGGGTTTCCCAATACCTTTTGGGGACAATTCCCAAGGACCTAGAGACTTCTTACTAGGCCCCATTTGCTGTAGGATCCACTGTCTCTCAACGATGTCATCCTGGGGATCAGCCCTTTAGCACATAGGTTCTTGGAGGACATTTAAGATCCAAACTGTAGCAGCACTGCTCTGCACAGCCAATGGACATTCTTCTAGGAAGAGGTGATGTCCACTACTTCAGGTAAGTAGAAGATAAAGAAGGTAGATGCGTACCTCGTGCTTCAGTTTGACAACTTCTTACTTCTGGTTAATGTGATGCTATGGAGAGAGTGCACTGTGTATGAGAAATGTGTGAATCAAGTGTGAAGTTGGTAGACACCACTGGTGTGTGTGTATAGGGGGAAGAATCCCCAATCTTATGTCCTGTTGACACCAGAAAGTCTTGTATCAATGATAGCATTTTTAGTTTTCTTTATTCTGAATTGTTTAATAAGCAGAAAAGAATATCGGCCTCCCATATTCCAGTGCATTCTAATCTGACTTAAAAAATAAATTATAAATAAAAGCCAGAGTGAATTAAGAGAGACACTCCCAAACCCTGTGCCAGGGGTGGAACTCGTAAAAATCATCTGGATTTATTGGAGTTTAAATGAAGACAACCAGAACTGACTGGAAATTCAGGAAGAGTTGGGTGCAAAGTTTATATGCCTTATACTGTTTCATTTGGGGGTGTCATTTAGCATTATGTCTGATGAGAGAAAACTAAGGGGACTAAGGTAAATAGAGGTAGAGCTTAAGTTAATATTTCCATCCCTGCAAGCACACGTTTCCTGTTTGCACTTTTGCTTGCTTTTTGGGGGGGGTACTGGGGGTCAAACTCAGGACCTGCACTTGTGAGGCAGGCGGCAGAACCACTGAGCTAAATTCCCGGTCCTTGCTTGCTATTTTTATATACTTCTAATGCAGTGATCTAATACTTAGTAGATATCAGCTAATTGAATTCTTTACGGGCATGTAATTCCTTTCTGGACAAGGGAATGTTTGACATTCCTAGAGCAGGATAGTTAGCTAAATGTTTGTCCAAGGTGAGTAAAAGAAGTGTAGATTTCAGTTTATTTTTCCCTATGTGTGAGAAGGGTGATGGTGATGTATTGAATAAAACCTGTATAAAAGTGATTATTATAGTTAGCCCCATATCACCTGTACTCTCTAGGGACATCAGAAACCTGGCAAATGATCACCATAGATAGCCCTGTTGTTCTAAACCAGCTGTGTATGGGAAGAGATGTGGAGAAATCAGCCTTGCTTATCCCTGGCAGCCCACCCGTGGGTGCCTTCCTCTCCATACTTGGAAGGCTAGAAGTGATGGGAAGAAGTCTTAGGTTTTGTTCTGAGGTTCACATGACCCTTTCTGTTGCTCAGACCTCTCTTAGAGGCAGCAGGTAGCATTTAGAGACAGTTTTACTCATGCTCTTGGCTTGGTCCAGAATTCTGGAATAGGCTGGGGAGAAAAAGGCTAGAGAGAGACACAGAATGCATCTTTGTGTACAGATTGGTATCTGTGTGATGAATGTATGAATCAGCCACACAGTGAGGTCCTCAGAGGCTGAGACGTGTCTCAGGGCTGGGTGCTGTAGAACAGACATCTGTGATGTGGTTTCTGTTTGAAGAAAGTCTGAGTGTTGAGCTTTCCTGAGCTTGTGTGGACGTTGACTTCATGCTGCATGTTTATTTGCTTACTCATTTATCAGAAAACACTGTGAAGTATCCACAGCATGCCAGGCATTGTTCTGTGGCTAGGGATTCAAAGATAAAGAGCCTCTGAGGCTCTGGCAGTTGAATAGGTGTTATCAACAAGAAAACAAATGATACATGAGGTGTGCTGGACCATGTGCAGATTAGAAGAACCAAGGACTCAGGGTGACACTCAGCCCAAGAGCCAGGATCTATGCATGAATGAATGGTTGCTAGTATAGAGACCAAACTGTAAATTCAGGTTATGGGATGGCTAGAAAAAAGGCAAGGACAGCCAGGCTCAAAGAGCTCCCCGTATCACACATTGAAAAGCAAATGCATTACTGTAATTGCAGTATTGCCTTTTAACATTTTAAAACATTACAAACTTTATAGGAACATGTGAAATAATATTGCATGATTTTAAAATTGGTTTTTGACATCATTTTGTCTTTGAGAGGTTTTATAAAGTCTTCAGAGGTGAAAGGAGGTGGAGAAGTGTAGAAAGAAACAGATAGGGCTCATGGACATGCCAGTGCAAAGACTGACGGAGTGGTGAAGGGCTTAACACTTAGCTGCACAAGTCCAAAGCTGTTCAAATATAGAACGATACTAGAACACTTCTCCAGCCTCCTCCCATTATGGATGAGGAGCTGTGGTCCTGCAAAGTGACTTGCAGGAGTTGATGATTAATAGGGGTGATTCACAACAGACACATTAGTTCTGATGAGAGCTCCAGAGTCAGTACCAAGAGGAGAACTGTCATTGCAGTTGCCTGAAGAGCAACAGGAACTCATCATTTTTAAAAAAAATTTAATTTATTGGTACATTTTAAGTAGACAGTACAGCTACATTCATTACTGGGATCTTGTACCTTTACGTGCCAGGTCTTGGTTCTCATTTTTTCCCCTTGTCCCCACCCTCCCTTCCCCCTCCCCTCCCCTCCCCCCATTCAAACACTTTAATTCCATTTTTACATTTTCTCATTTTTTTTCCTTTTCCCTTATTCCCCCTTCCCCATCCTTCTCACTGTCCCTACACCTTTGGTCCTTTTCTTCCTATTTGCTAATTGTCCCATTAGGATCTTGAGTACTATTTTAGTTTTTCACACCAGAGAAACTGGAACTCATCATCTTTATGATTAGAATATCAGTGTTTAGTAACTATACATGCGAACTTTATAAAATGGCTATGCTAAAATAGCTATGGTAAAAATAACTAAATATGCTATTTTTCTAACTTTTATTTACCATAAGCCATTATTTACCATAATGAAAGAAATTCATTTTTCTTTGTAATTTAGTTTACATGCATGTGTGCATGTACACACACACATGCACACACACCCTATTTAATAGAATCTAAGTCACTTTGTTGCTGGTGTTTTCTTAGTTTTACCAGACAGGGTCAACAGAAAACTTTCACACAGCTATATCACCACTGCAACCTGGCAAAGAATTGTAGAATGCATCATGATTTCAGAAGCGCAGAAGTGTGAGAAATGTTTGAGTTACAGAACACGAAACATAGGGCACATTTATCTAAACTGAAACAAAATTTAATGAAACAGTTCTTATTTTTCTGTATGATACACTCCACACTTTGTTTTGTTCTATTCTATTTTATTAAACAAGTGCAGATTGGAACTCACTAGTGGGTTGAGAATACAGATTGAAAATACCAGATGGAGAGACACATTTGTATAAACTACCATTATTAAGGGAGGTTAGGGGGCTTAAAGGTCTTACCATGAATTTTCTTTGACTTTAACTGTCTCACCATGGAAAAAAGTGTTAGCAATTATTCTAAACTTCCATGGTAGACTTTCTTAGTTGAACTATATAGTATTTATTCTTTAAAGTGGCCAGTGGTTACTACACTTTTTTTTATGTCTTCATTTGTCTTGTTGGAGAATTAGATTCAGTGAGTACATTGATAAGACAGTAAAAGGAATGCTCAAATTTTAAAATGTATTATGTCAAGCTCATGTATCAAGAAGGCAGAATAACTTGGTGGGGAAGGGACAAGGGTAAGAAGGAGAGAGAGGTAGAGGAAGACCATTAAGAAAGGGCAGCCTCCCAAAGAGCTTCTCACAGCTTGGGGCTGAAGGTGATGAGGAGCTGGATGGAGGGATAGACTGTCACTGTGTTTGGCCTGGTCTTCTTCACACCTTGATCAAATGAAATGGTGCCCAGACCTGTGCCATAGAGCTGTGCTGGTAATCATGGCCTAAGGTTCATCCTTCATCAGGATGAGCCATATCAGGGAGGCTACCAAGGAGGAAAAGTGGCTGAATCTACTTTAAAATAGGCTGATAAAGAAACTATAGCTAAATTTTCTCCACTTAAACATTTTGATTCTCGAAGCCTCATTAGAAGTGGGATGGAGATGGAGAGGGCTATAAATCTGCATAGACAATGGCTTGAGATGGAGGGTTCTCAACTTTATTTGAATCATGAATGTTTTTCATAATCTATAGAAAGCTCGAGATTGGATAATACAGATAATGTAGGTAATTGGAATTACTGATGATTTCATGGGTTCATAGGCTTTCTAAAATCTGTTCACGGACCTCTGGAATTCAGGTTTAGGATCTTAAGTATTAGTGGATGTGGAAGAATTCGGCAGCCCATCTGTTCTTGTGTGTATCAGGTTTCTTCTCTTACACCAGAGATAGGTGATGGAAGGTTTTCTGATCTATACAGCCTGGAGTGAAGGATTGGAACAGATGGAGGTGAACAGTACATTCATTAGCATGAAGGACAGCAAATCCAGACCGGGGGCAGCTAATAGTTCTGCTTATTGTCCCCAGGCAGATTTTTAGAAGAACCATCCAATAATAAGCTTTACAGGGTCAGGGGAAGGGGCAGTGCAGCCTCAGAGTTGGGCTGATGCTCTTTCTGGGCCTTCAGAAGCTAGTAACCCTCTTTTCATCAAATTGCTCAGTACTTAGAGCAGACATAGAGCTCTTTTTTTTTTTTTTTTTTTTTTTGTCTTTTAGTTTCTACAGACAAGGTCTCACTATGTAGTTCAGGATGGCCTTGAATTTGCTATGTAGTCCAGGCTGGTCTTTAAGTTACTATGGAGGCCAGGCTGGCCTTGAACTTGAGACAGTCCCCTTACCCTAGCCTCCTGAGTACTGGGATTACAGGTGTGTGCCACCATGCCCAGTGAGCAGACATAGGCCTCTTGAAATAGATGGTATTAAAGTCACAAAACTGATGGTGTTACTGAGCGATTCTTCTGTTTGCATGACAGAGACATAATGAATATGGGGAAGCTCCTGTTCTCAGTAAGGTTAAAGAATGCTTGCTGCCTGGTGTTCTATCGGATGCATTGTAATACCTAACAGAATTCTTCACTACCTCTGAGAAGAATCTAAACTGTCAGCCCATTAAATGTTCATCTCTAATGTGAGTTTTTTAGATGAAGCCAATTTAGCTTAATTTACCAGGACATCTCTTCATGTCTGGAAGAGCTGATAGAGGAAATAGGGCTGGAGTGGATTGTGCGGGCCACAGAATGGCTTCTGTGGGGCACTGTGGCATCTGTCAAGGAAAAGCAATGCTCTTTTCCTTCTGCATCTTGCTCGCTCTCTGGACAAAAGAATCCCTCATCATCCCAAAAGATGTGGGGTTGATTTCAGGAAGCAGTTTCTCTCGAGTTTTTGGAATGGGCCATGCAGTTGCCAATATTTTCTATAGAAGGCTGGGCTGGGGTGGGGAGAAGCCATTGTTCTGAGATGCTGTCTGGATGTGCACGTGGAAGGGCTTGTTCAAGTACATCAACATCTTTGTGTTACAGTTAGTTTTACTCTTTTTTTTTGTGTGATACTGGGGGTCAAATATGGGTCTTTGCACTTGTGAGGCAGGGGATAGAACCACTGAGCTAAATTCCCGTCCCTAGTTTTACTTTTGTTTCTTCTTTTTAAATCCCCTTTGGAGGGAAATCTGTGATTACATTTTTTTTTTCTCTGCACAGGTGCTAGAATGTATTGCGCAAACACAAACATATCCCACTTCATGAGAAAATTTGGAAGTAATTTTCCTTCCATCTGTCTGAAGTAGACTGTGCTCTAAAACTGGCCACCCACCCACCCATTCTCCCACGCACCTTCTCAGTGACAAGGAGGAGATGACATTGTAAGAGAATGAAAAAGAAAAAGGATAAACCCCACAAGGCATTTAAAGAGATGCCTTATTAGTATCATTTGGATAGCTATGAATAACACATGATGGCTTCTGGGGCTGCGTATTATTCACAGAAGAGTGCCCTTAATTTTCCTTCTCTCCTTTTGCCCATTCCAGTGTCCCTGTATTACAGATTCTTTTCTCCCTTGAATTCCCAAATCCTGGCTGAACCCAAGTATTGTCTGAACACAGATCATTTTCACATGTCCACGGCGAGTCCTTGCCCCTATTGGTAGGTAGGTTAGCAATGTGTCTGAGGAGAGGCAGGCAGTGACTGCTTCCAGAGGACGGTGCAGCTGAGCACTCTGCACTCAGACAATCAGAGGCTCAGCAGGGCACCTTCCCTGAGCGCAGCTGCACAGCTCTCCTCTCTAGCTCTCCAAGGCAGTGAGCTCTACGTGAGGATTCCAAGCTACATTTAACACAATTGCCCATCAGCACTTAGGAAGCAGTTACCACAGAAACCCAGCAGAGACCAATTAGTCACATGATTAAATTAATTAAAATAACCCAGGGCATCTGCCATCTTGCCTCTTTCTGCTACGGATAGCACATGACCCAGACAGAACCGAAATTGGTTAGCAATACTGTTGTGTCTCCTAATCCTTGAGTTGCCTTCTTACTGTGAGAGGGGGCTCTCCTGATTTTCTTTTCTTTGCTTAAGAACTCTTCTAAGGTTTTTTCCCCCGCAAGATATTTCTTCTCCATAAAGCAGACAGTGTGAAATTTACAAAACATCAGATTTAATAAACAGGATCCGTTATGTTGGGATTAAGCAGATTTGGAAACATTTCCAATCACACAGTTGAAGACGTTGGAGGTTTTTAATGAGAACTTTAACAATACATGGCAGAGGGTGCTCTGTAATATGCATTTACTCTTGACCTAAGAATCCTGTAACAAGTTGCAGAAACCAGACCGTGGCTCCTCTTATTACAGTAATAGGGATGTTACAACAGGGCACAGGCAGCCCGCCTGTGTTAGAAGATGGTTTTGAGTCAAGGATGGTGTCTAATAATTCTATTCATCAGCTTGTCATTTATAAAAGTCAGGAGTGCACACTCTATCCCAGTAAATCAGTGCTTTGTCCTTGATATGCTGAACAACCTAATAATGGCCTCTCCAAAATTTCCATGTAGTCAAAGGTTTTCTATTACACCAGGGTCATACTTCTGTGCGCTCGCGTGTGCGCACATGCACACACACACACACAAACACAAATCAGCTACCTGAAATCTCATAATGCTCACAGCAGCATGAATTCTATCATCTTAGACACTTTCTGGAGGCCCCTCTTGATCCATCACACCCGAGAACAAATGACTGAATGCAATGTGGAGGCATCGAAGGAGGTAATGGTGTGGTTTCCCAGTGTTCCTTCTTTGTGAATGGGCTTTGACAAAACGGCATAAATTAATTATATGGCTTGACTGCTCCTATTTGTGCCTAACAAAGCAAGTGGACCAACCTCATCTATAAGCCTTGACTCTGAGACAGGAGAATCATAGTTATACATGAATAAGAGGTAGCATGTAAATTATCAGCATGGCTAGATCATTCAGCAGCTATAGGCATTGGGCTAGTTTGAACCTTACTTTTTCCTGGATGAAATACAGCCCACTTGGACCTCAGAACAGATGTGTCCATCTGGTAATTCTGAATATCAGGGGACTGTCAAGATAGCCATGTGGTAATTCAAAAAACTGTGGCCTAGCAGATTGTTGAATAAGACTCAAAGGAAACTGATAGTCTGTTATAAATATCAGTAATAATAAGAATACACATTTGAATTACACTTTTTGGTTAAATTTTTATTTTTATTGTGGATCATGTTTATAATTTATGAGGCATTCATATATCTCTAGATTTTTATGAAATCTGTCCTAATTTTTATCAGTTCTATTTAACATACATATATTTTGTGTGCACCTGTATAACACATTTTGTAGTACAGTGGCTCTTTGATGGGTGAAATATACATAATATGACTGTAAATCAGCTAAAACTAAAGTATAGGTAAATATATTTTATATTTTAGAGTTTTTATTTTTTAATCAACAGAAAAGTAAAAACATAAAACTTCATTTCTGTAAGTAATGAATAAGCACCTCTAGAGATTGTTTGAAAAGCAAAAATATGTTTGAGATATATACTTAAAATATTAGCACCTCTGTGAACCATAGGCTTGCTTTGTTCAAATAAGAATCTATTTCTGTATCTTCATATCACAGTTTTCCGATGCTATTAAAAATTATGGAAAATGTAGCCAGTTGAAAACTGTTAAAAGCTACTCTTTTGAGATTTACAAAATGAATCACCAGTCAAAGTGCACCTGATGTCCTTTAGTTGCATATTGGACTTGGTCAAAATAAGTCAAGCATTGAGAAAGTTATTACAGTATAGAGTTTTTCAGTCAGTGGGGCGCTGAGTGCCAAATAGGGAATTTTAACAGATTTTGCTTTATTTGGTCACATTTTATATAGAAGACTCTTGCTTCATCATGAATCAAGTTTCATAACAACAGAAGGCATCACCCATCACCATTGTCCAAGAGGAATTTTTGAGGGCCTTAGATAGGTTATGCAGGGATACAGTTGTTTGTGTTCCATCGCAGGTTTTAGATTATCTTTTATCTGTGTCTTTCCAGATTCTCCTATCCTACCAAGGAGGGTCAGCTAAACATGACTCTATATAACTGAGTAATCACTTCTTGCTTCTACAGTCCCATGTTATACTGACATCCATTTTATACAGATAAAAGTACAAAATGTAAACATTTTAGACTCAGCGTAATGCTTCACAAGGACATTCCTTTGAGTCTGACACATTGTGAAAAAATTGCAAAGTTAAATTTCTACAAAATTTGTGAATATAAGAAATAGTTGCCTATATTAATTTTAGCCTTTTCATTTGATTTTTCTGGGTAAAGTTTGTACCTAGTACCTACCTACTGACACACTTAAATTGTCAAAAGAGATCAACTTCAGATGATAGAAAATGAAATATTTTGGAAATGAGTTTGTGTCTCCAGTATTTTCATGAAGATCGAATTCTTCAACAGCAAATGGGCAGGGCAGCATGTGCCACTGCATAGTAGCTTGACCATCAAACAGAGTTTTCTAGAATGCAGCAGAGTTCAGTAAATTAATAAACAAAACAGAATTAATAAGTGAAACTGTAGAAGATCATGGCTAGTGGGTCAATACTAGCATGGTACTTCGTAACATACTAGAGTGATAAGAAAAAAATTTAAAAGTCATATACTGCGTTATTTCCAGTATTTAAAAATATGCCTACCATATAGATTATAAGTAGATATTTATTGAAAGGATGAATAAAACAGGTCTGAATTAAAGGAGGAACTGAATAAACTAGCCCAGCTTTTTTTTTTTTTTCCTCATTGAGTTTATTGGCACATTTTAGGTATACAGTACAGTTACATTCATCATTGGGATCTTGTACCTTTACATGACAGGTCTTGGTTCTCATTTTTTCCCCTGTTCCTGTCCTCCCTCCACCTCCTCCTCCCTCCCCTATTTACAAATACTTTATTTCCATTTTTTCATGTTTTCTTTCTTTTCCCTTATTACCTTTTCTCTACCCTTCCCATTTCCCCTACACCTTTAGCCCTTTTCTTCCTATTTCACATTGTCAATTATATCATTAGGATCTTATGTACCATTATAGTTTTTCACACCAGAGAAACTATCTGGTATTTACACATGTGTGACTTATTTATTTCACTTAGGAGTATATCTTCAATATGTATCCATTTTCCTATGAATAACTAATTTCTCATTCTTTATGGCTGAGTAGTGTTACATTTTTATAGAAAAACCACATCTTTATCCAGTCTCCAACTGATGAAGCCCAACTTTTTGAAATAAAGAGCATTGAATATTAATTTGTTTACCAAGTTAGATAGTTAATGTTTTTAAACTAGCTGTAAGCTAGTAGATATGCTCACTTTTACAATTAAATGTAGAGTGCATTTTTTAAACCTATGAATCCATACAGATGATGTGGCAGTTGCAAAAATAAAGCCTATGCCAGTTGATTGTCATATTTTTTCTTCTTTCATTTATACAAATCTATAGCACAAAGATTCTAAATAGACCAGAGATATAATTTACTTTAAGAAAATGATAGCAACAAGCATAAAATATGAATAGGAAGAGATGTTACAAAAAAGACTGAGAACTATAATGTGTATATAATTCTATCTGGAGTAGATAGACCTGAAAGCAGAGGGTCTTTAATTGCCAGACCACCATCTGCAGGATTGTCACTGAATCACTGAGTGGCATAGAACCTTTGTGGGTTAACTACATTTTTTTTCCAGGTTTGCGGTATGAGGAATGATTGTCTTATTCTCAGCCATTCAGTAGTATTGACACATGAAACCTCTTATTTTATATCATGTGATAAAGTACATTTGTATGAAGTTAGGGTGGCATAGAGACCTGGTCATTTCTCCTTAATATCATCCACATGTTGTCCATTACAGCAGATACGGGCTCTTGTAATCTAAAGTAGAATTCTTAGTCATCAGTCACTCAATGGTTTCTGATATACAAGCCAATTTCTTTCTCCTTATAGATGGAACTGTGTTCACTGCATTGGTTGAAATGGCTTATGACTTTATGGTGGGTGGAGCATCAGTAGGGAAGGTGGGCTGGGGTATCAGAATACACCAGTGCATATCAGATGGAGCCCAGAAAAAGGTAGAAAGTAGCTAATTCAAAATGACCCTCTCAGTAGTTGAAGTAATGCTATGTGCCATAGAATAAAACTGTTTTTCTTCTACAGTCTGTCTGGTGGTTTCTGTGTCCTTAGCAGCTTCTTACCTTCACCATACCAACCTGTTTTTTGTTTGTTTTTAAACAGGATTTCAGGAGTCTTAGCTAACCTTCCCTGTCCTGAGCTCCTTGTGGTAAAGAGAGCACTAGCTCAGGAAGGGTTTGATAATTTTCCTGGAGATTTCTCTGTAGGACAATGCAAAGTCAGGGTTTCTAGTCAACCAAGAATGTCTCTGGGACTCCAGGGTCTTACCTCTGCCAACCACGCATAGGGTTCCTTCCTCTTAGGACCCTGGCCTTCAAGTCCTTAGCTCTCTAGTCCCTCCTCTCTTTCCCCAGTACCTGGTCCTAAGAGCCTTTCTGACCCTCAGGGATTGGTAGAGTAGCACCCTCTCTACTTATCTGTGGATACACATGGTTCTGCCCATTTTAAAAGTTTTTACTATATTAGACACTGAGCTGGGTATTTCATGTTGTTTAATCCCAGATGCTAGTGTCCCCATTTCATATGAAGGCATCCGAGGCTCAGAGAAGTTAAATAACTTGCCTAACTCAGGCCAGGAGTGAATGACTTAGACTGTGTTTTGGACCATCCTTGATATCAGCATGGCCAAGGGTGGGTGACCATGGACAGTGGGGGTAGCAGTGCCTTGTGCATGGCACCTGCTTTGTTTTGTTTCTTGTCTTGTCTCCTACTAACACAGCCTAAATCGCTACAAAAGCCCAACCACCTTCTCAGGCTTTATCTCTGAGAGACTCAGAAACATGTGCCTCCAGCTAGGAAGCAGCAGAGACCACTGTCAATATTGTATTTGCTTTTGGTTTTATAAACACTTCTGAGGCCCTCTCTTCTGGAACAGTCTGTGTCTAGGAGTGTCTCACCCATCTGCGTGATATGCCAATTAAACCCATGCAGAGTCTACACATACCCAAGTCAGGGCTGCGCAGAATCTATCAGGGTAATGGTTCTGTGTGACATTTTGAGAGTAACCAATCTGGTAGGTGGATGTTTAGGTGAATGATTCTTCCTGGCTTGAAACATTTCAGTTAAATTTCTGCTGGAAGACATCGCAGAGAAGGGAGCCAGAAGCACACACTTCATGGGTTTATTGAAATTAATTAATTAATTAAAAATATCCAAGCTAGGGCTGGGGATTTAGCCCAGTGGTTCTGCTGCCTGCCTCGCAAGCGCAAGGACCCGAGTTTGATCCCTGGTACCAAAAAAAAAAAAAAAAAAAATCCAAGCTAAATATTTCTTTATTGTCTAGAGAGAAGTTAGACTTAGGAGAGGAGAGGTTTTCAGCCAATATGTGACAGTTTCTCTAGCCATAACCCTTTAATGGGAATTATTTTCATAGTCTTTCATTTCTTTGGATATTCTATGTATGTGTGGAGTGGGTTGGAAAACCCTTGTCCTGGCAGAAAAAGCACTCTCCACAGAGTGAGGTGGAAAGTCACCCTGGGCTAGTGGGAAGCTCTTTCTCTTCCCTCGTTGTGTGCCTGAGGAGCAGCAGCCTGATGGAAGCTCTGAAAGGAGCGTGGCTGGTCAGATTCCTTGTCAGGTTAAGAAAGCCTTTGTTTCTGTTTAGTTTTCTGAAACAAGACAAATTATGATATTTTCTGTTAATTTCTTTCCCTAATGAGTTTCATTAAAATCAAAGCTTCTGGAAGACTGAGCCTTGGCAGCTGTCTAAGGGCTGTTTCATTTACTGGGGGCTGCTTAGACTGAATAATTATTATAGCTTGATAGTTTAAAAAGAAATATGATCGCTTCTCGGCCTTTTGGCTAAGATCAAGTGTAAAAAGAAATATGAACAACAGACAGAAATAGACCCCTTGAGTGGTGTTTCATACATTTCTGTTTCTTCCTGTGTCTGGGATTCTGTGGTGTTCAAAAGAGATCATTAAAATTATGTATTCTTTGAACTAAAATATTATGGTATCATCACACACTTGCTTATTAATGGCTCCCTGGTTCTTGAAAACTGAATTTCACTTAATGATGGTATAGTAAAAGGAAATCTTTTAGAGGTTAATAGAATACATTTTAAAAGAAAGATTGTCCAGACATTAGCAAGTTATTTGGTAAATGATTCCATGAAGTCTCGATGAGACGATGGGCAACAGTATATTTTATGTTAGGTTGGTTGGATAATATAGGTAGCATATTCACTTGTCTTACCCAAATAATTTTTATATATGGTATAATAGATGAAATCTCTTATTTGGGGTCAAACCTATATTTTCCCCCTCTTCCTCTACAAAATAGAAGTGATATAATATGATAAGGACATGTTCAGATATTGAGATCGCTTGAAGAAAAAAGAATATCGTAAGATGATTTACCCGAGGAGAAAACCTGAAAAGTCTCAAAAACTAAAATAAAGTAACATAAAATGTATGTAAAAATTAATCAGATAAAATACATGCTATTGTACCTAATATGGCATGATGTTTCCAAATTTTCGGCAAGGAGAAAAAGAAAAGGGAAGAATGAAGTAAGTGGAGTAAAAATCTTAATAATTATTGAAGCTCAGTGATGAGAATTTGAGAATTCATTAGGCTCTCCACTTTTGCATGTATTTTAAAAACTCATAAAAAATGTTAGGATTGATAAAATGGCAATAGATGCATGCTAAGAATAATAGGTGGTAGGAGTTTGATGGTCCAAAATAAATTCACAAAACAGCTTTACATTATTTGAGAAAAATTTTATGTCATTGGGAAATTTATATCATTTGACATTTTTATTGTTAGAAAATTTATATCATTGAGGAAAAAATGCAATGCAATTCTGTAATCATTCTGAGCATTCTGATTTTTCTCAGCAGGTAGATTTATCAATTTATGGGAGCTTGAACTGGGGAAATAGTATTTTAAGGAAGGATTTTTAGGAACAGATATAAAATTTTACAAAAGAGGCACTATTTGTATAGATCAGTTTAGTGGCTCATGTGGGAGAAAGGAAATTAAAATGGAAAATAGGAACTAACTACAGAAAAGCATTTTCGTTGTTCTTATTTTAAGCCTGAAGCAGACAACAGCATCACTTAATAATTTGCCAGTACACCCAGAAAAGCAGATGCCCTTCCCACAGGGGGAACAAAGTCGCACAGTCACATTTCCTGTGCATCTATGTAGAGGTTCATGGAAGCACAGGGAGGGCCCCACAGCTTGAGACAGAGAGCAGACTGCTGGGAGAGACCAGCTGCTGGGAGGAATCAGTCCTGTTCCCAGGGTGGTCCTTGATGGCATCCCATAGTATTGTGTGGCCCTCATGAGCTCTTCCAAAGGCAGAGGACTTGTTTCAATTTGTTTTGTACAGTTCTACTTAGTAGTGGAGTGGGATGGACAGGTGGACCAGAAAGTCTGTAAATTTCCTTCAAATTTTGAGCTTCCATGGTTACATAAGACAAAGAGAAATGGAAACATTTGGTTGCAAAATAGGTATGTCTGTGTGAATGTGGCTGCAGACACAAATGTGTGTGTGTCTCCCTGTAAAAGAGGACGTATCCGTATTGTGAGCCATAGGCTGGCTGCCCACCAAGTAGCAGACTGAATGTAATCTGGCCTTTCTATTTCTTAAAGCTTTTAATATGAAGGAGTCTGGTCTTTCTCAAGAACTCCTCATTAAAGTATAAAACACTCTCCTGTAGTCTTGACACTAGGAAGGAGCTCTTCTTCCATGAAGTCTATCACTATCTTATGGAAATCTCTCCCCCAGGAGGTCACTGAGCCCAAAGCTGCAGCTGCGCTTTAATAAGGGCTGGATAATTTTATGACCAATAACATTTGTCGTTATACATGCTACAAGAAGGTTAATCAAATCTCAGCCTTCAGGGCATGATCTGGATTCCCACAGGAATTTTCCTTCAGAATTCTGTGTTTGGCTGGGGAGGCCCACTTCTCTTCTCATACATTAGTTGTTGACCAATGTGCCATGATTCTGGATTTGTGCAGCAACTGTTTCCTTACTGTCACTAGGATATTCCAGTACTAAAACAGGATGCACAAAACCTGAGTGATATGGCTTCAGGAGTCCAGCTTTCAGAGCTCTGTGCTTTCAGGCCAATCCTTTATTTTTCAACTTGAAATGGTTGGGAGACTGGAATATTCGATCTATCTGTTTCATGTGCTTTGGAAAGCCAAAGTTTAAGGCAACTTGCAGACCTGAGATACCAAATATTTTTCCAGCGTTTCTCTGTTGCTTAGGAAACCCATAAACTGGTTCAAACATCTCACTTGGGGAAATACTGAAGTGACATTTAACTCAGAAACAAACTGCCTTTGGTTTGCTAAAGAAAACAGCACCACTGCCTGAAAGGGCAGCAGATCAAAATAAAAAGGGCAGGAGGGAAAGAAGAGAGAGGGCTTTTGAAAGTTGGAGTTTAGATGACTGCAACACAATTTTGAGATGGTCAATGTTTTTTCTTTGGTTTGGATTATATAGCTAAAGCAAGACATGACATTTCAACTCCGGCTGAAATGAGGGAGTAAAGACCTCTTGTCATATGAAGGGTAAAGAGCCCCATGAATTGTCTTCTTAAGACCCTATATTAATGAAGCCAAAGGGATGACATAAGTAACAAGAAATTTAACTTGGTTATCCGTGGGTTGTAGAGTCTCTATTAGGTCTCGTTGAGGTCCTCTCTGTCTTGATTTGCTATAGACTGTCTTTGCACTGTGTCTTCACCATGATGGTGAGTTCTACATCCCCTGTCGTTTCTCATGCTAGGTCCTCTGAATCTAGTACAAGGCAGATGCAAAGGGTCTCTGTGTGTGTGTGTGTGTAAGAGAGAGATAGAGGGAGGAAGAGACAGAGAAACAGAGAGATGACAGAAAGACATGAAACTATTTTCATATGGTCAACTCTTTAGGAGATGACTAGGCTCCAGGGCTTCTGGATTGAGTCGGGAACCAGGTGGGTGGAGGAGGAGAGGAGGCAAAGCTCTGGGGAGTAACTATTCTTTCACACTTTCCTGGACTTTAGCTGTAACTGTGGAGGTATCTGGAGGTAAATGGAGTGAATAAATAATATAAACTGAGAACTAAAAAAACAAGGTTCTACAGAATTATAGAATATGCACCTAATCTCTAGGCATTCCTGCCAAGCCAAAGAAAGTGGAAAATCAAAGTGAGCCTGAAAGTTATCTGAGTATTCAGATTAATTGACCAGTCTCTGCAGCTTCCAAATCTGTCCCCAGGAGCATTATGGGAAACACAGAAGGAAATTGGAGTGGGAAGGCATCTTGGCTCCTCTCACCCCTCCTGTTCAGGGAAAGCAGTTGAGATTGTGCTCTCCAATTGCTCCAAGCATAATCTTGTACTTTTCCCTAGTGGGTTTCAGCTCAGTTTGTGTCAGTTTATATGTACAAACAGATTTTTAAAAATTGTCCCCTGCTAAAGGAGCTGACATCTGCCACTCTCAGAAACTAGAAACGACAGACGCCCCGAAGGGTGAAAGGCTGTGAACTAATTGGCTGATTTTTTTATTCAGAATAGAATCCACTCAGGCTCTGCTATTAACCAAACAGACAACATTGTCTAATCCATGCATTTAGTGGTGATTTCAGGTGACGAAGGAAAATGGGCAACCTAGTTCTGATTGTTAACACTGCTACCTGCTTCAGTGTTCTTAGTCAGGCCTTCCCTCTTTCTAAGATTCAGTATGGTGTCCAGTCCATCTGACTCAGCTGCCAATATGGTTTTGTGAGGAGACACTTGATGGTTGCAGATGCCTTATGTTTGTCACCTTTTGAGGCTCCTTTCATCTGATGTAGCCACTTCCTCTCTATACCAGGAGGGAGAAAAACAACAAGCAGCAAGACTTTTGAAAGGGGTGACAGTGAAGTAAAGTCGAACATAAAAGTTCCCCTCAGTTTTAGCCAGACCCTTTAGGAAAGGGGCTGGACTTGGAACCAGAAAGCTGTGAACTGAGGCAGCTTTAAGACTTGGCTTCTCTCCATCTCCCCTTCTTCTCTGATGGTATCCCTGATTTTCACAGGCTCCATCTTTATCTCACTGTCACTGAACCACACTGCTTTGCTTCTCCATAGTTCCTGGTTCTCATTGCTTCAGCAGGTACAAATCCATGTGGCCTGTGCACCTTCCCTCAGTGTCACGATCTTTTGGTTCAACTCCCACCCTATCTGCTGCTGTCTCATGGTATATCCTAGTTTGTGTTCCTTAAGGTAGATATCTGATTAAATCAGCTTGTTGTTTTGCAGCAGGACACATCATAGTTTCTAGACACCCTTTCTAGTGGCTACCTCTGGGTTATGTGTCCAGCTTTTGCCTAGGCAGCTCAGGCTGGGTTACATGGTACAAAATGTCTGCACAGTCTCTTTGAAGGGCTTTGGGAGGAAGATACCCTGATTGGTATCTCACATCCACTGCCCAGAATTTATTGATCACATATGTCCAGCAGCGTAGCATCAAGGGTGATCAAAATTCTGAGTTTTTCTTATTTCAGGATCTCATGCATTTTCTATCTATGTTGTACACAGGGAAAGAAAACATCACCATGAGCAGAGGTTGATAAGAAATGACAGCAACCATATTGGAAAGATGGCCAAAATTTAGGGCTTAATAAACTGTAACCATATTTGTCGTTCTGATCCAAAATCCAGAGCACATTTTCTTTCTCTTCAGTCTTATTCCTTGACTATGAAATTGAAAGATGAACAGATCCTTAAAAATGACTAAAAATCCTTATTAAAATCCAAGCTGTGGGACTTTGCTAGAATCTCGTCTTTTTCTCACCATGCTAGCCTAAGAGGATGGCTCTGTCCCATTGCCTTGGCTAGCAGGGCACACATTTAAACAAGCACCTGTCACCTATTTATTTTATTTCCCATTAATGTATCAATATCTAATCTTAACCTGACAAAAACTTCTTAAAGAACCAGATTAAATGTGTCTTTCTCATGATCCCCATAGTTGGTGTTCTGTGAGATAAAGTAAAATGAACTCAGAATACTGGAAGAAGTTCTTCTAGGAGGAGCCTTACGTTATGTATTTAAAGAGTAATGCATGGGCCAGAGCACTGCACCTGCTTTGCAAGTGCAGGGTCCTGAGTTCACTCGCTGCTACCACACACAAAAAAAGTAATACATCCTCAGAAGTTTGATGATAAGGTAATAGTGCTTGAAATACCCAAGAATATAGATTTCAAGGAAATCATTTCTAGCTATATTAAGGACATGGCATCAAAACTGCTTCCTTGGGTAAAGGGGAGCTATGATGGTGCAGTTGTGTCTCTACCCTGCACACAAGGGAAGTTCCAAAGGGACAACTAGAAGAGGGACCCTGAAAGCCATCCAGAGAATCTGCCAGCTCTGCCTTTTCCAGCTCCAGAGTGGGTGTATGGAAAAAGGAGGTCGAATTTAAACTCAACTGTCTGTTTCCCTTGTGATTTTATTAAAAGGTTCATTTTAAGAACCTGGGACTTTATCCAAGTATTTATTATTTCTTTCTCTTCAGTTTATATAGACTGTTTAGAAACCTCCATTAAAAATTTCAGATGTAGCACTACAAATTATCAAACAGTTGTTAATAGAGTTAAATGACCAGAGTCATTTTCAGTTATTGATTTTATTCTATTTTCTGTATATTTCAACTTATTTTTTAAAAAGTCACAAAAATACAACCAAGAAAAATAAACCTGGACATTACTGGCCCCAAAATAGGATGTGTAGTAGAGGTGCCATGGAGTCTTTACAAAACCCGTCTTTTAAATATGTATTTTAATGTTTCTAGCAACTCAACGAACCAAACCATATTGAAAATGAACAACTGACTCAAATAAGCCAAAGCATGCCTCAGGCAACTGTAAGCTTCCCACCAGCTTGGGGTTAACTTCCATCACTCCTAACATTTGTGAGAGGATGCAATTCTAAATAACATAGAAATGAAACCATGAATTCTACACACAGAATAAATTAGGAGCAACCCACACTTCGGCATTATTAAACCTGCTGCTCCTTTACAACTTGTGGTGTTGCAGCAGATGAAAGGGTTAGGAAAAAAGCCACGTGTCCTTGGGTAAGAGCTGCCAGCAGGCAGTCAGGATGTTATTGGGCCTTACTGTGGGTACCCTCTGCCCTTTTCCGTTTATACTTTAACTGTCAGTATCTTGTGAAGAATCCTATATTATAATTCCTAGTCTGTGTCTTCAGTTGCATCCCCTGGCTACACCTTGGTTTCTTCATTTGTGAAAAAGAGAATCATTCTCAGCAGGCTGAAAAAGTGCTGGAAACTGCCATGCATTGACCCCAGTGAATTTATTAATAAAATCTTTAAAATCCCACACATTTCCCCCCTAACATATATAAGGCTAATAGGAAAGAAAGAAAGGTCTGTGATTTGAAGTGAAAAAGGATTTTTATATCACCCTCCTTTCCTAGGGAATAGTTGTTTTAAAAGAGTTATTTTAAAAACCATTATTAAGAAGGAAGGGAGAGTGGGAAAAGAAGAAAGGCCAGAACAATCCACCACTTTGCCCCTTTTATGTCCCAGATATACAGGGAGTTCTGAATCGTGGGAGCAGTATCAGGTTTTGCTTTCAGAAGCACTTAGGAAGTGACACTGATGATGGTGACTCTGTAAGGACAGTGGCGTTCTGTTGCATGATGATAGGCTGAAGACCTTAGATGATAGGGCAAAAATAACAATTTTATCACTATCTTCTATTCAAGGTAAATCTTCACTGAATTGATTTCCATCTAAATTTCAAACATTCATTAAAAAAATAAAGCAGGAGTGGGTACGGGAGAAGGTTCCTGGAGAGTGGTGAGTGTAGAAGAAAAGCGCCTCACAGAACCTGAAACCCCAGCAAGAAGGGGATAAAAGAAGGCTGGCAGTGAGTCTCCAGCTTGCTGAGCTGCCTTTGTTGTAAGGAGTACAAAGCCCACGCCCTAACTTTTCCTTACTTTGGCTTTCTTTTGGCTGGTGTTGCATCTTATAAGTTGCAGTCTAGCTTCTCCTGTTCGTATTTTTTACTGCACAGAAGGTTTCCCAATTTGCAAGCGTTTGCAGCACGGCTGGGCCGGGAGATAAAACAGAATGTGTATGTAGTACAGTATGCATTCAACTGATGCACAAGATTCTTTGCACCATATGTGCTAAGTAGTGTGCTTTTCACTTGACGTGCCACTGCCAGAATTGCCAAGAGCACATGAATAAGTGGAGGAGAGACACCCTGCATGTTCTCCCCACCTTGGGAAGAGACCCTGGCATTCAACAGCCGCCTGCACTCGGGGCCCCCTTTTCAGCTGGTGTCTCACACCATTTTCCACTTCCCACTATTGTACAGCCTCTCCTCCTCCCTCAGCCCTGAACACTCTGCCAGCCATTGCCAGGGCTAGTGTGGAGTCCTGGTTGAACTTCTAGGAGGAAAAATGGGGATGATGAGCACTCTTGCTAGCAGGACTGTGGTTAAAAACTAAGCAGTTACATAGGAATGACACTATGGGGAAACCAACTGATGTGCTTTTCTTCCCCCTGAACATTTATTATCCTTCGTCTCCCACTACACATAGCTTGCCAAGAATTTTTTTATAGGAAAATAATATTGGTTTGATCTTTGTAAGAGAACCCTCTAGTGCAGTAATGGCCAACCAGAGACTGAGTGCCAAACTACAACCTAAAACCCATTTATTTATCACAAAATGCCAGCACTGCAATTAAACCTGAATACTGAGGTTTTAGTTTAGAAAATAAACAACTCATAGGTTAACATCTTTTGTCTTAAAAGAAGAACACAGTAACAGGTGTGCCATAGGTTCACCACCACTGCTGTACTGGAGCACCTTTCCTGATAAGAAAGCAGTGAGAGATATTAAAGAATTATAATTTCTTTCCACTCTCCTCTTTGCATCTCCTTGTATTCTTTTGCCTAAAGAAACCATTGCAGAGAACTTCTGCTCTGAGTTGGCTGCCTAGAATGTGAATCATGAGTTTTTTTTTTACTTTACAAAAAACTTAATGTTAATTTGTATTTCTGACCCAAAGATGCCAGTGGACGCACAACTCAAAATCTTTTCTTGAGCTACATCATTGGTGTTACACAGCAGTTACGAGCATGCTCTCGTGCATCCAGGTAACAAGTGGGTAACAAGTATTAGGCCCTCTTTATAAAGGGAAGCAAAGTCACTGGGCATCCACTTCCTTTCCCCCATCCTTCAACTTGTTCAGACCCTAGGCTGGGAGGGAGGGCTCTTCTACCCAGGGACCCCATGACAGAGTGTGTGACAGAGAGGAGACTTGGTCTGTGTTTGATGAAAAGCTACCTAAGTATGACAACAGTGCTTTTATGATCAACGCATTGTAATTAAGTTCATTGACTTTGAGTTATTTGTAGACTTTCTCCTCTTGCATGTTAAACAACCTTTGGGCCAAGAGATAGTATGACACTGGTGCTTGTAGTCTTCATGGATTTTAAAGGAGTTGCTGTTCTTGATTATATCTACAACCTAAAACAACACGGGGCTCCTCAGGCTACCTGTGTGGTGCCATGCCTTTCCTGACTGGTGGAGTCTGGGGGATTGCATGCCTGGAAAGGACTTGGACTGGCGGGATTCAGCTTTGCCCTTTTTTTGCTGTGGGGTCTAGTGGAAGGTCATGTTCATTCCAGGGGAAAGAGGGGCTGGTGGAAGATACTTCCTTATTCCTGTGGAAATCTGGGTGGGCAGACGGACAGCTGTGGTAGTGGGGTGCTCCATGAGAATTGAAGATGTGTTTTGGAAAGGTCAAAGACAGGAAATGACGAAGCAGTGTTGAGTTGCCCGGTAACTGACTGGCCCTCCACGGTCGCCTGCTGGCATCTCATTACTAAAGGCGAGAAAATGTTCTGCATTTTATATCATTCATTTTGGAGTAGGAAAGGCTTTTCTCAGGCTTGAAGAATATCTTTGGCCATGGAAAACAGCAGTCAGAGCTTCCTTGTGCTTTGGATGACACATCATCCCTTTGCAATGGTAGAGACAGTCACATTGGAGCTTGAGTCTCATTCATTCAGTAATTGGTTATTTTAACACAAACTGTGACTAAGGAACATGATTACACACCTGTCAGCCATATGATGGGAAAGAGAACTGTCTGTGAGCAGAGGAACAGACCACATTTCTACCCAGGTCTCTGTGGAGTCTTCTCCATCAAAGATGTCATTTTTCATTTTTGTCTTGAAACAAGGCAGACATTACAGCTACTGCCTTGTCTGTATCATTTATAGGAATTGCTGCCACAGATGCTAATCTAAACTAATACAATTTCATTTTGATTATATCTTTGTAGACACTGGATCTTAGAGCACAGCAGAGCAGGATGTAATAGTAAGAAACCAATGAGCATGCACATTATGTGGTACCTGTAGAGCAGCTTCCTGTGGCAAGGCAAGGGGTAGGAGAAAATAGAAATCAGGATGTTTTCTACAAGGAGGATGTTTTATTTTAAGATGAATAAAGTAGTAAAGTAAAAGAATACCTTTTCAGATTGCACAGGTGATTAAGGGAGAGAAGTTCTCATTTGGGCAGAGGAAATTACCAGATGATCATGAGTCATGTCTAAGAATTGTAAAGAAAAAGTGATGTGTCAGAAATATGGGGATGGATACATTAAAAGTAAATAAATAAAAACCAAAACTCAAACACGGCAATTTTGAATTGAATCCTAAACCAAGCAAGGACCTAATAAAGGCTGCAATGTTTAGTTAGAAAGAAAAGCCCTGACCTTTCTTTCGAATGAGAAAATATTTGCTATTTTGTACTTTCTGCAAAATGGGGAACCAAATACCCAGTTATTCAGAAGTTCTTCTCTTTTATTTTTGCTGCCCTTGTTTCTTTGGTGAGTCTGTTCAATTTAGAAAGACCATGTGGATTACAGTGTGTGTGTGCTCTACTGATGAGTATGTAAATCTGCAAATGATGAAGGTGTACTCTGCTACTGAGTTAGGAGTAAGTTAGTAGCTGATAGAGAAGGAAGAGAGGTGACATGAATGACAATGAAGGGAATTAACACTAAAATCTTGCTTGAGTAACCCGGCAGAGGTGTAGTGGAGTCACCATTCAACATGGTGGGATTCACCATACAGCAGTGCCCATGAATCCTGGGCTGCTCACATGGGATATGCTGGGGACAGAAGTGTTTGTCTGCAGATGATGCATAGAAATTACCTAAGAAGTGAAGAGAAAAAGAAAGCAGAGGGCTGCCTTACATGCAGGAAGTATAATGGATGGTCAGATGGCAGAAGGGATAGAAGGAGCCATTGAATATGGATTATGTGCAGATTGCGTAGAGGGTTAGGATTCTGGTTAGAGGGTATATCTATGCATTTCTGAAATTGCTTAAACCTTCACCAGAGTCTTCTGAGTGGCCTTTGCCTGTGGCTCCTGAGGATACCCTTCTAGCTGCATGCAACTTAATTGTAGTCAAGACTTTGAAGATAGGGAAAGATAGTGAATCCCTGTTTTCTTCCCGCCAGGTAAATTTTTCTCTCTCAGAAGAAAGGCTGATTTGTGAAATTTAAGTAACTATCATATATTGATCACATCTTTGCAAGGCATCATATAGAACATGTGAAGCATTGTCTCACTTAATCCGTAAAAGAGATTTCTGAATTCTATTTTATTCTCCCATTCTACTGATGTCCAGGTGCTGCCCCTGCCATCAATGGTGGCTCAGGAATCAAAGCTCAATTGACTGGCACCAGTGGCCTCCCTCGCCCCTTTCTGTGCTAAAGTTCTCAACCATGTGGCACCTGGGAGGTTGGCTCTTAAGAATTTGCTCTCTCTTCTTGCTGCTTACTTCTTCATAATTCCTACTAGCTTGTAAGAGCATTTTATACTGTTTGCCTTTTGCAGTTTAATTTACCTTTACAAAGCATAATCACTTAAAGATCAAAATTTAAAGAAGATAAATATGTGATGTTTGACACTTTAAATTTTGTATGGATAGACCTTTATAAGAGACCATTTAATTTATTATTTTCACTGAACGTAATAAAATGTTTTGAACATGTGGGCTGAAACAGCTCTTTTAGGTCCTTAGTTATCCATTTGACTACTGCTGCTGGGCACGTAGAAGATGTTCAATAAAGAATGAATGAATGGGGCTGGGGATTTAGCTCAGTGGTTCCATTGCCTGCCTTGCAAGTGCAAGGATCCGAGTACCAAAAAAAAGATCCCTGGTACCAAAAAAAAGAATGAGTGAATGAATGTTTCCAGAGGGAAACATTATGTAAGTAGCCTTGCCATCACTGTCTGCTTTTTGTGGGGTCACAATGCTACATGCTGTGGATTTTTTTTTTTTTTACGAGGTATTAAACTCAGGAATTTGCACTTGCCAGGCAGGTGTGTCCTCATTGAGCTACATCCCTGTCCCTACCTGTAGTAGTTTTGTATGAATGTAGTGTAGTGTATCCTGCAGTTTATGGAATTGCCCAAAAATATTTTCATAGTTCACATGCAAGCTCTGTCATCTCTTAAGACAAATGCATGAAATTTCTTTATTAGGACACTTGATTACATGTAAGTAGTGCTTGTTTTTATTATTAAGGAAGGCTAATATTAGTAATGATTTATAGAGTGATAATTCTTACTTCTATTTTATAATTTTCCACATAAAACCATAGCAATATTGTGTTCTGTGATTAGGCATGGACGACAAAAAGAGGTTTATGTCTCTAGAATAATCCAGTGGCCTTTAAAACATCTTTCTTTCTCTAGGTACAAAAGAAAAGATTTGCACTGTCACTGTCCCCTTGAAATCCCATAATCTTTAATTTGTGAGCTGTGCAAAAGAAATTGAAATAGATTGCAAAACAAGTTCCCCCATCCCAGTGAGCAGCTTGCTAACTCCAGTGGAGTCTTCTCCCTGTCTCTATGCAGAGTTTTTTGCACAGTGCTCCCCTGCATCAGCCCCCTTTCCATCTGTAGTTCCTAACCTCTGTCCAGGACAGACTACTTATAGAGGCCATTCCCTTCCATCCTAATCGCCTAGGTTTCAGGTCTATTCAGCTTTTAGCTCTGTTCTTATTGCCTGGTTTCTTAAGCCTAGATTTATCCTCAGCCTAGATTTATTTCTCAATCCTCCATTTGAGTTGTGTTGGACATCAGTGTTTTACCATGAAGGGTAAAAACCAAAGGGCAAGATTTCTCTTTCCAACAAGGACCTACATGAGGATTTGAACCATGATGTGTCTGCCTTCTAGTAATATCCACAATTTCTGTGGTTCCTTGTCACTTGACTTCCTCTGCTGACTCTGTTTGTGTAGGGGTCAGAAGTGTGCATCTCATCACCTGCCTTCAGAGCACAGTCTCCTTTTGAAGCTCTTGAGCATTGGGCAAGTTACTCAGCTTCTGTACACTTCTGTTTCCTCACTGGCAGTATGGAGGCAATGTGGTAATAGAGACTTCATAAAGGCTTGGAGAACTTTAAAGTGCTAAAGTCTATAAAATGCTTTGCATGGTGTTTGGCACAGAAAAATTGTGAAATCTCAGTAACCTAAATAATCTCAAAGTAACTTCTATATTGAGTATTCTTCCTTTGGGCCTGGTGACAGCTCCACGAAGCAGTCATCAAGTTGGATTGGTAAGGTCAAGCCTGTAGTCTGGGAGCCTTCCTTCCTTCCTCTAGATGAACACTAGACAGCTGAGAAATCAGAAGGGTTGGGTGAGGGAGGGAAGAAAGGAGCAAATGGAGCTTGCTCTACAGAGTAGATCCACATATTATAGTTCTCAATTTATGCCAAGAAAGGATAAGGAAGCTCTGGGCACTTTTTATGTTTCTTTACCTGCACTTTGAGCCCGAGTATACCTTCTTGAAATGTAATAAAAATAATAACAGCAACAATAATAATGAAGAAAGAGACAGGAGCAAGAATTAACTAAAGCTGTCATCTAGAAATAGACGTTAGCCTGATGCTTAGCTGCTGGCTTCAACAGGTCCATCCCTAAACCCTGGTCAAATTCTGCTTGAATGATTATCCCCTATTTAAACACGCCACAGTCCCACCTCTTATTACCTCCATTCATCATCTGAAGAATGGCTGGGATTTAAATTTAAGACTCCAGAGAGTATCATTTGAGCACAGGTCATTATTTATGAAGCCCCTTTGCTGCCATCTTTACATTTGGCTCCTCAGGCTGATTGGTCCTGGGTTTGGAAACAGGGTAATTTAGACTTTTTTCCTCTTTAAGCCTGATGATGCCTCTGTTAACAGGTCAAGTGGCACACGGATCGTAATTGAAGCTGTCAGGAAAACCAGCCTGTTCAGAATCATATCCAGGCTTCACGCTCCAAAAGACCTAGGGGCAAAGCCAGTGGATGTGTCCCCATCTTTCTCCTTTGCTTGTATCCACTGGCATAAATCATGCCATAAATGTCCATAAATGGGGACAATGCCCAGTGAAAGTCAGGATTTTATCCAAACCTCAGGCTTTCTTCTTCTTGTTGAGGCTGATTTTATTTTATCTATTTTGCTTTATTTTATTTTTTGTGGTACCAGGGATTGAACTCAGTACCTTGTGCTTGTGAGGCAGGTGTGGTACTACTGAGCTAAATCCCCAGCCCACTGATTTTAAATCTTTACATATGTTGTGTAATACTATATTTCTTCCTAAAGAAATCTTATTTTAAAAAAAGAAATCTTATTTTTAAGACAGATTATGCTTTGGGCATAATTATAGGTTGCTGATTATAAAACTATCCCAGGCCAGAGGAGTGGGATACTGTCTTGGGATGGGCCAGAGTAGCATGATCAAGGCCATATTTATGGAGGACAACAAGCTCCTGCAATGTGAGGTGCACAGATCATAGGACCCAAGACAGGCCCAAAGTCTGGGTGCAGATCAAGAGCTCAGGAGTGGTAGGGACGTGGCCTCAAAGCTGGAGCTGGTAGGGAACCTGCAACAAGACTGCAGAGGTAATGACTGAGAATAGCCTTGGGGTGTTTGCAGGTGATCCAGGGATGGGATGGATTTGAGACAACTTGGGTACCATCCATAAAGGATGTAGGCAACTCTATCATATCCAGACCCTGATTATGGCATTTCTGTGGTTTCTGGTGAAAGAAAAGAAAGTTAAGTTGGTCTTAGTGCTGAGCTCTTAGTGAAATAAAGCTGTAACATTATGTCTTTGACCAGTATTGCTGCTAGTTCAAAAATTAGAGTCCTTGACCTCAAAATTAGAAACTAATTCAAGGACACCATTTGTTTAATTTCATTACTCATAGCTATCCATGCCCATCCTTGCCTGGGCATGCCTACTGAGTTGTTTCTTCCAGAAGTAGTGAGAAATGTATAGTGATTTATCCACGTCCTTTCACATTCTTCGAAGGTCTGCCTCCCCTTTGCCAAGACCTGTGTATGGGTGATGTGATAGGTCACCATAGGGGTGTGTTCTGTGGCTGTGACACAGAGCAAGCTCACTTGCTCAAGAGGCTGACCCAAGCATTTTGCATTGTATTCCACCAACTGAGCTAATTAGCTGTGACCTGCTCTGGGCTACATTACTGTATTTCTGTCTCCAAGTAATGGAGGGTGTTGTGCATTGAGCAGAGGGTCGCAAATAGCCTTTAGCTCTCTGAACATCCCCTGCCCCACACTTTAAACAGTTGCTACAGGCCAGGCCTGTTTCTCAGCAGAGTAAGTCCAGGGTCTCCATTTCACTGACTTATCCCAGGGAGTCCAGTGGTCTGATGAGCTGACTCGTGTTAACCAAAATCACAGTTACAATCTGCATTTATATATCAGAGTACCAAGAATGAGTGAGATAAGATATCACAGTTGCCCTTTGTAGTCTGTATATCGTCATCCACAGTATTAATAAAAAGTAATTTCATATTAATAATGATTTTAGAAATTCACAAAGGAAATTGCTAAAGGATTTAAACAGTTTAGTGGGTTCTTTAGACATGCCTTTTCTGGACTTGAGGGCCCTAGGTATCATAATGATCAGAAGACTGTTTTAAAAATTGAGCAAAGAAGTTGGTTTAAGGCTTAATTTTGTAGATTCTCAAATCCCATCTCCCTCGGGGTGTGTAGGGTGCCTGCTGTCAGGGGCTGTGTTGCCTCTTCCCTAGGCTCTTTGTAGACCCTCACTCCTAGTCTATTATATATGTGCCATTGAAGACCCTTCTTTCCTAATCTCACTGGTGTATTCAATCCAGGAATGCAAAATAAAAGAATTAGGAAAACCCTGCTTTAACTAACAATATATATATTTTTAAATTTAATGACACCAATATTTCCAAGTCATTGGATACTGATTTCTTTTGCCACTAGATGGTGGGGGTAGTAAAATCATCAGGGTATAGTTGACTTTGTAGAAACTATGTAACTGCTTCGTACCTTAGTTTTCTCATATATAAAATGTAGATAATAGTAGTATCTACCTCATAAGTTGTTTCAGAGTGTGTGTGGGTATGTGTGTGTGGAAATGCACATTAAACATATTAATACATATAAAGCACTTAGAATGGTGTCTGCTGCATACATTAAGAGCTGTAGAAATTTTACTATTAATCCCTGATATTATCCAGAGCAGTATCTTAATTGAGACATCCAGCAGATAATGAAACTCCTCCATAATGTCTGTATACTTTTTTAATCTTGCAGGTGGAGTCCTGAAAAACCCATGTAGCCCTTGCCTATTTCATATTTTCTCTAATTTTTCAGGTCCATCACAAGGTCTGCATGTAAAAATATGCAACCAGCCCCTTCTGCCTAGGGATTTTGAGAACAAAATAAAAGGACTAACTGAAATGTCTCGATTAGACCAATTATTTAAGCATTCTATGAGTGCCAGCCGGTAGCAAAGTGGAAGCATTTGTGTTTTCCTGCCTTTTGTTTCCCCCTTACAGGTCTCTGGGTAATACATGCAAATGAAAAGTGAAAAAGCCAAAAGGCGGGCTGGCTGTGGGCAGAGGATGGAAGTGGGGGATGGGGAGCAATCAAGCAGCTAGGATAATCCAGTGTGGATTAAGGGTACTGGAATAATCAAGCAGCCAGGGCCTGATGGTGATGTGGCTCTAGCAGAGAATAAAAAAGAAGGGAACTGTTTTCCCTAGCTGCTGGGCCTTACCTGCAGAAACTTTAAAATAACAATTCCCACTGAACAAAGGCACTCAAGTGACATGACAAAGAGCAGAGCAAGATAAATGCAGAAAGGTCGCCAGTCCGATAAAGAAAAAATAGATTTTAAAATAAAAAGTAAAAACAAGGTTTTTTAGAACTACTTAGAAGCAGTTGATTAACCAGACACCCTTGTAATGTCCTGGGATGCACATGATATATTTTAGTTCAGGTGGCAGCTGTATTTCAGGCTGATGTGGAAGCTGTTGCTGTAACTATTGTGCAATCCATTAGGGGTCCTGAGTAAGAGCAGCCATTAATCAGGCCCAAGATCAGCCCCACACACATGCAGCTCTGCATAGCTCTGACCTGACATCTTTAAGGAGATGCTCATGGAAGCCATAAACATGATTCAATTCCCATTATCTTCGTGTTGCATATTTGTTGCCGTTATTCTTTGAGGACTCCAAATTGGATATTAAAGATTTATGATATATATAAAGCTTTGCATGGAGTGAAAAAAATAGCTGCAGCGAATAAATCCTTCTCATCCATCAGCTGTATGTGAGCTGTCGGAGGTGCCTAGAGAGGTATGGAGGAAGCCTGCTTGCTTGCTAGTTAAAGATGGGGAGTTATTAGAAGACAGCTTCTCCTTCAGCCTACCTGCTAAATGGGAATTTAAATACATTTTGTTAAAAGAACAAAGTAAAATAGTATCACTGTAGGACCCCTCACAGACCATCTACTATAGGCAGAAGAAAGAGAGGGCAAGGGTTCTTGCTGCAGAATAATGGTAATGTGAACTGAACAGGTGCCTGGATCCCAAGACTGATGTTTCCAGGGTCCTGGAGATTCTCCAGAACCAGGAGCTTGATGTGAGATAGGAGTCTGTTCAGCAGAAGGTTCCGTTTAGGGGCTATGTGTACACACAATTATGTCCACACTACTCTCTACAGTTTCTTCAGTGACTTGACTATTTCACAGAAATAACTCAAATTGCAGGGATATCCATTAGTAGAGGTAGTATGTTCAGATTGGAGAAAAACAGTTCTGGGCCTTGCCTGAAGGCATAGGAAGGGTTAATGAATCCATTTATATTTGCAGGACTTGTTATTACATAGTCATGACTAGAGTTTCCATTCTGGTAAGATATAAGTCATAATCAAGATAAGTTACACCAGCAGAACCAGACTCACCAGGGGCCCTAGGAGAAGGGAGCAGGGAACATGGCATAGGATTGGCTAATCTAACCTAAAAATGGATTTCCAGGGGTGAGAATTTGTTAGGAAGGACCAGAGAATCAGCCTAGGGAGGAGGTGAAAGAGAGAAACATGTAGGACAAATTGATTATTGACCAGCATCCAGTTTGAATGTGAGATCTGCAGTGGGGCTATGATCCTACTTTCTAGCTAGGCAGGGAGGTTAAATGGGCAGAAAAAAGTATGTGGAGTAGTCATTGAAGGTCTGGTGTGAGGCAGGTATGAACAGAGAGCACTGTGGCAGAGACTCAGGTGTGGAGAGAACCACTGTGGTTCAGGGGATTAGAGTGAACAGCAGAATGTCCAGTGTTGGGGTTGAAGGATAGGAACCCATTCATTCGCTCACTCACTACTGAGCCCTTTTAATATGTCAGACACTACACCAGACTCTGGAGATTTCAACTGAATAGGACACACTGTGTACATTGAAAGACCTCACTGATTCATAGAAGGAGGCAAACACTGTTGGTTTCATACAGTGCAATCAATGAAGCACAAATATATACAGGGACGCAGGATAGGACTAAGAGGAAGTGTTCACGGAGGGCTTCCTAAAGGAGCTGCTGTCTGAATCAAGGATTTGTGGATGTATGAGAATTTGCCAGACATGGGTAGGAGACATGGAATCTGTTTTACCAGAGAAATAGAGATAAAGGCCAGGAGTCCTGGCTGAAGGGAGCAGGGGATTCAGTCATGAGGAAATCGGTGAGTGTGATGAGAGCAACTGGGCTATTACTCAAGGGGAAGCAGGGAGCCACTCCTGAGATACTGGCTGATCTGTAATTCCTAAAAGTGTTTGCAGCACACTAAAAGGCAGTAGGCGATAACAGCGTTTATTTCTCTCAGCTTCCTCAAGAGAATTTGAGAAGGACTAGAGATAGGATATCAGAAAAGGAAACAACAAGGATTTTTCAAAGCGGTGCCCCATTCTTTTACCATGAATTTTGAAAAGAAATTCTGTTACTTCTGGTTCTGTATACATTAGGTATTGTAGTAGTCACTTTCCCAGCATCGGGACAAAATACCCGACACTTGCAACTTAAAGGAGGAGAGGTTTATTTTGGTTCACAGTTTCAGTCCACTGGAGGCTGGCTTCACAGTAGAAACAAGATGGCAGAGGGGGATGGTGGAAAGCGCGCTCAACTCATGAGAGCCAGAAAGCAGGGAGAGGGGAGGGGTCATGACAAGAATACACCCTATACGGGTCCCCTGTGACCCATCCCCACCCAGGCCCCACCTCCTAACAGCTCCTTCAGCTACTGAACTCATCAATGGATGGACCCACTGTTGAGTCTTCTGCCCCCCGTTGTCCATTCACCTTCCAAAAGCGACATCTCTAAATACACGAGACTTTGCGGGGGCATTTCGTATTTAAGCCGTAACATTGTTATAAGATGTAAAATTAATATTTCCCCTTCTCCTCCATAACTCTCCATCTCTACATCTATTTCCACAATTCTGAGATGCACAATTTTGATGTTCCCAAGTCTGGTGATGACACTGTATTTATGGGCTGACATGAGCTGCATCTGCTATAGCACTGGAAGAGTCTGGAACTTCTGCAGCCTCCCCTTCTCCCCCCAGCTCTGATTCCAGGCAAAACCTTTTCTTATTTTCAAAAGAAGGCCTGAGATTGCAATGGCAAGGAAATGTAAACTCCTGTTCATCACATTCAGAGGTGTAACTCTAAAGACTCATTATCTTTCCACTTACATGGAAATGATGTTAACCTTTCAGTTGAGCCAGAATCATGGTACTTTTCTGGAGCAGGCAAATAGATCTATTTGTAGAATGAATCACCTTTTCTAAAGGGCTCTCTAGAGGAGTACTGATCCTGCTTGAATATATACTTTCACCAAGACTTTGGTTCAAAGAAAGAAATGAAATCTTTGAAGGATGGCTAAAGTTGGCTATATATAAGAATCAAAATGAAAGAAGTTTTGATTCACAGGCAGAGAGGTAAGTACAAGGCAGAGGGCTTTGAAGTAGAGAGGCAATTAGCCTAAATTACTCACAAGCTAATATTTATTTAAATGCTAGATATGTGAAAATGGATACATGACTGTCAGCAAAATGGGTAAATCCCCTTGTGGTTTTATTGATGGATTTTTGTTTCTATTATGCAAAAAGTGAAGTTTTCTTAGAACAATATAGGTTAAAAAAAAATACACCTTTGACCTGACAGTCACATACATCATTATGTACTTGTGTAGTATAATGTTAAAAAAAAAAAAAATCTCCCATTTGCATTTCCCAGTAGTGACATAAATATCTAGCACATTAGTTAGAATAAAGCTGTTGGGAATAAGACACATGGAGAGAGTTAGTTCATCATGAATTGTCTTGATGTTCTTTCTTTCAGTACTTGTCACTCCAGAACAAAGTCAGACATCAGCCCAGTTCTCTGGGCTCCAGTGAGTGCCAAGAGCCACCATTGGGGTGGTCCACTCCAGGCAGGCAATTAGAGAATGCATTGTCTGCAGAGAGTTAAAGAACAATAATAAAACCAGCTAAAAGTCAGTCTGCCTCATGTTATTACCATGAGGTGGTGATTCTGTTGCAATTTCAATGTTCGCATCCTCCTCCCTATAGGGGTAGTTGGCTCCCCTTGCTCACCCCTCTTGTTCAGTCATTTTCTGGCACCCCACGTGGGGCAGATGTAGACTAAGGAACGGGCTTTAATATCCAAGAGGTTATAAAAATGTTCTGCCATGATTCTGCAGTGCTGAGATTCATATGGATTCTAACATTGCCACCAAGTTGCTGTGGAATGGCAATAAATTTGATTCTTTGAGAGCACCCGGTGTGTACCAAGCAGTGGTTGAAAAGAGTAGTGGGAACCAGGCCCAACCCTGCCCTACACAAGCTGCAGTCTTGTAGAGAAGGCAGAAATCACATTCATAGTCACAGGGTTGTGGCTGTGCTGGTCACAGACAGAGTAGAGATCTTGGCCTTGGCTAGAGGGTTCAAGAGGCCTTTTGAGGAAGTGGTACTGTAGTTTTTCAAGGATATTTGTCATACTGGAAACCAACAAGCAAAGAGACAAATGAGAGATTTTGCCTTTAAATGGCTGTCAGTGTAATCCCTTGAATCTCACATCCTGTGTCCTCTTTGAATTGAATAGTGGTTCACTCCAATGGGCATGGGACCAAGATGGAGAACATTCTGCCAACTATGCCAAGGGGTTCCTCTTGATACCCATAAGGTGCTTTCCTTAAATTGGTAGTTCCCAGACCTGTTGGCACATTACAGTCACCTGAGAGCTTTTAAAAATTTATAGAAAAAAGAAAAATCCACCAATGTCCAGGCCCCATCCTGGATCAATGAAATCAGAATGCGAGAAAGATGGTGGTGGTGGTGGAGGAAGGCATCAGGCACCAACATGTGTAAGAAAGAACATGCCACATGACTCTGATATGCAGCCAGGGTAGAGAATTACTGCCTTAGGTGAATCTACTAAATTCCTCTTCGTCCTGTAAGAATGATTTAACATTTCACATTAGAAAACTTCAGAAGGTGAATGGGATTGCTTTGGTGAGAGGTGTCAGTGTTTATGCGAGGGCGATGGTTCTGAGGCTTCGCACACTTGCTGAGCTTCTGGTTCTGTGCCACTTTTCTGTGCCTGGAGCCAAGTTCAGGCCCACGGTAATGGGGGCTTCGTGCAGAGGACAACATGATGGCTCAAGAAAGAAGCAAGTTTCTGGCTTTTCTCTTTCCACTTCCCAGTCTTTCCAATCCTTCTTTCTTTTCCACTGCTGTTTCATGTAGCTTCATAAATTATGAGGCTTTATGTGAAATCTATAGTTCCTTTGGAGAAGCACATTCAAATCTTAGAAAATGGGATTTTTTTCCTTTTGGTCTTTTAACACATAAAAAACATTGTGAGCACCTTACATGTAAATGGAATGAATGTATTTTTGCCACTAATGTTGAAAATATCCTAGGCATCTGGTGTGTATGAATGTGTATACATAGTATATGCATAATAAACATATTCTACCTTATGAATATTTATATATAAGATACATATATATTGAATATAGATATGCATATGTAAATAGTGGCCCTTGTAAACTATATGCAAATTGTGTTTCCAAGCATATGTATGTTAGTGTACCAGGAGTATAATAAACTACCAAGTTTAGCATATTTTGAGGTGGCATGTTCCACAGAGTTGTAGGTTTTTTCCCATCATTTAAATGTTTTTTAAGTACCAATGAAAAGTAAGTCACTGGACATGGCAGTGTTAGAAAGATGAAATAAGTCTGTAATCCCAGCACTAGGGAGGCTGAGGCAAGAGGATCACTGAGTGTTTGAGGCCAGCCTGTGCTGCACAGTGAGTTCAAGGCAAGCTTGAATTATTATTAAAAACAAGCAGAACATTCTCCAGTGGTCAAAATATGGAACCTTACTGAAATGACAAGACCCAGGTTAGCCTGGGAGCTTTGAGTGACACTGGTCAAGGCAAATTTCACCCATCAAAGAAGAAAAAAGACATAAGCATTGTCATCTCTATGCCACAGAGGTATGCTCATTGTTTTTTCTCCCTCAATATATACATCACAACAGGTAGTTCTCAGCTGTTCCACTGGTGCCAGACATACATTTTATCTAAAGAGACAGCAGACAAAACTACCTGCTGCTTCCTGTGCGGCTCTCCCTGTGTTTCTTTCCTTTTTTCCTACTTCACTGGGGCTTTTAAAAATCAGCTGGAAGGGAGCCAGGAGCTCATCATTTTAATGCAGTGCAAAATGGAATATGCATAATTATATGCAAGCCATATGTGAGGGAGACAGCTCAGCTGTGAATTTCAGGAGGCCAGAAAGAGAGAGCAGTTAGAGCAGTTAGGGCTAAGATGAGCTGAGAGCAGTGCAGAGTGCAAGTGTCACCCAAATGAGTGGTCTAACGAGTGTGCTGCAGACGCACACCCCTTTCACCTACCTCTCCCTTTCGCCAACTCCATGCCAGAAACCAATGGAGATTAGAAAGAGAAGACTGTGCAAGTGGTATTGCTAATGGGTTCTGTTAATGTCTCCACTTAAACTTCAGCTTTCTTAATTAACAGTGTAGATCAAAATAACCAGTAACTTTTAATGCAGCTTCTTAATTAAATCTATTATTTTTACTGCATTTGACTGAAGAATCACTGTTCTTTACTAGCTCATCGCTCCTTTTAGATCTTTATTTAAAAATCAAGGGGAATCAGTTTATCTCTGATAGTATTACAATGCAAAAATATAACTATGCAAATTGCTTTTCTTATGGCCTTGCTATTAGAATTTTTTACAAGTGCATTATCTAGAGATTGCTTAAGCATGCCAAAAAGTTTAAACACGTACGTATGTCATATAATCCAAAATGTGCGATGAACAATGTGCACTGAAAGACTAAAGTGGTGGTAATTTCCAAGGAAGTTATTTGATTTTGATTTGGTTCATATTGTTTGAAAATATTACACCACAATGAATTTGCATGTTCAAACTAAACAATGTAAAGAAAAACAAACCCCAAATTTTGATATCTAAAAGGCGTACTACGTATTTAAACAAACTTCTTAATAATGTTGTTATTTCTGGATTCCCGTTTGTTTAATGATCTGAGCTGTTATGCTTTTAGCTTTTTTTCTTCCATTATTTGTAAGTCCCTAAATAGGCCATTATATTTCCCTTCAGGCTAGAGATGAAGATGGACATGCTGAAAATTTTCCCCAGCAGCACTATGCTAAGGAAACTCCAAGGCTTGCCTTCAAGAATAACTGCGAACTACTTGTAAGAATAACATACTTACAACAAGTCTAGAATGTTACTTTAGCACAGTGAAAACAGTTCTGAAAAGGGTTTGTTCATTATTACATAATTTATGAAATATTATAGTTTTTCTGTATAGAGTTCTAAATGCTAATTCTGATATCACTAAATATTAATTATAAGATCTCAAGGTGTTTGCAAATCTTTTTATATCTGTTTGTAGAGCTTGAATGGCCCTGTCTCTATTAGTTTGTTTTGTGTAGTAGTTTATAAGCAGCCACTTGGAGAATGGCTAGTAAAATTAAAGATACAAGGACAGTTGCTATATGAAGCTTGGACAAAAAAAAAATCAAACCATCCTTCCCCCTCTCATATAGTCCTGATCACACACTGTTGTAGGAGACAACCGTTGTGATATTTTGTTTTGCTAGGAAAGGTAGTGGAGCTGACATGAAGTATTCCCTTTAGAATTCAAGTATTCCCCCATTCTCTTGCCAAACTCAATCATCTCTCCTCGGAAGAAGGAGTCAAAGTGGTGACAGGATGGGGGGATGTTTACAAGTCGTGAGAGAGAGGCCATCAGCTGTGACAGAAACTCGGTTCCAACGCAGGGTTAATTTGCTGTTCATTTTAGCATTTACAGTGAGACAAGATGAAAAGCAAGCAGGAATGCCTATTATATTTCTATTAAATGAATCTGTTGGGACCTAATGTTCTTGATTAGCTTTTGAAAATGAGGCTCCACAATGCGTTTTCTGTTTACCTAAAGTAAACAGAGAATGAATTGTCATTTACTTAGAGATTCAAACACTGTTTTGAAAATGAAGCTTTATGAAGGGATCTAGCTACGTTGTCCCTAAATGTTCTTTTCTTTTCAATTGCATTAAAGCAAAACATTTGCTCCCACTAAGTGAAAACAGGGAAAGAGAATGAGGATGCTTAGTTGTTAACGTTTTGAGGTAGTTTAAGTTCTGTTTAGTGTTTTGGCCAAATATAGTAGAGCTCTGCCAGGTCTCTGTATTAGGAACTCCCACATGTAACAGTCTTTGGATTTAGCTCTGGTACCAACTGTTCATTAAAAACAAAGCGTCCAAAGAGCAGAAGAGAGAAAGAAGGCCTTCCCCATTCTGACCACAGCAGGGAGATGCTGCACGGAGAGCAGTGCAGAGTGCACTGCTCATCCCAGTCCTAGCTGGCCAGGCTCAAACAGTACCACTTATTCCAGGGTGCAGGCACTTGACCAGCCAGTCAACGGGCAGGCTCGCTGCTTATAAATACAATCTTTTAAATGAAAAATTACCACCCTTATATTTTCTATTAGGGCGTCTACACCTCCTAACGTGCTAGTGTTCCCTGTTCTTGGAAAATTCTTCTTATTTCAATTTTAATGTTTCTCTCCATAGCTATGGTTAGACCGGAGGGACCATTTGTACTGTGTTTTGGTATCAGAATGCTTTTAAAAGTAGCCTGCTTCTATTTAGAGAAATTGTTATAAGTAATGTGCCATATTTAATATTTTTTCTATTGGAAGAGTGAACATGCTTGAGTCCTGGTTGTGGTCAGTTTAAACTGGAGGAAGTAAAAATATATGTGAACATCTTTTCCAGTTATCTTTAGAGAAAATAAGACACTTCTGCGCTGTGCTTATGCATAATATTGTGTTGTCAGTTTTGAGAGATTTGGTACAATCTTTATCTTCCTAGTCACTGTTAGAAATGCTTTATTTTTTAAAATTTTTTATTTTTTGGCATACTTTTCTGTTATAAAAGAAAAGGAAGAATAAAGAGAAAATGCAAGTAAGCTTATTTCTCCAAGGAGAAGTTTAAATTTTTTTTCAGCTGCAAGAAAAATGATGGTGGTTAGCTGTTATGAGGCCCTGAGAAGTTATGCTTCTATATGAAAAAGACTTTTCATTGTTGAGAGAAATAGGAAGTCCTTGGAGTTTTCTTAGCGCAGACTTTTTTTTTAAGAAATCTGTCAGAGAAGAGTGTAAGCTCCATTCCAAAATGCTCTTTTAGCTTAAGGTCGGTTCTGCCATCTTCTTGCATGGTTTGCTGCAGCCAGAGCGGCAACCAGTCGAGAAAGTGTGGGAAAAAGCATTGAGGGCACAGCTCCTTCTAGGCTCCGGAATGTTCTGGAGCATAGGGCTGCAAGGTTTGTCCACAGGCACTGAGAGACAGAGCCCTGGCCAGGTAGACAGGATAATGCTCTGTCTTTATTATTGACTATCAAATGTCTCTGTGCCCCCCACCCCCCACACACACACCATAACCTCTGCTTCTTGGAAAGAGAGGAATACTAAGTGACCTAAACAAAAGCAAAGTAAAATCAATGCCTGGAATGTACAAGTGTGTGTAATCAGAAGGCACTGACAAAGATAGCATTGGCTGGTAGAAAGATGTACTGTGCAACTGTAGATTTCCTATAGGGTATTGATTTTTCCATTTAAATTCCAAACTGTGATATGTGCCTTCACACTTAATGTACACCACAGATGACTAGATATTTAACTTGGTAGCCAAGATTCTTTATCTGGTGACTATAGCACTATATGCTTCTTATTAAATTTGAAAATACAGGGCTATCAGAGTGAGTGACATTAGATGAAACAGTACTATGTGGTGCATCACAATTCAGCATGGCCACCTGTCTCTTCATAGATGAGTGGTATGTATTTGTGCACAGAGATGCACACACTGGGTTATTTTGCTGGCATAGTCAAATTTATAATTGAAGAAGACAACTTTCAATAAAAGAAAATGTAGGAAATTATATCATTTTAACACTGCAGCAACATGGCTTACAAGAATCAGGAGGGAACACACAAGCCCAACCATGGGTGAACTAGCCCTTTCCCAAATTCCAACACCATTGTTGGTCCTTTTTCATTATTGCCTCTCTTTTGAGGACTGTAAGGCTTCTCATTTTCCCTAATACCTTGCTCATATCACTAATGGGATTGGGTTAAGAGGTAGAAGAGCATATTATAAACTCACACTCACCAGTGAGTTCTTAGTTCTTGAAAGCTAGCTGAGAGTAGGACCATGTAGAAATACAGAGAAAAGACCTGTGACTAGAAGAAAGGGATGTTGAGAGGTTTTGGAGAAGGAAAGAAAGACAACTGAGTCTACATCCCGCATTGTTTTGGGACCAGTACAGAGAACATCACTGAATTCAGGAAGGTCAAAATATAACCAAGGATAGCAGCAAGTGATGTAGTTATTATTTGGTTGGGGGGGGAAAACAGGTTTAGAAGTTCTGAAAGGGAAAATAAGAAGTTCAAGGGGAAAGACAGCTTGTCCTCCTCAGTTTCAGATCTCCGAGTCATCACCTAGACAAAGTATGAATCCCTATGGCTTTTCTCAGGCTGTTAGGGGTGAGGGTTTTGCAGAGGGAGAGGGAGGAAGCCCACAGCTGGGAGGCTAAATAAAAATAGTATGCAAAAGATTTCTTTCTGGTCACTTATGATGCCAGTGTAGGGAGAACATGAAAACTATTTTGGTTTTGTGGCCTTGTGAACAGAGATGATGGGGAGGAAAAAGCTTAGGCTATTCTTCTGTGGGCTGATTTTTCCATCTCATTTCCTTGTGAGGACAGGCAGGTGGATTATAAAAGTTGCATGTGGTTCTTTGCAGAAGTCCTGTACTAATGCAGTCTTCAGTTAATGAGACTTTCCAGAACATCTTCAATGCACAGGGAAATGTACTAGACCAGTGGTGGTAAACCTGTGGCACATGTCTGTTATCATTGAAAGCTCTAAATGGTTCACCATCACTATGTTAGACAATGCAGATGGAGGCGCAAAATAGAATAAGATGCTGTCCCTTCCAAAAGGAGTTTATAGTTCAGTAGAAAGAGCATAATGTATTCAGTATTGTAGTCATCGAGTATGTAGATTGTCAGGTCAAAAAGCTGAAAGATTTCCTTACTTAGACTTTATGACTAAGAGTCATAAATACAAAAGCTTAACATTTATCATCAAATATCTGACATAACACTGGACCCCTAGTTCACCTCTTAGACTCCCTGAGCTTCAAATTTTCATCTGTAAAATGTGATAATAAATGTCAGGGATTATTGGGAGAATGGGAAGCATTTTAAAAGGGCCTGGTACATAGTAAGCACTCAGTACATGTTAGCTGCTATCATTATGATTCTTCTTATAATCATGATTGTTATCACCACACAGTGAGCTTTGTCATGAAAGAGTGTGAACAAAGTTTTGGTGTACAAAGGAGAATAAGACTATTTCCTTATGCAGTCACTGAAGACTTAAAGGGGGATGGATACCTTAGATCTAAGCATTATAGGAGTTGTATTTTGACATCTGGAGCTGGTGTGTAAGAGAAGGTTTTCGTAGCAGAAGGAGTTAATATGGGCAAGGCAGAGAGGTGGGAAAATGCAAGCCAGATGCCCTGTATGTGGTTACTATCTCAGATGGCCAAGAGTTGGGTACCCAAAGGCTAAGGGGTGGGGAAGCATTTGTAGGTGGTTGAGTGACTGATACTCTCCTATTGGTACATCATGGTAGTTCTTAGCACATCATGGTAGTTCTTAGAACCAGAGCCAAGTATGGAAGAGCATATGTTCTCCAGGAAGACAAAGTGGTTGGCTGCCTTCTCAGGGGAGGGACCAGGTCTTACACATTTTTTTCATCCCAGGTCCAGAGAAGGAGTTCAATCTATGATTGTAGATGAAGGAATTAAGAAATTAATTCAGATCCTCTTTCTAGCATCTTTCTAATAACAATTCTTTGGTAGGCTTCTGAAGTCAGAAAGAACATCTGTGGGGAATGTTAGGAAGGGCAGCTTATTCCGAAAGACATGTCAGTATTTTAAGATTTCCCAGTGTCCAATAAATTGTGAGGAACAGGGCCAAAGTATGTATGTATATATGTATATGTATATGTGTGTGT
>NW_022900926.1:72171201-72210271 GCF_012274545.1 Fukomys damarensis
ATTCTGTAGTTTTGGGACATTAATATAACAGCTTAGACTATAGCAAATATATTTTTCAATGTGATTATAAGCATTTGAGTTTGCTTTTAAAATCTGACAGCCATAATTATGTATAAATGCCAAGTTTCCTTTTGAAAATCTTGATACCTTTTTATGATTACTAAGGCCAATTTTAAAAGACTTGAAATATTTTGATTTGATAGGGCTATAGGCTTCATGCTGAATGGATTTATTTCCTTTGAGGCTTCTGGCCGTAAAGTAGCATATGGAAGTCAGGTGTCAGTCACACTTTTCCTCATTGGTTTAATTGTTAGAACTGAACAACTACCTAAAATACCAATCAAGAGAATTTGCTCTGATGGCTTCCAGGAAACTGTACATCATTTATCAGGCAAAATAGGAAATTGAACAGGATATCATTGATATAAAAGCACACAAGTAACCAATGAGAACTAAATTAATCATATGTGGTTTATGGTCAGAGCAAACTAATGAACTTTTCTTGGGAGAAGAAGGGAAACAGTAAAAAAAGTATTTAGAGTTGAAAGGAATGACGTGTACATAGTAAGGGAAGTGAGAAGTTAGGGTGGAAATGTAGAGATGATAGAGCACGGGGGAAAGGGATTTTTTAAAAAGGAGGAAAGATGATGGAAGCTTAGGATTAAGCTGCAAATGATCAGGTCCCAAAAAACAAGTCTTTAATGTATTTTTTTTGTGTTTTGGCTTCAAATGTCTTTTCTGATTGTGGCTTTTGTATACTTCCTGCTTTTCTGGTCTGAGTCAGCTATCCAGGAGATCCCTGCCAGCCACTGTGCTCATTCTCTTCCATTCTGGATGAGGCTCCCCTGGCTGAGAACTCAAGGAGGCAGGAGCTTTTCTGGTCTTGTTCATCACTGGGCCCCAGAGAACTATGCTTGGTTCACATCATTTTTCCTGAATTCTCAGATGTGCTTCCCCTCTAACATTTTAACAACTAAGAAATGGGAGTCACATATTACAATGGATGACCTGTCATTGTTTAATTGGCAGTGCTTTCTCCCTAGTGACATTAAAATAGTGGCATCTTAACAACCAGTGGTGATATAAATTCAGTGAAGTATGCAGGTGAGATGCTCAAGGATTATTGTTGAATGAGTGCATACAATAACCCATCTCCCTGGTTCTAGTCCAGGTAAAAATTAAATGCTTAAAAGTTGATTTTGGATTGTGTGTCTGTTGCTGATGAGATGGAGTTGGGGGTTGGCCTCTGGCTATCTTGACTGAGCATTTTACTGCTGTACGCTTTACCATCAGTGGAGCTGATGGACAGCTCTGTTCATTCTTGCAAACAGGATGCTAAACCACTTAGGACACATCCCAGATAAGCTGGGTTTAAAATAGTAAACAATACACTTGCCGTAAATATGCAGAGTTACTTAATGTTCAACTGTGAGTTGCGTATCCATCAGAATTTCTCTTAAAAATTTCCGAAGATACATTGGAAGAGGAACAATGATCTCTTTCTCTATCTTGATAGAAGAAGTTTCCAATTGCATTAGGAAAACATGCAGTTTTATAAATTAAGATGTCCATAGCCCTCATCCATATCTCTTGGGGAAGTTCAGCTCTTCCTACAGAAGAGATGAAGTGCATACACATAAGTATGTTTTGTACACTTCAGAATTTTATTGTCTATGTTTAGGGCATCAGATAGTAGTACAGGAAAAGTTACATCTCAATCTCAATCGTGTGGAATACTCTGGTATTTATGGTGTTCCGATCCCAATGCAGTTTGGTTTTCTTTGAATGGAAAATTCAAATCTGAATTTGATTCTAACACTGTAGCTGGATATGCTATACACTCCTTTGTGTAGATGGGGAGGGGAAAACACTCACATAAACATTTTTAAGAGGTTAGGTCTGTGATGAGAAGGAAGGTAATATTGAGCATATGCTAGGAGAAGGTCTTCACATGGAAAGTGTCCACATTAAGTTATATGAAATATTTAGTGGGCTTCCACTATGTGGCCATTTCCATCAATGGTGCTTTTAATTTTCATATCGTCTCAGGACTAAACACTAGCATTGGCATGGAGAAATATTTATATATTTACCAGATAGCTTGAATTTTAAAAATGTATAACATACATATATATGACAACTTACATATCCTTTGTTGAAATGTGGTTATGTATATAAAGGAAAATGAAATTAAACTAAAGCATAACTAAAGTGTTTATAAGTCTGTGACATTTAACTCATCTCAAACATTTATGTAGTGTTTTTCTATACTAATTTGATGTTCTACATGCAAATACATAAAAATAACATGGAAACATCAAGTTATAATAAAATTTTGATTTTTCCTCAGCCTTCATGCATTTTGATTTTTAAACAGTATTCTGTCGCCAAAGCAGCCATGTTGAAAATTGAGCTACATCAATGAAGACAGCCAATTTTAATAATTCAAACTCAAAATACCTTTTCTTGAGAAATACATTCTTCCTGAAAAGTTTGAATAGTCTGAATAGTTTCTTATATATCTGATTTGTGCTTTTGTATACAGTGCATGTCTATAATGTAATGCAATATCTTTAAAAAGCAAAACATTTTTAAAAGATCTGGATAGTTAGTGTCAGGCACACATCTCAAAAAGTAGAATTAACATACTAGTAGGTGGCTAGGGTGTGTGTGTGTTACCTAGATTTTGAAGACATTTGTCTTTCAGTTGACAGACATTTTATTGGGTGCCTACTGTCACCCACTGCTTTAGTGCTGTGCTTGAAAGTAATTTGTTATAGGGTGAACAAGGTATAAATGTAGATTCTCCTCATAAGGAAATGACAAACTGTATTTATATGAACATTGTATTCCAGTATAAAGTGTCAGAGCAATATAGTGATTAAAGAATAGAAAGGAACATTAAAATATGTATGTGTGCAATTAGGAAGTAAAAGGTCATTGAATAAGAAGAAATGGTAGGCTAGAATCATCAGAATAGGTCCTCAGAGGAAAAGAAACTTGTGCTGGTCCTTGGAGGGTGAGTGGCAGTGGGATGACAGTGAGGAGATGAGCTCCATCCACACAGTAGGCCACAGTGGGGACTACCTAGGCTGGTGTCTCTCAGGGTGGTGAGGTTAGAATTCATTTGGTACATCATGGTGTTCAGACGACTGAAAACAGTGAGAGCAAAGCAGTTAAATTTTACTTTTGGTGTTTTTTGCTATATGTATCTGTATTAGATGCCTGATGAGGAAGTACTATTATGAAAGAAGTGCTTTCCTAGATTGTAGGAGGCCCAGGGAAATGTTTAGAAGGTAGAATAGTTCAGGCACAATATGATGAGACCTCGTGGATGGGAAGATCACTGTGAAGAGACTGCAAATGAGCATCCAAAAATATTGGCCGTCAGTTTTTTTTTTTTTTACTACCAGGGATTGAACTCAGAACCTTGCAATGAGGTAGGTGAGGTACCACTCAGCTAAATCCCCGGCCCTGGCCATCTTAATATAAATAATTGATGAAAATTTCATTTGAAGCTCATTTTCTTATAAATTTAGACTTTGGGTAAGGGTGTTAAGTCACTAGTTGTATGAAGTGGGAAAAACAAGATCAGAGTAGAAACAAAAAACTGGAGTTTAAAAATATTTGTGATCTAGAATGATTCAGTAATCACAGCAATTTAAACTGTAGAAATATAAACTAGGAAAAAAGGTTCAGAAATTTGAATTATTTAAAGAGAAGTAGAAGCACCATCAACAAAAGTGCAGTCTCAGGCCAGGGATTTAGCTCAGAGATTCTGCCGCCTGCCTTGCAAGCGCAAGGACCCGAGTTTGATCCCCGGTACCACCAAATGCAGTCTCCCTTTCCCTCTGAAAATGGCATACAGTCCTTGCAGTGTATGTGCCCTGGAACCACCAAACTTGGTTCACTTCCTGGCTATATGGGTTGCAGGTCTTGTGGGCTTGGGAAGGTCAGTTTCCATATCTGGAAAATGGGAATATTAATTGTATATGCCACTGAAGATTGGCGTGAAAGTCAAATAAGATAATATAGCAGGTTTGACACAGAATAGATGTTCACAGAAGGATATACAGTACACTCCTCTTTTATACTCAGCTTTTAAGAGAAAGAAGGAAATACTATTAAATAAAACACATGAGCTGGGTGTGGTGGCATACTCTTGTAATCCCAGCACTTGGGAGGCTGAGATGGGATTGCTGTGAGTTCCAGGCCAGCCTGAATAACGTTTTGAGACTCTGTCTCAAAAAACAAACCAAACTAACTAAACAACCATACAAAGAAACAAACAAAAAACATGAATGAGTAGCCAGAATTACTGTTTTTAAAAAGTAACAAGGGAATCTTATGTTACACAGCTTTTGACGATAGGGATTTAGATTGTTCTTTATAGTTTACACAGTAGAGGATTCTAGATGGAGAACTGGTACTGTGGACCCTCCAGTTTTAACCGGCCTGACATACGAACAACTTAGGTTATGACTGGAATTTTAGTTTTAATTTAGGAACAAACTCTTAAGTTACATTCAACCTGAATCCTGGCTACTTGTGCTTCCAGATGGTCTCAGATACAGATTTATCCCTTACAGAGTTCTGGACAGAACATTACAGTATCCTTTCCTGTGTGGGGTTAACTGAGAAATCTGGGGCCAGTGTCTCTCTAAGGACACTGACATCTGCCTTTATACAGGAGAGAAATTTTGAAGGCTGTGCAGAGAAGCCTGAGCCTTCATTGACCAATTTGAGTTACAACCAGCCCTCAAGAACGAACTGAGTTCTTAAATCAAGGGTCCACTGTATTTATGCAATAATAATCCTAAATAGTTTCAAGATCCTTGTCAAAGGAAAAACTTTTTTTAAGTACACTGGGTTTGCTAAAATAGACATTGGACTACTATAAAATAATTTTTGAGAAAAAAATGTATCATTGAAGGATTTGCTACTTAATCCTCCAAATTAAATTTCTTATAATGCCACATTCACAGATTATTCTAATCAACTAACCATTTAAAATTCTACTTATCTTTTGGAAGTGAACAACCACCCATTTTTTTGGCCATCTTTTTTATATGCTGTTAAGTTTCAGGATATATTAGTTGGGCATTTCATTATTGATTGATAAGACTCAGTTTTCCTTTGGTCTGTCTAGAATACATTTGGTAATTGATTGTAGTCATAAAAATGAAAAACAGCGAACAACCCAAAATAATGTCAGTAAAGTGCTTTTTGGTGAACTTGTTAAAACTCCAGAGCATCTCCCTTGAAAAGGGCTCCTCTTTAACATAGCTGGGCTGCTCATTCACAGATTATCGCCATCACATTCAGGATTAAAATGCTCCGCAGGATAATCAAGGTACCTGTAATGGCCGGAGACAGGCAAACAGAAAATGAGACCTAATGTCTTTCCACTGCCCTGGATTTTTCTTTCTGAGCTTAATATGCCTAGTTAGTCTGATTTATTTTTAGCTTTAGTTATGCATTCTAAAACTACATGTGTGTAAGGATTGGAATTTTTTCCCCTGACTGGAAGTAGAATAGATGTAAAATCTTTTCTCTCCTCCTACGAAAGTGGTACGAGCCACATATCCCCCTTACTCTGTGTGTCTAGTCAGGGCTGCAGTGTGCATGCCTCTCACGTGGCCCGGATATGAATGGTCCCTTCAGGAACTGGCAGCCTGACAGCTTTGCATGTCTTCAGTGCGAGCTTCAGTGAGCAATGGAAATGCAATCATTACTTTTAAATTGTAAAAGTAATCCTTCAAAGTTATGTTTTGCTTTTGAAATACAGATTTAAAAATATGCGGTTGAATCTATTGTTCCAACAAGACTGACCAAAATTCATGGGTTTCCATTTCCAGTCTTCTGTTGTGAGAAAGGGATGCTGGGACCCTTAAGGGTGCTGATGGTTGGAGCTGAAGCCTGGGTTCTGGAATCAGTTCTCCACTTTCACTGCTGTCATCTCCCCATTTAGCTTATCCTGCCCAAGATGTTAACATTTCTACTCTCCACTGTGTCCATACATTAAGTAGACTTCAGGCAGTTGCCACGTACCAGCATGCTGTCCTCACAGTCCATGTCACAGATTCCATTATCAAGTCAGCAAACTTCTACTGAGAACTTACTATGTGCAAGGGATAAGATGTTCCTACAGTTTGATGGTGTGTAATCACACATTAAGAAAGTTATCGAATATTTCAGCATGCCTATCCTAGGGGCCTCATTTTATATCCCCTAAAGTTACAAATGGACTAAGGTTTTATATATCCCCACCCTTAGCTTTTACAAGACCATTCTACATTTACCATATTTTATGAAACTATACATATAATTAAATTAATGAAACTATATGTGCATATAAAATCATCCTAATACAAGCTTTGAGTAGGTGCTTATGAAATATCTCAGATGTGAATGAACGAGTAAGCCATTCTAGTGCAGCTCTCTGTTGGCTATTTTCACAACTGGCTCACACTCCAGGGTCTCTCCTGAGTCTGCGGAGTTGTCAGGAATGTCTGGAACGTGGCAGCATTGCTGAGTTGTTTCTCTGCCACATTTCAGAGTCATCCAGGTTCTGGGCAGATGAAAAGTGGTAGACGCTGTCGGAACCACCTATGGGCTCTGGGAAGTATCTGTGGCCCCATCCCTAATGGAAGACACCTCTTCCCTCCCTCCCTCCCTCTGAGAGCCCCGTTCTGCTTCCCCAAACAGAGTAGGCCCTGAAAGAATGAAAGAATTTTCTCTAAAACACTTCCAACTCCCTGTATTCTCTTTTACACCAAACTACTATTGTATTCAATTACCGTATTGATTTTCGCATTGAGCTGTGAGAGAAAGTATCAGATGTAGTACTCAGGACATTAGATTTAAAAACAGGTATTTTTTTTTCATTTTTTCAACTATTTTGATTAAGATTTTAAATGAAAGCATTGCTTAGTAAACATCACTGCACTCCTAGATTGAAGGGGCATTCTGCACATCATCTCTGCACATCCTCCTCCTCTTCCTCCTCTTCCTCCTCCTCCTCCTCCCCGTCTACCTCTCTCTTCCTCTCCACTGATTTTCACAGAATGTCAGTCTAAGACATAGTTTTCTTTGGAATCCTCATTCTGTTAAATTGGCTCCATAGAATTATCATTATAGAATTATCATACTTCTTTTTGAAATAGAACTATGCAAAGTCTTGAATTTTATTACAGAATTTAATAGCAATAATTACTTAAAATTTAATGAATCTCACTACTGACTTAATTGCTTTTGAGTAGTTCCACTTAACTTATTAAAGAGAAGCAAGGACATATTCATTTAGTGAGCAGCAGAAGTCTTGCCCTCACATCTGCCTACATTCTCTTTTCAATTAATCAATTATAGTTCGATGGTGTGTAATTACACATTAAGAAAGTTATTGGATAGCTCAGCATGCTGGTCCCGGGGGTCTCATGAATACACTAATATAACACACCTGTAATGACCTGCGCTCAGCTCTGCAAATGACACTCATTTCTCTCTCTTTTCTAAATTAAGATGAGAGCTATTACCATTAACTTTTTGAGTCAGATTTAGTCAGTGTGATATGGGGAGAGAATGTGAAAAGAAAGAGTGAAAGAAAAGTAAAAAGGGAGGGGAAGGACTTTACTTGCAGTTCGCCTTCAGAGACTCTGTCCTGACTGGAGAGCGAGGGCAGAGTTGTGGGCAAGCAGGGTGGCCCATCTAACTGTGGCTACTGAGTCATGCCAAACAGTGGCAAAGTCAAGCCAGCATTATTGGAACTCAAACAGTGACGTGCCTCTCAGTTCCCTTCAATCTCCTGATGAGGGAAATAGGAAAACCTTTTGAAATCACATTCAGGCAAATTTGCTTGGCTTGTTTCAAATCAAACTAAAGTCTGGAACTGATCCCCTTGCAGAAGCGCTAAGCCTCTGCATAGCAATGAAAGAGGGAGGGGGGGAGATGCAACACAAAGAGCAAATTTTACTACATTAATGGCCTAAAGGGTCTAGTTCTGTGAAGGAGTTTTTCTAGTTATGCCCTGATTTATGCTAAACCAGTAAAAGCCAACGAGAAACCCTTAATTCAAATCATATAGTCAGAGACATTCTAAATGCCTAAACCAACCGAATGATTTTAAGCAAAATGCCCTGTTAAAATAATCTTTTGATGTCTGCACAGCTCAAACTCAAGAAGCAATCTGTTGACATTTTCAGCAAATGCTATCTTAGTGTGAGACAGAGGCGCCGGGCTTCCTCGCAGTATTCTTCATGGTAAAGGGAGTCTTCTCCCCTTCCCTCCCTTCTCCCTTACAATCAAACCCCACTCCCATTGTCCCCTTAGTGAGGTACTGACAAGGTCACATCTACCGTGATTAATGGCTGTCCATCAGAGTAAAAAGGAGACATTGATACTCAGCTAGCAGATGCTCATGAACATGCAAATGAGTGTGGTGAGCCTTCTCGGTAGGGTAGGGACGGATTTGCTTTGTTGATGTTTTAAAGTCTACAGCCACTTTTGGGCACTGTGTGTGCCATTTCCCTGCCTATAGCCGCTGGCCATGTACCCTCCGCTGTTACTTGAGCAGAGTCTGCCTCCTCTGTGCCTTCATGGATGCCCAAGACCCCACCGACCCTTCCTGGAGGGTGCCTCGGCCTGTGTACTTTCAGGGTGTGGCCTTTCCTTGCATGCCTGGCTTGTTGGGACAAATGTCTCTGCCCAAGGGGCTGTCTTCCTGTGTGGGCTACATTTGTGGCATCTCATGGACCTCCATGGGGTTGAATTGTAAATAGTGGCCACCACATAAAACATGCCATCTGTATCCCTGTGGGTAAGAGGATGGAACACAAAAAAGATTTATTCCAGGAATATGAACTGATGTTTACAGACATGCCAGGACTGGCTTTTAAAACACAGTGGAAAACTGTCTCAAAAGCAGTTTAAGTACCATGTAATAGAAGCCTGAAAGCAGGACTTCAGGGGCATAAAGGAAACCTCTGTGCTCAGAGAGAGGCTTCAAGCTGTTGCGGCTGTCCACACCAGACCCTTTGCTGAGAGATGTGAGATACCCCAAGCTGCCCTTACAAATTTCTAGGAAAGCAAGGCAAAGGTGGAGGGTGCCAGGCCTTTCTTTGAGGGTCTACAGCTTCCCCAGCCCTTATAATAATTTTGAGAAACAGGGGAAGAAGATAAGTTTGGACTGAGCGACTCAGATCACCATTGGAAAGTTTTCTCATTTGCTGTGCTGAGATTTAGAGCTGGTTTCAGTGGAGGGCATCCCTTGTTTGGGGCATTGTACACACAGGAGCCTTGGCCAAGCGTGATGACTGCATGTCCCAAGATTTGCACGCCTTTCCCTATTTCGCAATATTTTCATAAATCAGTGGTCCTCAAATGAATTCACATGGCCCAGTATTTGAAAATAGTGTCAATCTTTTGAGAAACCATGAATTATTGACATATTTAATACCCATTGTGTTGAACTGGGAGTAATTTTACCATCTACAATACACACATGAAATATAAAGTCATAAACAAAAGCCAACAGGTTCGCAAATATATAATCAAGCTGTCTAAGCCGGATTGACTGTTCTGGTTTTCTATTAGTATTCCTATTCTGTTTGCTTGTTGGTTTTGTCATCTTTGAAATGCATATTCAGCAGCCTCAAGTAAGACCTTTTGTAGTGAATTTGGGTAAATTCTGTTTTTGCATGCTGTGGTTATTGTGATGTGATTTTGTTTCACTGTCTGTTCTGTCCTAGAGACCTGGCCACCATCTTTATAAATAGAGTAGGGTCCTGCCTGAAGGGAGAGGGGTCTCTCTAAGTCAACCCTGTGCCTTCACTATCCTACCTCTACCTTACCCCCAACCTCCCTCTCCCCTCCTTCCCTACGGAAATTTAAGAACTGTGAGGACAGGGAATAAGCAGGTTTTCTAGGCCTTTACTACATTACACCTATGTGGGCGCCCCCTAGAGGTATGTGGTAAAATAACACCCTCCAAGTTGGCCCTGAAGTAAGGTGTCTGGACCCAGGCCTGCAAATTATGCCAGCATTTTTGGAGCCTGTGAGTTTGATATTTTAGATTCTCTAAACCAGAGTCTGGCATGTGCTTGAGTCCTCACATGTGTGTGCATGTGCGTGCAACAACTTTTACTAAAGGTTCAAGTTAGCAAAGGGCTTTTATATCATAGCTCTATGAAAAACTTAAAAATTAAACATGACATTCCAGTTCCTAAAAATTCTTTGGCCACCTGGCCCCAGAAATTTCTCTCTGGGCACACTTCCCTGCAGGTCCCTGTCCCCTTAACGACCTGCTCCGAGCCCTTTACTCCTGTCCTCCAGTTCCTTTCTCTCACCTCTCAGCATGTCCAGCCTCCACACTCAAATACTGCCCCTTACGCTGCACAGGTTAGCCATCAACCACACTGCCTTTGTGCGTCCCACATTTTTTCTCACATATGCTGCAGTATCTCTCTTTTAAACTGCCAGTGGGAATAGAGCAAGTCAAAGGAGAGCCTTAAGGACCAGCTAGGCCCCTTCTTCAGCCCACAAAGGCCAGCAGGGTTGAAGAGGGGCAGGTAACAGGTGATGGAATGGTGGGTCCTGCCTCTTGCTTGGCTGGTTGCCTTCTCCTACGAAGAGATTATCCACCACAGCTCAGCCTTGAAGGCTTTTAACTAAAGGTGAGGAAAACACATAGGAGAAAAACATTTATTTGCAAAATCAGTGTATTAACATTTCTCCCAATGACCTGGGAGTAAATAAAAATGTTTTGATTTGCAGTAGTGGAGCCAGCTGATCCAGCTTGCAGACAGACAGGAGCACTACTACCCCCGCAAGTGTCTGAGAAGGCCCCAGGAAGTATTAGCATCCTGGTGTGGCTCCCAAATTGCCTTTGGATCCAGAAAACTGACCTGAGTCTTTTCTCAGACCATGTGCCTTGGTTTAGAATCTAGGCACTATGGCCTGCATGGCTGTGATCTGATCTTCTAATCCCAAATTGGCCATATCCCCTAATTTTAACCAGATCCCTTTTATACACCAGACAGAATTCTTATCCACGGTCAAGAAATTACGTTGCTGGGAGTCAAGAAGCAGCAGGTTAGGGCCATGACAGTGGGTACGCAGTGGCGATGTGAACACGATGAGAGTTGACATCTGCATCTCAGAGCTTTAATTTCAGAAGGAAACGTGAGGCAGCTAACAGGAAATAAAAATCCCAATCTGCCTCTGTATGTGAAGGGATTTTGGGCTCCCTTGCCCAAAGAGAAGGTTCCTGCCTCACCTGCTGAATGCAACAAGGGGGCTGGGCCCTTGCCATGGGGCCTCCCCTGACCCACTTTGATTTCTGTCAGGTCCTGAGGAGAGAGGGCTCCTCTGGCCTCCCTCTGCTTCCCATCCTTGGAAAGGGTGGCCAGGGTCGACTCCAGCCTCTTCTCTATGACTTCACAGCAGATCCTGTGGTGGTGCCCCTGAAGGGCTCATCAGCACTCCCGCAGGCCCTGAACAGGTGAGGGAGCTTAGCACACGGCAGACTCAGAGGCCACAGGTTTTGCCTGCCCTGGGGAGAAGGTGTGTGGCAAGGCATTTGGGCTGGTGAGCGTTTGACCTTAATTCCAGTCCCACAGACGTGCCCTGAGTGATGTTACTGATATGGCTCCTGCATTTTCCAGGACACCTGGCTTTAAATGTTCTGCCTGTTGTCACTATAAATCACCCAGATGACCTGGGGCAGCAGCTACCCTTCCTGATCTGTTTTACACACCACACCCATGGCAGAACAAACATAGTCAGATAATGTGTCCTCATTCTTTGGGCAATTGGTGACAATTGTGTTGCACAACAGGAAATGGACAGTAACTTAAAGGATCATGTCTGTGGCCACCTGGAATTTCTGGGACAGGCCCAACATGAAACGCTCTGGTCTGTTATCAGTTCGGCCCCCAAGGAACACTGGTACGCCTCCAGCTGGCCCCTGTGGAGCTTTCTGCTGATGTCACATGCTAGCATTGTTGCAGAAAAAAATTAAGTTAATGAATATAATTTTTTCCATTTCAGAGTTTCTCTCCTACTTTTTCTCACATATTTGGCACCAGGCACCTATTGTATTAGACATATGCTAGTATTTGTGAAGCCAAATAAGCAAAAAACAAAACAAAACTGAGTACTAGTGACCTCAGAAAGACCAGGTATAGTTTTGCAGTCTTCTGTGTGCATGTAGGCTGTCGTGGCTGGAGATTTTCTGAATTACGTGCTGCAATGCTGTCAGTATAGTCATGTTTTCTGGGTATAACACTGTTTTAAGTTTAAATGCTAGACATCACCATATCACTATTTCATAGTTTCCACAGAGTTCTCTGGAGAGCTTGACTCCTGATTAGATAGGAACGAGACCCGCTGTGTGAACCCAGAGCACTGATGGAGCTTTGGACTTGTTTGTAGGGCTGGCTCTAGAGAGCAGTGGGTTGGTTTATAGTCCTGCATGTGCTGCGATTGGTGATGGGGGGGCACCGGAAGGGAGAGACAAGACGACCCACTCGTGAAATTCCAGTTAGAGATTACGTCCTTGTATGTAGAATGCTATCGAAGGGAAAATTCTTCTAAGGATGGACATTTTATGCCTCATTTGGCTGGGACCAGGGCCCTGAAGGAAAGAAGCATAGCCAAGGGGGACACAGAATGATAAAAGAGAAAGTGGGACCAACGTCTTACATCTCCATCGTGGGATGTTCACAACTGGGCTTGTCTGTGATTTGGTTTCATTTCTTACGTTGTTGCTTCCCATCACTTCTCAGTGAAGGGGATTCATGGGTTGGGGTATGATTATGGGAGAAGTTACAATGTTGTATGACTATTTCATGTGGAGGCGTAAGTTCCTGGTAGTTTCTTAGAAGTATCGTTCTTTCTGTGCTGATGTCTTTCCTAGTTGTGTGATATTAAAGTGTACTTTCCCCTTTCATTTAAAAAATGTCAAGCTAGACATAGTACATGCTTATAATCTCAGCACTCAGGAGGCTGAGGCAGGAGGGTCACTAGTTGGAGACCAGCCTGTGCTACATAGTGAGTTCTAGGTCAGCCTGGACCACGTAGTGAAACCCTGTCACAACCACCCTCCCCTCAAAATTAAAATTAAAAATAAATAAATAAATAAAATGAATGGCAATAATAATAGCAATTTCAGAAATGCCTTTAGGCAAAAATGCCTGACATAGGGCAGCAAGCTTAAAAGCTATTTTTGTGCTTTCACTGGCTCTGGAATCTAAAGCCAGATAAACACTCTCTGGTGCCCAGTGATTCACTGTAGAAACAGACATCTCTTTTACAGTGAAAGCATTGATTGTCTTTCTAAGAACTCTCCATCAGGAACTGCGTGAAAGGTCTTCAGGAGATGAATTAAGAGACGGAGCCCATGCTCAAGGACAAATAGAACAAGCACTCAAGTGACATCCAGAATTACAGGGACCTGTGCTTTGAGTAAGGGAAAATGTAGCAGAGAGCGGTCCCAAGGAGGAATGGTTCGTGTCCTGGTGGGGAGGAAAATCAGGCGGCTCTGTAGGATTTGGCATCAGGGAGCTCCTTCGCCTGATGCACAGGGGCATCCTATACTGTTGGTCTGCTCTGCAACCCCCACCCCATTACCCAGCATGTCCTTTCTTCCCCTACCTACTTACATCTAATCTGGTTGTTTCAGCAAGTGACACTGAGGTCAGACTATATCCCTTGGACCTGTGATCTCAGTGGGAGTCTCAATCACACACTTCACCTGTTAAAAAAAATGAGCACGCATCCATAGCATTTAATTATTTGTAAATTGTATACATGCACAACTGCTCTAATATCCATATGTATATTATGAATTCCCACGTGAATAGAAATGATTACCAATAGCTGTAAGCTGACATTCTAATATTTTCTTCCCTTACTACGTGGGTATTTCGGGACCTGAGGGGTTTCATCCCACCTTGAAGGTCACCACTCCAGAGAAGTGTTGTTGGCTGTTGAAGGAGGTTGGATTTTATAGTATCAGCTCTTCCACACGAGAAAAGCCTGTGAAGTTTCCTGTTAGGCTGTACTTCCCACTCCTGAGAAAAACCCCAGGAGCAAGTGGGTGTCTATGTATGGTGCAGAGAAATTACAGAGCCATGGTGGAATACCAAGTAGAGATGATCTCAACATGCTCAGGATGAGGCAGTTCCTGCATAGCTGTCCTGCCTGGTGGCTTGCACCACTCGATGGGACTGTCCCATGCTGCCTGATGGGACAGGCATGCTTGTACCACTGGTGGTGGAAGCCAGCACAAATGTGTTAAGTCTGCCGCTAGTGCAGAGTTTGTATTTAACACATCAGTAATCTATCCATTTCCCAGGATCTCCCTGCTTGATCTTGAGGGGTTTCCAGCCTAGTAGCAGTAATCTTAGCAGTCTAGTGAGTGGACAATCTTGTTTCCTAGCTCCATTAGGCATATGGAGTCTCAGGGAGGAGGAGATGGAGGACAGAGGTTCTGGGAAGGGCTGAGGGTGGGGGAAGCCCTGCCGGGTCCCAGGGAGTACTAAGCACTAAGCACTGGCAATGGGGTCACGTGCTGTTGTGTTAGCTTTCCATCACTATAACAAAATGCCTATGATAATAAACTTATAAAGAAAAAAGGTTTATTTTGGCTAATGGTTTTGGGGGGGTCTTGTTCAAGATCCTTTGGCCCCATGATTTGCACCTGTGGTAAGAGTGTCAGGGAGCAAAGTTACTTTACCTCATCATCCAGGAAGCAAAAGGGAGTAGAAGAGGAAGAGGCTGTGGTCCCACAGTCCCCTTCAAGAGTACACACCCAAGGACTTGAGGACTTCTCCTCAGGTGCCCCCTCCTACAAGTCCTGCCCTAGGGACCAAGATTCTAACATACAGTCATTTGGGAGATACATGCGAACCATAATAGCTACCTAGTGTCCCTGGTCTCCCTCATGTAGCACTTTTAATACGTTCTTGACTGTGGATTTCCAGTTCTGTGAGGACACTCACCACACACCCGAACAATACAACTTTCCAAGTATCATAAGCCAAGATAGAGCCCAAAGGGTGCCCACTCTGTGAGAAATCACGTACCCCTCTTCTTAGTCACATGTCCTCTCCCGTTTGGAGACTGCCTCTACTACCCCATAGGTTGTGAACTCTGTGGAAAACTGTCAGGAGATATTTAACACTTCAGTGAACTCTAGAGCTCTGTCAGGCACCTGTCAAGGGTCAGTTCCTTAACAAGCAGAAGGGGAATAAGAGGGGAATATTTCCTTCCCCCTGGCCTCATTTGGCCCAGGGCTATCGGGGGTCTCCCTGAATGTGACGGCCTGTGCAGGGCTGCAGAGCTGCCCATCTTCCTTTCCTGGCACCTGCCTAGACCATCTCCTGTTAGAGATTTCATGAGCAGAATCCTTGCTAGCTCTATGAGGGGAGGCACATCAGAGAGAAGTGGCTTACAGAGGCAGCAGCAGGCGACGGGGGGTGGTCACGGGAAGGAAAGGCACAGTGGGTCTGCGATCACTGTGCTAGTAAGTGCTCAGGAGGCTGTCAAGTGCCACGTGGTTGCCACACAGCTCTCTGCAGGCCCTTGCCTCTTGGAAGAGCTGAATGAGAATTCAGGGAGTGGGGCCTAAGAAAGCCTACTGGTGTTTCTGATGTGCTGCAAGGTGCTTGGAGCATCTAAACACTCTCAGGCCTTGTTACAGATAGCACCATCTGCCTGGTCAGAACACACCTAAAGCAGTGTTGCCATTTGCTCTAACCCCATGCCTACCCCCTTTGCCATCTCCCCCCCCACACACGAGAGAATGAATTAATAAAAGTAATGGAATACTTGCCTTGAGAAGAGCTGAAATTTGTTTCACCGGTAAATTTGAAATAAATGTACCATTACCGCAGTTGCTATTTGTAGAATGTGAATAACTGGAAGACGAAATGGTCCTGGCATGGTGGAAGGAGAGGGCTGTCTGCTTGGCTGGTTCTGCCCTGAGGATCAAAAACACAGAAGTCTTGCCCTCCTGTGTGCCCCCTCCCCCGCCTAGCTAGTCCCACCCACCTCTAGTCCTTTACTTCTGAAAGTCAGATGGTTCTGCCCCTTGGAGCCGCCCCAGTTCCCTCTGTACTAAAGACCTCCGAGGCGGCAAGGCTGTGAATGACTGAGAACCCACGTGAGACCTTCACAGGACCATCTGAGCCTAGGGTGTCCATTATTGCTGTGAATGGCATTCTCTGGGGAAGGCGGAGGGCGGAGGCCCCAGCGGAGCAAAGAACAGTAATCTTCAGGAGAGAAAGGAAAAGGCCAACAACAGCAACAAAAACTTCCTGCAGATGTGGAACTTGAAGGAATCCAGAGAAAGCAAGCCTATTTTTAGCAGGAGTAAGAGTGCAAAGCCTGATAGACACCACAGGCTGCTGTCACTAACATTTGGCTATAAGCAATATTTTCATATTTAAACATGACAGCCCTACAAATTGAAAAGAACCATTGCTGTCTGCTTGCTGAGTAAAAGGTATCCCCTTTCTGAGTCCAGCGGAGGACCAGCTCCATGGATGTCTCTCTGGTCAGCACTGGGGCATCTGTGTTGTCATGAATATGTATGTGTTAGTCATTGACATTAGGCCATGCCAGTGGTGATGGAGGGGCCGTTCTTTCTGGGTGGAAAGGCTCTGAGGTGTCACCTCTGTAGGGAAAATATCCAGCATACTCTGTTCAATTAAGCATGCATGTATAGAAATACAACACTCAAATGAGCATGAATAAAAATATATTCAATTTGAAGAAGTTAAGTAATACCATTGGGAAAACCAGTGAACTCGAGGTGAACCCAAGAATGTGAAAAAAAAGAGAATCCTAGAAACATGAGCTCTGCAGCACTTTACCGGCCCCCAGATGGGACATCTGCATTACATCCTCTATGCCCTGTATGAGTGTCTTGCCCAGATCTGTATCAGGAGGCCTGGTACACAAGGTCTTTGCAAACATTAAGCAACAAGGACTTTTCTAAGTCTCGTTAGAAAATAATTCACTGTTAATGTAGTGAGTTTGGATTTTGGATTTCTGAGAACAAGGGCTGGAGAAAACTTCTCCCCTCAGCCACTGCCATTTCTAACTTGCACATGTTTTCACCTGGATGCATGGGTCTTGATTATTGACACTCCTACTGGCCAATAGTAGTTTGGGACTGAGTGAGAAGAAAAAGCAGGGAAAAAAAAAACCCATAGTGTAAAGCTGATAACCTCCAGTTGCTCTAAGTACAAAATGAGAAACTTTCATTCTTTCCAGCTTGTGTTGACATTGCTACATGTGCACAGAAGTTTGAGCTTTTCTAGACAATCAACAGAGCAAATTGAGGGGAGAGTTGGAGGGGTTTTCTAGACTCCCCTTTGGGAGCTTAGAGCAGTGGTTTCAAAACTCAGTTTCCAAAGCATCACCATTTCCTGGGAATTGTTAGAACTGCAGATTCTTGTCCCTGTCAGAAGTATCAAATCAGACACTCTGGGGGAATCTGTGGGTTAAATTTTTAAGAAATTGTACTACAACATATACATAATACAGAATTTGCCATTTCATGTGTAATAGTTTGCCGGCCTCTGCAGTGGTTGCCATCCCATCCGATGCCCCAAAATTTTTCATCACCCCAAACTGAAGCTTTGTAATGATCAGATAGTAACTCCTAACTCCCTTCAACTCCTAGCCCCTGTTAATTTCTAAACTACTTTGTGTCTCTCAGAATTTGCCTGCCTATTCTAGATATTTCATACAAGTGGGATCATATGTGACTGTTTGTGTCTGGCCTATTTCACATACCAAAATGTTTTCAAGGTCCTATCATATTGTAGCATAAATCACTACTTTATTACTTTTTGTGTCTAAATAATATTCCATTGCTTGGTGTACTACATCTTGTTTATCCACTAAACTGTTGATGGACACTTGGGTGGTTTCTATCCTTTGGCTATTGTGAACAGTGCTGCAATAAATATAGGTATGCAGGTAGGAGCAATGTGTCTTCACACCAGATCTGCAGGTGACTGTGTGCACTCAGGCCTGAGGTGCCCTGGTCCAAGGCCCAGGGATGTCTTTGTATAGGAACTCAGAGGACTAGCTGAGGCTCCTCCCTCCCAGCCAGGAGGGCAAGTTGTGGCCACTTACCTTTCATTCTGCTGCTGCAATCAATATTGAGTGTTTCTAGGAGGTTCTCAGAGTGGGCCCAGGAGAAGAATGCCATTCCAGTTTAGGGATACTTTTTGACCTTATTTCAGGAATGATGCCTCAAAATACTTTGAAAGGATGACAGAAAAACATTTTTAAAAAATACATACTCATTCCATTTTTTTGACTAGACTTTCTAGACTCAGTCAGGTGTTTTCATTCCCTGACTACCTCAATACTGACTATAGCAATGACAGACTACTCTCATCTGAGAATTGTAATAAATGAGAAAGAAAAGGAGAAGGAAAAATGTATACTATAAATTCATAGGTGTTTGGCTGGCATTTGACGATTGTGGTTTTAAGAATTTATAGACCTATGTACCTTTACCTTAACTCTGCTCAGAGAGATTAAACAACTTGCTTGTGGTTGCACAGCTAGGAAATGACTAAGTCAGGCTTAGAATCTAGATCTAAATTCAAAGTTGTTGAATAAACCAATTTACACTAGCTGCCAGAGGCTTAAAATATTTCTCCCTTTAGGGATATTTGGAGTTTTAACAAGAAACTCATGGATATGTAATATTTTAACCTTAAGAAATAATATTTCAGTGTAGAAAAGGGACACTTTTTTAACAATCATACAGTCACACCCCTAAATCGCCTGTGAGCTCAGCTCTTGAGATCTCTGAGGGACAGGGGCAAAAGGATGTTGCCTTTCATTTGGATCACAGGCTGAGAATGAAATGGGGGTGTGAGACAGAGCAGCCAAAAGTTGTTATTTCTTGAATACAAAACCATTATCAAAAGAGAATTTGATACTGATCCATCCAGCTGGCTGGTTAAAGTGTGCCGTTCCTCTGACAAAATCAGTAAGCATTATTGATGGAAATTTCTGAAATACATAGAGTTCACTTCCGTTTGGGGATTTGTCTCCTGCTGGTTATATATTCAGTGGGAGCATCAGTTGGAGTGTTTCCTGATAACTGTGGATGGCTCTGACCTGTTGACATTTCCCTCTTTCTGCTCAGAATTAGAAAACTCGAAATGGAGCTGCTCTATAGGTCACAATCTTGGGCACCAACAAAAGAAGGAAAGATCCTGCCAGAGATGTTTGTGTTATGATTCTTTATATCCCGGACAGCTCATTTTAGTGAGGTCTGTCTGAGGGTTTGGGTGCTTGGCACTGTCATGGTCTTCAGACATCTGAAAGATGTAAACACCGAGGGAGGAAGGAATTTATTTAGCTCAAACCAAAGGGTATAATTAGGGTAGGAGTAATGGAATAAAATTAAGGAAAGATTTAGACTGAATATTAGTGGCCTACTTCCGATAGACTTATTAAGCTTTTGGGTATTTTCTTGCCATAGTTATTCTTTGTTTTTCAAGTCAGTTGAAAATCAGAGGGACAAAGGCCGAGATAATCTGCTTGAGGAAACCACAGCCTTTTTGGTGATCAGGCAAAAGGGGGAAGGAAAGTCCTGAGCCTTTAGTCTGTCTTATGAATGTGAAAAGCTCAGTGGGCGATCCCCTTCTGAATTACTTCTGTCCACCACTCGCTAGTGCTTGCTTTTTTTTTCTTCAAATCAGGAATTATTCAAAGGATAGTGTGCTCCCCAGGGGAAAAATCTGACTGTGAGAATCAGGGGAGAGTTTCCACCTGCACTGGGGTTAGAAGGCCTGACCTTTCCTCCTGCTTGTTAGTCCTGCCTCTGACGGGTAAGAAGAGGGGGCAAAATTAAATAAATTCCTGTCATTGGAGGGGGGAAGAGGGAGAATTTGAAACTCTGGGTTTAAAGAAAATGCCTACTACAGGGAAATCTTAACCCTGCCTGTTGAGAATGAGGGAGGACTCAGCCATTGTGGAGTCCCTGTTAGTCCAGAGCTTTTCTTTTGCCCCTGAAGCATTTCTTCCTACTCTGGGAATCTTCTTCTTTTCGATTTCTGACACAGCCAACTCTTCCAAGACAAAGGAGACAGTTGCTGGGACCATATGGGAGTCATAGATGTAGGACCCGCAGCCTTCCCAGCTTGCCCCTTCTGGGCACCATGCATCGCCTGTTTGGGGCAGAGGGCCCCAGGCTTCCTTCGGAGACAATAACAGAGATGCTGGAATTGAGGTCTTTTGCATAAAACATCCAATAACACTGAGAGGTAACACAATAGAAAAATACACTGATGCTTGAAGGAGGTTTTTGTGTGCAGGCCCTGGGGAGTTTCAGAATGTCCAGCTTCCACTGTGGTCATGGGGTGGAGAGCTATAAAGACTACCACTGGAGTAGCTCCCAAATACTTTTCTGCTATGAGTTCTATATCTCTTTTTATGAAGTAAAATGGCATTTCGTGCTTTAAAACAGCCTTGTAACATGGCTGGTCTGTCCTGCTAGTTTTGTCTTGAAAGATAATAAAATTCTTAAATTGAAATCAAAATGGGGGCCAGGGATTTAGCTCAGTTGTTCCACTGCCTGCCTTGCAAACTCAAGGACCCAAGTTTGATCAGCGGTACAAAAAAAAAAAAAAAAAAGAGAGAGACAGAGAGAAACCAAAGTGGAGATCATTCTGTAACACTCTCTGCAAGGGACCAAGCACAGATGCAGGTCTGTTGATTACCTTGACTGCTGAAGCAGTGGAGTCCATCAGCTCCGGTCAGTGGACGTGTGTAGTATCATCTTTCCGGTCCCTTGGCTCAGCCGGTCCTGGTTATCACTCCTGGCCTAGAATCTATATTCCACCGAAGACTGACCCGGAGCTGTCTTCTCCCACAGCCCCATTTGCATCCAGACATTTGGGAAGCCTCATGTCTGTGCTTAGCATACTCTGTGTTTGAGCTGGAGAGCATGAAGAGGCAGCAGAGCTGGGGTCACCAAGGCGGCTGCTGAGCTGCTGCTTGTGCGGGAGCCCAGCAGGGATGATGAAATGGGAGGAGGAAGGGCATGCTGGAGAGCCGAAATGTTCACCCAGAAGGAAGTCACTTCTGAGCACCTGAGGAGGAGTCCTACCGGCTGAGGGCACCGTGTGAAACAGGGTTATTCCTTAATGAGATTTTTATGTGTGCCTCTGGGTTCAGAATTTTTATGTGGCAGTCTCATCCCAGTGTGGGGTAATATCCAAGGAGACCCTTACATACCTTCTGCATCCATTCTGTAACCCTTCTTCTGAAGAGGGAAGGGTGTCCTGTGACCTTTCAGGGCATTATGAAACTCAAAATCAGATTAATTTGGATTCTTGCTAATTTAAAAAGTCAGCGTAATGTTGGGGAATGTGAGTGTGTTAAAAAAAAAAAGGAACAAGCCACTTTCTCAAAGGTGAGGTAATTATTGTGCTGGATTGGGTTGAACACAGGGTTACTGTTGCGTTTACTGTGAGTGAATATCAAAGATGACTTAAGCTAAGAACACAGTTGTCTATCTCAGTGTGACTCCCATTTACTGCGTGTCAAGCTGCGGGAAGTCCAGCTGATGTAACTAGATTAATATTTAAAAAGTAATACAGAAGAATGAGGTTCCAAACATGTAACGTTTAATTATTTAAAACCCGTAATGGAATTCCTATCCAAACTCATCTCTCACGTCTCACTGGTGCTCAGCAAAAAGCTCAATTAGCCAGTGAGGCTGCTAACCCCACAGCTCATTTTGACTATCACAAGGCCCAATCCATGGCCTCTTAAAGTGTCCAGTAAAACAGATGTGGCAGCTTGGGAAGTTTTGTACTTTTTCATTAGATTATTGTTGCAACTTTTGGGGGGCAAAACTGATCAGTAAATAACTGTACAATGTTAATTGGACCTAGAAGAGAATTTGAGTTACTTCCAACTGCTAGGACTTGGGTGAATGAAGATACTGTCTAGAAATCACAGGACCAAGGGAATCCATGTACCTTTGGGTGTATTGGGCCATGGAATATGTGTTTTGGGATGCAGGTGCCTGAGTAGAAGAGTTTACCTCACCCAGGGGTGTCGAGTCCGCTCTTCTCCTCTTGAGACCATAGTTGTTCTGACCCTTTAGGTCATGTGTGTCCTTTTCTCTTAATAGAAGTGAATTTTCCAGATGCTTATGGCAGGGAATAGACAAAAGAAGAGACAAAATGATCAATACGAGAGTAAAATAAACCCTCATGGACCAGTTGAATTTCAAAGTTAATGTACCAGCAAGCCTGGTTGAGGTAGTATTTCTTGCTTTCATGTTTTTGTTCAGCATGACAGGTAAGGATGGTCTTTTATGGAAAAGGAGGAAAATACCGATTTTTCATTTGTGGTTGTTGCTGGTGTGCTTTATCGAGCACATGAAAAAGAAGCTGCACCACTCTTGTGGCTCGTGGCTGATGAAGTGCTCATGAATTCATCTGTCATGCAGAAAATGCAGCTGTGTGACCCAAAATGCTCTCGGGTGGAGGGAGCATCAGGGTTTGGAAGGTCACACCGAAGGCTATGGTATTCGTGACATCCTGTTGGGCTTGTGGGCTGTGTGGGGTAACTAGAACTGAGAGGACAGAAATTGAGTTTGTAGTGACTGCAGAAGCTGAAACCACAGGGTGAAATGTAATAGGGCCTGGGTTTCTGTGAGCACGGGGAGCTGATAGAGGCGTGGGGGGAGATGTAGAGCTGAGAAAAAGCTGCCACAAGGGGACAAGTAACCTTGATTCCTGGCAGGACAGAGCCTGCTAACTTGCAGAAGGGCCAAGCATGGGAATCACCTTCTCCTACAATTCAGATACAGCTGACATTTGTAAACCATGCATAGGATAGTTCTCTGAGGTATAAAGGCCCAGAACCAGAAAAGAAAACTTTATTCAAAGGAAATATGGTGAGACTTAGGTTTCCTGGCCTTATCTTGTTGGTATCCAAGCTGTTAAAGTAGCATTGTAAATAGGGAAGGGTGAAGAGGGTAAAGGAGGGCAGGGGTAAGGGGAAAAAACAAGAGCCAAGGCATATCATGTAAAGGTACAAGATCCCAGAGACAAATGTAATTGTATTGTATGCTTTAAATGTACCAATAAACTTAATGGGGAGGGGACCTATCCAACAACAACAACAACAAAAATATAGTAGCATTTTTCCAAGTGTTTTCTTATAGGATCCTACTGGGGGAGGGGGCAGCAGGGAAACAAAAGTTGGGAGAGTTCTGGATAGATAAGTTTTCTACAGAGCTTCTCAGAAGCTTAAGAATCTCCAAAACGGAGCCTTGGGTGTATAACATTTTCCAGGCTTATTTGAACATGGAATCATTTGGGGGACCGAACATTGATAGCTCTGGCATTTCCCATCATATTCTTTAGGCAGCAAAAGCTGTGGTGGAAGTTGTCCTTTAGGATGGGGCAGATAGATGGGTTTAGGTATAGGCAGGGTCTGATGGGTCAGTCGCATTGCCTTGCTGTGGAGACCCTCAAAAATAGTAGTGCTGGAAACCCAACATGTCAGCATTCTGCTTCTGAATCTGCAGGAGACGTGGTATCCCAACCTTTCGTATGACTTGGGCTGTGCCAGCCCTAGGCTGAGGCTGACCTAGATAATCACACCTATAGCAGAGCTTTGAGTGATGTGCCACACGTTGTTCTGGACCACGAGGAGAAAGTAGTGTGGGATTATTCAAGAACCTTGAAGTCACTGTCTGTCCTGAGAGTTTCCTCCTATTTTGCCAGAAAATAATACCTGTCAGGGTTGACGTTAGGATTAAAGAAGACAAAGTGTATCCAGCAGGATTGGATTCTTGGTCTTTCTAAAGTTATGGAGGTTTGTTATAAAGAAGCTCAGAGAAACTAGGAAGACGGGAAGAGCCGTTACTGCCTATCCTAATGCAGCCTGGGCTATTGTTCTGGCAGTGAAGATGCTACCACAGTACTAATAACTGAGCAATTGCACCGTCATGTTGTCCCCAAGGAGTGGGGCATCGTTGCTTCTTGATTTATAACAAGCTTCCACTTCAGCCACTTCCAGCTCCCTTCTCCCCACTCTTAACTGGTGACCTCTGCTGCCCTGTGGTTTCCATTTAAGTGTCTTCCCTCTGGTCCTCTGGCTTTATGTCCATTGTCCCCAGTGCTATTGAGACTCTTGATGTCACCTTGCTGTCACACTTTCCAAAGAAGAGAATCGAATTTGTTTTTGAGTTTTTCTGTCCCTCTCAGGTGGAGCCTATGCCATTGTGGCCTGGGAAGCCATGAGACCACAGCCATAACAGATACTCAGTGCTCATGGGTTCTGTGTAGATGCAAAAGTAGTTGGTATATATCTTAGTCATTTTCTCATTGCTAGAACAAAATACCCTACACCCACAATTTAAAGCAGGAGCAGTATTTTTTTCCAGTACCAGGGATCAAACTCAGGACCTTGTTCTGAGCACCACTGAGCTACATCCCTGGCCTGGAATAGTATATTTTGACTCACCGTTTCAGCCTGTGATTGGCTGGCTTCGAGGTAGAAACAGGAGGGCAGAAGAGCATGGCCGAAGAAAAGGTGCTCAACCCACAACAGCCAGGAAGCCGAGAAAGAAGGGAGGTGTGAGGGATGAGAGTGCACCCTTCCGGGTCACACCCCGGTGACCCGCATTCAGTCACTGACCTCACCAGTGGGCGAATCGACTGATGAATGCAGCTCCCCCCAGTGCTCCAGTCACCTCCCACACATGTGAGAATTTGGGAGAACCTTTTAGATGTAAACCGTAGCAGTATGCAATTCTTTCCCTCTTTTCTTCTCTGTCTTGCCCCCTCCCCACTTTTGCTGCTGCTAGTCTTAGACTATATCCATCACTGCCTTTTTTTTTTTAAATTTCAGGTGTAGATACTAAGCACTAAAAAGAAAGGCCCAGGCTCACATTTTTGGGTGATCCTCCAAGTTCTTCTTCCTTTTGTGTCTCAGCCTTTTCATAGGCTGTTTGGAATAGGGAGCTCTGCCACGCTCTTTAACCAGGAGCCAAGAGTCCAGTTGTATGATGGGGTCAGTTGGAAGTGTTCTTCTTTACATTTCATTTCCTTCTTCAGAGTAGGCCGAAAATAATGCAGTTGGTTATGCAGGGGTTATTGAGATGGGGCCTTTTACTCCAATACTGACAATATGCCTTTGTTGCTGGCCGTCACTAACTTAGCCCTAAAATGAGATGTTAACTGGCTACTTGTCTTTTTGCGGACTTCCGGTGAGTGGCACTGTGGTATTCTCTACTGAGTCTACTTGAGATTATTAGAAGGCAGCTATATAAGGACCAGGTGTGTTTAAATATGTACAAATATGTGTCGTGGCGCTCAGTCAGCGGTCCTGGCATCCAGCCTGGATATGGAGATGGGTGGGAGCTAACCCTGGACTGGTGGGGGATGGAGTTGTCAGAGGGATGGTCAGTGCAGACTGTAGCATTTGTGGAGTATTGGTTTTCAGTGAAGCAGTGAGCACAGCAAGAAGGCTCACAGATCACAGATGGGAGAGAACAAGGCAGACCAATAGTCCACACAGCCATGACGCTTTTCAGAGACAAAGGACTCAACATGTAGATCCAAAGAAACCGGAAGCAGTCCATCTCAGCCCTCCTCCCAGGCACTCTCACACAGGTCTCAGTTGCAAAAAAAAGACAAGGCAACTCAGATTATTCGTTCTTCCCATGTTTGTGAGCCCAGCACACCGGGCCTTTTGAATTTTGCAGTATAGTTCACCAGATGCCGTAAATGTCACATTTGTGTGTGTCTGACCTTAGGGATTCCACTGGTGACTCTGGTCCTGCTGACTGGTCCTGGCCTGAAGCTGAGCCTAAGGGTAGTACGTCCATAGTGAATTTAAGACCACAGCCTGGCCCGACAGGCTCCTCATTATCACAATTACACGGCTGTCAAACACTCTACAAGCCATTGGAGAGGCAGTGGAGAGTTGGGGGTGGGGACCAAGCATTTTGCTGGTTTGGATTTCTGGGTTGTGGCATACATTTTTACTTTGAAGTACATATCATGGGAAAATTTATACTAGTGGGGTCTCTCTCTCTTTTTCAATAAAAGATTTAATAGAAGAATAATGAGTAAATAAGACTATAGCATGGAGGCAAACCAGTGGCTGCCTTGTAACTACAAAATGTTATTGTACATTTATAATAATAAATGCATTTATGTGGCATTATATAAATGCATTATATACTTTCTGAGTGCTTCCAGATGCACTATGTGCTTTGATCCTCACAGCAGACCTTGAAGGGAGGAGGCCCGGCAGGCACAGAGCGGCACCTGAGGTTGCAGGGGGGAAGAACCCAGCCACAGTGGGTCCCAGGGAAAAGATGAGCAGTTAGGCAGTGTGTGGAACTGGGAAGAATGTGCCGGGAGGGTTAAGGTCCTCATCAGGAAAGCTTAAAACAAGAAGGTGGGAAGGAGAGGTGAAAACTGTCCCCCCAAACCTGTAAAACTTGCCATGATAAAGGCAGCACATAGGATGAAGGGAGAATAGGATAGTAGAGAAGGGGCTGGTTCCTCTCCAGGAAGTCGAGCCACAAGCAGGAACAAATGAATGGCTCCTGATGTCCTCTACCAATGCAGAGAAGGTTATGTGTACACAAAGACAACAACTGCAGAGATCTCACTGAGACTTGGATGGGGCTTATGCCTAGACGGGGGCTAACACGTGGAACTAAAATATGCAGTGACAGACCTGGCAACGTAGCTAACAAGTGGGTAAAATTCAGGAAAATATATCCTTGTATGGCAATCCACGCATTTAAGAAAGGCTGTAAGGTAAGGAATGTTAGGAAAGTGAAAAGAAATGTCAAAAGATTGGTTCGGGGGTATTTCATGTAACACCTGCAGCAAATATTAAGAAATAGGTTAAATAGCAAAGAAGCAAGAAGTAGGGAACTCTGCTTAGATATCTGCTAAGAATATCATTTTCTTTGAAAGAGATGTTTACAAAACTTCCCATGCCTCATGGGTAGAGAAGTAGAGAGCAAACCCCTGCTTGGGTTGCCATTCTGCTTGCTATGGGCTAAGGCAGCTCGGCCTGTGGATGTAAAGGAGTAGTGACCAATGTCTAGGAATGGTAGAGGGGCAAAATGCTGAATATGATCAGCCGTGTTCCCTTGAATGTAATGTTTTTGTTTTTTGTTTCTTTGGTACCGGGGGTTGAACTCGGGTCCTTGTGCTTGTGAGGCAGGGACCAGAACCACTGAGCTAAATCCCTGGCATGTTCCCTTAAATTTAGAAAAGTAGATTTTAAAAAAGCAAACTTCCACAGAAAGGTTGATTTGTTCAACAGCCAAGCCTGAGTGTAGTTGTTTGGAGAGTGATGGTAAAGGGGGAGTGGGAAATTTTGCAAATGACTATCAGTGAGGTGAGGGTGCAAAAGAGGGCTCAACCCTTCGGGAAAACCCATGTTGACAAAAGAAATTCATGGGAGGAAAACTAAGTAGAAATGGATTGATCAGTGTTTAGAACGAATGGTGTAATATTTAACAAAAGGGAGAGAGAGAAGGCGGGGCTGGGTGACTTTTGTGTGGTTGCTGTTGTCTCTATAAAGAGGGCCTTCTCTGTGTGGGAAAGGTAGAACAAATGCCAGAAAGAGGACCAGGCCCGCATGTCGGGGAGAGGCACAAGCAGCAAGCACCTGCTGTGCTAAACAAATTTAGATCTTCCAGCCCCCATAAGGAAATTCATAGATAATTTCATATCACTTTTGCATAATCTTTGTTGTATCTTATTGAGTGCAGTAAATTTCAAAGACAGAAATGGATGAATGTTAAGCAGATTTTTCAGCATTAGGAGAGTGGTTCTGCATTCTGAAATTCCAGGCCAGAAGGCTTGTTCTCAGAAGCCCTTAGATACATTGTTAGCAGATAATTGGTACATACTTAGGATGAAAAGGTTCTGGTTGACCGGAAACTCAGAGTGAAGCAGATAGTAGCCTAATGAGCGAAAAGAGAATGGGTTGAGGATCAGAACCGGGGTCCGGCTCTACTACTTGCAAACTGAGATCTGGGGAAATCTCTTGGTCTTGAATATTTGCTTTCTCATTTTCAAGTAAAATGGGAAAAAAAGGTAAGTGCTTTGCAAAATTTTTGGTAGAGGGCCGGGAATGTAGCTCAGTGGCGCCGCACCTGCTTGGCAAGTGCAAGGTCCTGAGTTTGATCCCCGTACTGAAAAAAAAATTGGGGGGGATAGAATCAAGGGAGCTAAATGAAAACTTCAAGCTTGGTATATAACAGGTAATAAATGATAATTTTTATAAAGCAAAAACAAAGGCTGGACATGGTGGCACACACCTGTAATCCTAGCACTTGAGAACCTGAGGCAGGAGGATCACCACAAGTTTAAGGCCAGCTTGGCTACGTAGTGAATTCAAGGCCAGCCTGAACTATACAGAGAGGCTTATCTCCACAGATGGATAGATAGACAGACCAATGAAGCAAGCAAGCAAACAAGCAAAAATTAAACATGAGATGTGACTGCTAAAAAGCATGCGCCTTCTTGGGTGGCATTATCAGAGGTATAATGTTCTACATAAAGAAAAAGAGGAACTGGACCTTTTCTTATCAGGCTACTGCATTCCATTTTGGGGTCTGCCACTTAAGAGAGGCATTAACAAGGTGAGTTATGTCTGGTACAAGGCAGTGGCTCTTATTATCGTGTTCACTGGAGGACAAAAGGAGAGGCGGACTCAGGGAACTTGTCTTTGGGAGACCGAATGACAAAACTAGGGATGTTTAAAAATATCCCCCAGAAAATATGACAGCTCTTTTTAAGAATTGGGAAAGCTGAGATTTGGAAAATTAATCTATACTGGGAAAGCCAGTTGAACAGAACTACCACTGGAAGGAAGTGACGGGCAGTAAAGCGGTTAAACTTTCTAACAATCAACTGGATAGGTAGCTTGGTGCCTCGCAGGGCTCTGTGATTATATTGCACCTGTAAAGTCAGTGCACGGGAGAAAGTTCACTGGGGCATGAATCCTTCTTTGGTTTGTGAGTGGCTCTAGATGGATGTTCCTCTCAGTGAAGGGTAGGTGTCACTGGAAGACCACCTAGATGTGGAAGGAAACCCAGGCTGGCCTGGGAGATAGGCTGGGCTTGGAGATTTAAGTTTGGGGAATTTCAAAACAGGATATTGTTATTAAATACTAGTCAACCATCTTAATCCTATAGTTTTTGTTGTTGTTGTTTTGTTTTGTTTTGCTTTTGGTACCAGGGATCGAACTCAGGACCTTGCACTTGTGAGGCAGGTGGTGACCACTGAGCTTGTCAACCATCTTAATCCTATAGTTTTTGTTGTTGTTGTTTTGTTTTGTTTTGCTTTTGGTACCAGGGATCGAACTCAGGACCTTGCACTTGTGAGGCAGGTGGTGGAACCACTGAGCTAAATCCTCGGCCCTTAATCCTATAATTTGGGGAGAAAATGCAAAAGAAAACAAAACAAACCCTTTGAAGTAGTAGGCATTGTGGGCTTTGAAGCCAGACATATCTAAGTTAGTATCTGGATCTGCCCTCTGTTATCTGCATAAGTGATTTTGGGCAAGTTATTTAACCCATCTAGAGCCCAGTTATATGTATGACAGGGTGATTGTGGAGGTTGAATGAAGAAATCCATGTAGCATGCTCAGCATGGCTACTAGTGCTTAAATAATACTGGCTGTTATTACTAGCATGTTAGTATTGTATCAAATTGAAATGTGCAGTAGGCACTATAAGAAAGTGGCTTTCAAGGGGAGCGTCCCACAGAGATTTGGGCAGAGGTGGACACCAGGGTCTAAAGGGAGACAATCCGGCATATCCACATTAGGTTCATTCTGAGGCCCAGGGTACAGAGAAGTGCGCAAGATTGTTAAAAGGTGACTGAATGGGGTGATGCAAGAGCAAAGCCATTAGCCAGGTGCCTGGAAGATTCCGAGCAAGTCAATGTAGTTAGCAAGTGAATAAGCCAGGCTGGGAGCAGGCCAGGCCTTTGAGAAGCAGCTAGAAAGTGGCAGAGGACACAATGGAGTGTTGCCAGAGGGCCCTTCATTCTGCCCAGCAGAACCCTTGACCTGGGCCACCTGCACACACACAGCCCTTGCCTCACGGTTTTTCGATGGCACGAGACGCGGCCTGGGCATGAGGAGGCTGGGAGCAAGGTTCACCTAAAATCTCCAGGACTAAAGACTGCTGTGGACAGCACTGGTAACAGTGCTCCTTCCAGACAGTCCTTTCGTTGATGTACGATTAACTGTTGTAGGTGGAAAACTACATATGTTGAAATACGATTTCTGCCATCTTCTGAAAAACCCTTCACACAGGAAGAAGTGAGCTGAATGACCAGAGAAAAGCCAGGCAGCTGCCCCTGTCCCCCTCTCCCTCCCTCCCTCTCTCCTGCTCTCTTGCTCTCTGTCTCTGTCTTCAGCGCTAAGGCTCAAATCTGAGGCCTCACGCATCCTACGCATCTTTCCTACTGCTGAGTCACACGCCACCCCACTCACACTCTGGTTCTCTGGGTTTCCCAAGCCCCCTCTCTAGCTTGTCCAGCTGGGGAAGGAGTTCTTATAATCATAAGTACTGAAACTTCAAATATCCAAATATATATTTAGAAAACAGGAAGAGAAAAATAAACAAAGTCAAAGATTTAAGGCCAGGGATTTAGCATAGTGGCACATTACTTGCCTCGCAAGCTCAAGGTCCTGAGTTCAATCCCCAGGACCAGAACAAAGTTGAAGATATATTTGAAAGGAGATTCAATGTGTATTTGGAAAACAGGAGAGTTAGTGTAAACAAGGTAAATATAGGTCTAACAAAAACATGTGCATTTGAGAAGAGTACAGTTGAATTAGAAGAGCAAAAGAAAGTGTGACATTGAGCGACTAAATTTCAGGTTAAAAATTGTTAGCTGAGTTGGATGCAGTGGCGAACACCTGTAATCCCAGCTACCCAGGAGGCTGAGGCAGGGGGATTGTGAATTTGAGCCCAGCCTACCCTACTTAGTGAGACCCTGCTTCAAACAGAGTTAGTTGATTTGACAGTTAGGCAAATTTGTTGATAGGGCGAGGATGGTGTGAGCAGAGTATTGCTGGGGTGGAGGAGAAGGGCGGTGCTGGTTTCTTCCACTGATGGTTAATAAATCTGGAACTCCTTGGAGGTGGGGACAGACTCTTCCCTCTGCTGTTCACACCCCTATCAATGCCTTTTTGAGTTCAACTCAGTGCTTGTTTTTTAATTTAAATAAAAGCATTACAAATAGGAACTCAGTTTTTAAAAGTTTCCTTGCTGGTTTCCTTTCTTTCCCACGTGTCCCCTGGCAGTACTGTCAATATTGTCCATCTCATTTTATGGCTGAGCACCTGCATCTTGGAGAGATTTAATGTCTGGGTCTACCACAGGCTGGAAGTAGAAGAAGGAGAAGGTCTCTGAGGTTCCTTCCGGGCTGACTTTTACTGTTCTGCCGTCTCTTGGCCAAAACAGGCAGGCAGACATGTGACAGCAGGTAGACTAGGTTTTTCCAAAGTTCGAGTGAACTTTTCCTTTTCCATCTGGATGGTTGGTGTTATGAAGATGAGAGCTGCATTTATATCTTCAGTGAAGCAGTGTTTTGGACGACAGGCTGATGCTCTTAGGTGACCTGACATACCAGCCCACAGGAAATCACCTCCTTCTGAATCATGTGTTTGTCTGTCAACATGGCCAGGCATCACTGAATACAGGCCAGGATTCCACCTCTTGCTCTGGCTTTGGAATCAGACTAGAGGCAGTAATGAGCATTGGTCAAAGCTAACTGAAGTCCCAAAAACCGGCAGGCCCATTTCTGATTCATTTAATAGAGCTCATGGTCCATGACAAAGAGAAGGATCTGTCCCAGTGACCTAGACCAACACTTCTGGAATTCAGCTTAAAACTTGCAAGATAAGTAGAACCTGAGTCACTATACAAAAATTCTTATGGAGGGGAAGGTTCAGATTTTTCAGTTCTCAGAGATGCTTTTTAGCCTCTCCCTGAGTTCTAAATCTTACTTGAGAGAAGGATGGAGGCAGGGAGAGGACAGGACAGGACAGGACAGGACAGAAGAGAGGAGAGGACAGGAGAGGAGAGGAGGAGAGAGCAGGGGAGGGGAGGGGAAGGGAGACAAACAAAAAAAAAAAAAAAACTACTGTAATTAACAATCATCATCAGGAGTCTAAACTTGCAGAAAGTTTCCTATTCTGGAAGTGAACTTCTTCATGAGTTTGTTTTTTTGTGAAGAGCCCTTGCTGTTTTTATGTAAATTCCTCTCCTGAATTCTGTGTGGCTTTGGATTTCTATGGCTATAGAATCTTTATTTCTTCCTTCACTCTCAGTTCCAGCTGTGAGAGAAAACTTGGAATAGTGAACTTGACACCCGTCCTGCCTCATTCGAGTGACTCTTCTCCCTCACAAGGGCTCCTCTCTCACACAACTTCTGCTGTGGCAGGGTGGGGCCGCCTGGTCAAAAGGCACCGGATACTGTGGCTTGTGGCCCTTCCTTTGGAGATGGTTCTGCCATGTAATGAGCCAAGCAGATCGTCCATCTACTCTGTTTTTTAATAAAACATGAATAGCACAGTTTATGACTTCCACTATTCAAACAGCAGTTCAGCCTAAGAGGAATCACTCATTTTAATGGTACTAGCACTCACTTCCAGGCAGCTGTGCTGCTGTGTCAAGCTTTTCCTGAATCAGGGAATGCCTGGCTAGAGAGAAGGCTCAGCAGGAGCCGATCAAGACTTCTGTGGATGGGGGCAGCTGGATGTTCACAGGACTAGCGGCTGGCTTTCTTGTCACTGCAGTCAGTCCCTCTCTTAGCCCAGGACAGAGCCTCCTGGGAGGCAGTGCCCAGTTTGTGCCTGTGAGACACATCGTGCATTTGTTCAGGGATAAATATGGCCCACTTTCTCTCAGAGTCACATAGGCTCCCAGGAAAACAGTTTCCTCCCCCCACTGACTTGCCATACAAACATCCTCCTCACAAAAATGAACTTAAAACATAGGTGACAGAAGCAACTGTGATGGGGGCAGGCTAGGAATTAAAAAGATAGACTAGGCAATGAGCTTAGTGATATATATGCAGACAATTGTTATTACTATTAATCCTATTTTATGGATGAAGAAACTGAGATTTCACAAGGTTGCACTGCTATTAAGCAATGGAACCCAGATTCACACCCATGTCTGATTCTAGATCCACTGTGATTTCTGTAGCACCCTCCGCCACCAGGTACACAGAGCTAGGGTATTGCCAAGACCCAGAGGAACATTGGATGCTGGGATGTGGCTCTCCAAAGCAGGACTAGGAGCAGGTGCTCAGGTGGGGTCATACTGGGAGGTGACTACAAATAGGACAGCAGCTGAAGCCTTCTAAAACCCCGAGCACCCTCGCCTACAACCCTTCACGCTCCTTCACTTCACTCCTGAATGAGCTCATGATGCTTTGAGATGGCCCGAACTACAAGATCAATGCTACAGTTAACATGCCAAGGCCTTGAGAACCATCCTCCTGTGACAAAATGCCACTTTGCTTAAGGAGCTACATCTCCAGGGCTGTTGCCTGGGTACTATATTAGTGGAAAGTCAGAAGCACAGAAAGATTTTGTGTTTTGTTTTCAAATCGTTGATGACATTCAAGCAGATGCTAATATCTTTTTAGTGTTCCATTGCTGCAGACATCTTTGCCCAGAGAAGAAAGATTTCAGCAAAAGGGTTTCTTAATTAAATGTTGCCTGATGCCAGATTACCACTCTGAAAGAAGCGGTGGGTTCCATTAAAGCATGAACTTTACTCCCATAGCTGACGGCTGATTAATGTGTTAATTAGAAACCCTGCCCCCTCCCCCAGTTGCCCGAATCTTAAGCCTAGCAGAACGTATACATCATGCCCATGTGGGTAACCTCATGACATACTTTGGCTTTGACTTTGGACGTTTATATAAAAATGAAGGCTCAGTTGCCAACATGAATAGCTTTCTTTCTTTCCAAGAGAAATCCAAGATGGAAAGAGTTATAGGAACCAGAAGTCCTGCCTTTCAGTTTTCTGGTATCAAGAGCAAGTGCTATTTCTGCCGAGGCAGTGTCTTTTGAGCAGTTTAGTGGTGTAGGTTGCCACACATTTATTTCACAGAAAAAGAGTGAATCCATCAGGCCACTGAGCTTATAAGTACTACCCTGGCAGCCGTCCACCAAAATATAAATACTCTAAATGGACTAAAGGAAATGTTCATTCTGTTGTTTAGAATTGGACACATCCCAAGGAAGGTAAATTTAATCTTTTTGAGGACTGCTGTTCTAGGGCTGAATGGAATACGCATTTGTTTATCTCCTTTGTGATCTTTTTGTCTTCCTGGTGATACATTATGTATTTGTGATACGAAGCATTTCAGCTGTCTTGCTCAATGGCATTGCATTTGCTGATTGTTCGGTCCCCAGATTGGCATCATTAAATAGCGGCAGCCTCCATCCAATCTGGGACCTGTTAGGGAGTGAAGGGGAACCAGAGAGGCCAGGTTCCAACAGAAACAAAGCTGGGGTGGAATTAGGGAGAAATCATTCCAGAACCCAGGAAGTTGAGCTCTGCGCTTCTTAATCTTTATCTTTCAAAATGTCTGAAGGAATTTTAGTGCTTCTTGGCATAATGAGGAAAAAACAGGGCCTCAAAAAGTAAAATAAAATGAAGAATATCCCCACTATACCAGAATTCAGAAAACCACACTTTATGAGTCACCTGCAGTATATTTCACAGAAATGCAAATATTACTTCATTAAAGAGAGATATACAATATATATTTTAACCCAGTTACCACATCTTAAGTAATCAGCTCAGGCCCTTATGATGAAATCTTTAATTACTAGAAGTGTGTCATTAGTTAGATGTCGAATGAATGATGGTGCTGTGTTTTATTGCCTCACATGATATAGCCATTTGTGCCATAAATTCATTGACCTCATCTTAAATGATGTCTCCTGTAAGACAGATTTGATTCATTATTTCTTAAGTGACAGTTTTTTCCCTCTAATAATTTTTGCTTCATCAGAAAGATTGCTTTTCTGTATTTTTAGGTCAGTGCTCTGAATTGCAATGTAATAAGGCAAGGCGATACACAAGTTCACACTCACACAGCCCAGAAACAAGCCCCTCACGGGTGGGCACATTACACTTGAACACTTTGGGATGCTGCAGAAAACCAAGCTGCCAAGGTTAGGCCTCTACTTTCACAATTTAAGGAAATAGGACTTTGCTTTTAATTTTGATGTCTGTAATTCTTTCTATGTGGAAAAAGATAAAATATGGAGGAAAATTCTCATTTGATGATTGGGATAGACCTGTGCGCATTCCTTATTCATCCATGAATTACTGAAAGTAAAGGAAATGAAGAAAAAATGTTTATACAGTATTTAGTTTGTTATTATATCTCACTCCACTTGAAAATATTTACAGTTCAGTGGACCCTTGTCTTACGAACTTGGTCCGTTCCTGAGGGCTGGTTGTAACTCAAGTTGGTTGTAAGTCAATACAGTTGAGATCTGGATGTTTACCTGAGTATACACTATGGATAACAAGAGGCACATGAATCTTCCATTGACCTAATTAACCCAAGTTGTTTGTATGTCAGGCTGGTCATAACTTAAGGGTCTACTGTATTTAGCTTGAGGAAACAGGAATCCTCTGAAGGCAAAAAAAAAAAAAAAAATCAACCTGGAAATTTGAAAACCAATTAATGATTTCAGAAAACTCTTTCCCTTTCCCCTTATGGTTAAAAAATAAGATCCAAAAGAAATATGCCAGAAAATTGGCTTATTATTTTAATTAGTTTAATTCATCAATAATGTTTTTCAGCCCATGGTCATAGAAGAAATAGAAGCTTCAAGCTTATAAATTTATACTTTAGGCATTCTTTGGAGGCCTTACATTGAAATGGAGGCAGGTGGTTTTATTTCAAATAGAATTTAAATGCCACATCATTATATGTTAACTTTATTTGTAAAAGATCAAGCCTTTAAAAATAGTAGTGTATGTGTACCATGTTTTCAGTAGTTTTCTTAACCTTTACCTAGATGAGAAATTTACCTAGATGAGGGTTTGATGGATTTTGTGGTTTCCTCTCATCAGAGGCAATTCTGCAGGTATTTGTAAACTGAGCATCTCACTTAGCATAAAAACTTCCCTTGATTCAGAGCAATCTAAAACACTGTAATAAAAGACAGGAGAATATGAGCATTTAAATTATTTTTAATACTTTAATGACTACAATTGTTTTGTTAACTCAATTGAAAGAATAGGCATTCTAATCAAATGACACTCAGCAAAATGTCCTCAAATTTTTGCAAGAAGTATTTTGAAAGGGTGATTTGATACTACAGCAACCGAAACACCCACTGGAGCCAATAAGTATATTTTATTCATTCTTACACTGTCAAGTTTATTACCTATAAATATCAGTGGGAAAAAAGTGAGACAGGAAAGGGGATTTACACTTACAGACCCACATCTGCCACGCCAGTGTTCGCCCACAATCACACACTAGCATGCCACCACTGTTTACAATCAAGGAAAGCTGAGAGTTAAGTGAGATGAGTAATCAAATGCCCAGCATATGTTGTTTTTGCATTGTTTATGTGACCAATCATTATTAAAATTTATCATCTTTTCATTTTATCAGTTTACAATATTTTTTTTAAAAAAATGCACTCATACCAGTGGAACAAACACTCTGTACAATGAAAACAGGGTCCTGTCAGGACCGTAATGGAAACAGTGCTTTATTGGGGGAGACACTGGAATTCAATAAGCCCACCATTGACTGAATTTCACAATTCGTTCTCTGCTGCTGTGTGGCTTGTATGTGGAGGATATGACAAAAAATAATAAGAAGAATAAGAAAAAGATGGTGTGTGTAAAATTCTGTCCAAAAAAAAGAGTGAAGCACTGAAGGAACTATTGAAAATTTTGACATCTGTTTATCTGTTTATAGCTATGGCAAGATTACTCATATTAATTCTTGTTTAAAATGCCATATGAAGGAAAGACATTTGTGCAAACAAGAGTCATATTTGAATTGTAGATCATGTCTTCACCATCTGTGAGAGCTGATGGTGTTGCGAAATTAATGTGTTAATGAAATCACAATAATTTCTCCAAAGTAATGGGTTCCGAAGCTGAGAATGACTATTTTTTGAACTTTGATGTCTAGTGATTTCCAATTGGGAAAAGCTCTCAGCCTTTAATTAGTTCTGCAGCCCAACTTTAAAATAAATTTGGCATTGTCTTTCTTTTGCCAAGAGTAGATCTGAAGGGGGGAGTGGAGGAGCCATAACAACTTTTGGAAAATGTTCTATGGTGTTTGAAAAGTTGTTAAATAAGCCTGCCTGCCAAGAAATGTCACCAAAAATTCTGACTACTGAGAAAGAGTGGGCAAACAGCTCAAAAAATAATTCTAGCTTGCTGCAACATCACAGGTTGGGAATAGCTAAACCTCACACAGACTTCATGACTAATTCCAAGTTTCTCCTTGGAAGCCAGACTTAGTGATGTTCTGTGCTTTGTGTTATTGGTTAACACGGCACACCCTTTTCCAACTGCATTATTGGACACAGTCAGTAGTTTAAAATGACTTTGCATGTGGAGAATTTGAAGGGTTATGTTTCATATCCACTGAACTTTCTGGAGAATCCTTCCCTCCAAACTCTTCAGATTTGTGTTTACAGTGAGCCTCTGACAGGTGAAAATGTGAGGGCAGCTATCTGGGGCAGGTCTGTGTACTTCTTTTTGTCAGAACCGTCTTTAAGTCATGCTTGACAACAGTTTCCCAAAAATAGGAGATTGGTATCCTCACTATCCCAAAGTTAATATTTATAGAGCAAAGCCATCGTTTCACAAATATTTCAGAAGTTTTCATTTTAGAAGGAAGCACTTCTGCCTGTTTGAGAAATTGTGATAAAGTTTGAAAGAGCCTTTATGTGAAACATGAAACGCCATCTACCCAAGGAAATTGCTTATCTTACCTGTTGTGGTTTCTTGTTGCTGTGTTGTAGGTATGTGACTGGTGTAAGCACATAAGACACACAAAAGAATACCTGGATTTTGGGGACGGGGAAAGAAGGCTTCAGTTCTGCAGCGCAAAATGTCTCAATCAATACAAAATGGACATTTTCTACAAAGAGACACAGGCCAATCTTCCAGCTGGGCTGTGCAGTACATTGCACCCTCCCATGGAAAATAAAGCAGAAGGCGCCGGGGTGCAGCTGCTCACTCCAGACTCTTGGAATATCCCGCTGACAGATGCTCGGAGGAAGGCCCCCTCCCCGGTGGCTGCAGCTGGCCAAAGCCAGGGCCCCGGCCCATCGTCGTCCACCACCGTCTCTCCATCTGACACTGCCAACTGCTCTGTCACTAAAATCCCCACGCCAGTGCCCAAGTCCATCCCCATCAGCGAGACTCCAAACCTCCCTCCTGTCTCGGTCCAGCCGCCAGCTAGCATCGGACCTCCCCTCGGCGTGCCGCCTCGTAGCCCTCCTATGGTGATGACCAACCGCGGCCCGGTGCCGCTGCCCATCTTCATGGAGCAGCAGATCATGCAGCAGATCCGCCCGCCCTTCATCCGCGGTCCGCCGCACCACGCCTCCAACCCCAACAGCCCTCTGTCCAACCCCATGCTGCCCGGCATCGGGCCCCCTCCCGGCGGCCCTAGGAACTTGGGCCCCACCTCCAGCCCCATGCACCGGCCCCTGCTATCGCCCCACATCCACGCCCCGAGCACCCCCACCATGCCCGGGAACCCCCCGGGCCTAGGCGGCCCCCTGCCGAGTCTTCCCTTCCCTCCGGTGAGCATGATGCCCAACGGCCCGATGCCGGTGCCCCAGATGATGAATTTCGGGCTGCCGTCGCTTGCCCCACTGGTACCGCCGCCCACCCTGCTCGTGCCGTACCCCGTGATCGTGCCCCTGCCTGTGCCCATCCCCATCCCCATCCCTATCCCCCACGTCAATGATTCCAAGCCCCCCAGTGGATTCT
>NW_022900926.1:72210784-72312192 GCF_012274545.1 Fukomys damarensis
CCGTCCAAGAAGCTGCTGTCGCCGGAGGAGCCGGTGGTGAGCGAGCTGGAGTCGGTCAAGGAGAACAACTGTGCTTCCAACTGCCACCTGGACGGGGAGGCGGCCAAGAAGCTGGTGGGGGAGGAGGCCCTGGCGGGGGGCGACAAGTCGGACCCGAACCTTAACAACCCCGCGGACGAGGACCACGCCTATGCTCTGCGGATGCTGCCCAAGACCGGCTGCGTGATCCAACCTGTGCCAAAACCCGCGGAGAAGACTGCCATGGCCCCCTGCATCATCTCCTCACCCCTGCTCGGCGCTGGGCCCGAGGACCTGGAGCCGCCGCTCAAAAGGAGGTGCCTCCGAATTAGAAATCAGAATAAGTAAAAGGTTTGTATGTCCACGGGGCGCTCCTCCACCAGCCAGGTCCCCTCGCCTGCCTTGCTGCTCACAAGGCGGAGACGCCAGAAATGTGTTCATAATCATTTTTTTTTCTTTACCTTCCGTGTTTTACAGTACGCTTTGTGTGATCTTGTACTGTCGACGTTTTGATCCAACACTGATGATACTGAGCAGTTGTTTAGTAGCACCATTCCCATTTAACAGCTGACGCAAGAGCCACTGTGTGTAAGTGCGGTGCCCAATATCACTAAGGGCAACGCCCAGTCTTGAGCCGGAATTGGAACCACTCTCTTTAATTACACTTTTATATTGTTATTAGACTCATATCTAAAATTTGCCCTACTGGAGGAAAAGAGGATGTGGGAGGAAGGAGAGATTTACTTGGGGAGACTAAATGCCCTGGATTGAGGTTGCGGGGCAGTGGTGAAGGCCTAGAAACCCATGAGTGGGGCCACTCCCTAGAACCAGTAACCATCATTGTCACAAGTTCACCAAACTTTATTACTAACCAAAGGAATCCAGCTGTAGGATGAGAATAAAGACTAGTCTTTCATGTGTACCTGTGCCCACTGAAACCAGGCTACAGAGCTGGATTTGCCCGAGGGCTGATTGAGCCGAGGCTCCTAACTTCTGTGCATAGGTGTTTTCCTTTGGTTTGGTACTAGCCAGTGTTCCCCAGGGCAGGCCTCCAGGACCAGTTATCGGGTACTTGTCTCCCCACTTTGGGAGTTCAGGCACTCGGCTGATGGGCTGCTCATGTTTGCAGACAGTGCAAAGCTTTCACCTTGCTGGTGTGAGTGTGACCTAACAGAGAAGTCCTGCTCAATGCTCCGTGAACCGTGAAGAGTGAGTGGGAGCTTAGTACCGGGCAGGGGAACCAGCATGTGTGCCCACTGCAGCCACGTTTGGCCTCGTTTGCTCCTCTCAACAGTGCTGGTGGGATAGGCATTGGGTGCATGCGGCTTTGAGATCTTGTCCAAAACAGAGCTGGTAAGTGGGGGAACTGGAGTTCAGTTCAGTTCAGTTCTGTTGGACCCAGAGCATGAGTGCTTCCCTCTGCCCAGGTGGGCGGCAAACAGGTCAAAATTCAGTTGGATTTATCACTTGTTTCCAGAGAGCAGGGAAATGATCTTTCACTTAACTTGTGCTCTTGTCTTTCTGGGATACAAAGTATCCTGGGGAAGTACAAAGTGTGCTGCCCCATCTGGGCCTGCCCGCTAGGCACTGTCAGCTCGGGCTCCAAACCCAGGGAGGAAGGAGACTTGGGGAGGAGAGGCTGGAAGGAAAATTGCTCACATGTGCCTGTGTAGCTCTCTTCTAAGTATTTTTCAGTGATATTTATTTGGGTGTGTAAAACAATTATTATCTTCATTCCACTGATGAGGAAACAGACAAAAAATTATGTACCTTGTGCAAGATTACTAAATTAGTAAGCAGAACCAAGATTCATGTACAGGCCTTCTGACTCCAGAGCCGTATTTCCTTTAAACCACTGTAGGACAATAGGCTAATTCATTCTTTCATCACTCTACTTACTAAAATCCCTTAATCTGCTTCAGTTGTCTTGAGGGAGAGCTAACAACCAAACTGAGCCTCTACTTACCAACTTCCTCAGTTTTTAAGACAATATTTAGTTAGACTACCCTAGACTCCACAGTGGGACATAAAGGCATGCAGCATAACACATGAGGTGATGTGTGCAGTCTCTATGCTGGTGCGTTTACATGGGTCCCTGACTTACCCAGAGGTCTGTTTGGGGTGCACAGCACCAGAGCAAGGGTCTTCCTGTATGATGCAAGAAGAGTTTCTTAGCCACCATGCTTTGAAGTTTCCTTTTCACCGATGGCTTTATCAGGAGAAGCAGAATACTACAAGTGAGTTCACTGTTCCTTACTGATTGTACAAATTCTGCTGTCTGAAGTCAAATGGCTAAAGCCATTTTCTCGGGGTCACCTCAAGTGAAAATGCCCCTGGTTTGTTCAGAAGAATAATTTAATCTGGTTGACAAAGCTTTGAGTAATGGGCAGGTATGTGACAAAAAAGTGACCACCTTCAGAAAGTCAGAAAGCACTGGGGATTGTCATTGTAAACACATCCAAGGGTCACCCATTCAAATGATATTGAAGGAGGAATGCGAGAGTGAAATACTTTCCCTCTGTTATTAAGGTGAGAATTGACTAGGTCAAGAATAATAACACCAGCCTATAAGGATCACGGGACCGAACAGTCATAAAAGCATAAAATGTATGATGGCTATTTGGATGATCTATATTTCTGAATAAAGAATCAGGTGAGGGTCTTGTATACAGACCAGAATCATTACTAACAACATTAAGGTGGCTTAAGCCAGCCAGTGACAAAATTGTCCAATACTTCTTGAGATTGGAGAGTTATTTTTGTGATAGGTCTCCCCAAAGTTACAGCTTTTCTCTAGTCAGAAATACTCAGGCTTTGCTGACTATGGAGAGGTGACGAGGTGCATGATTTAAGACAGGAGAAGAACCACCTCTCCTCCACTAAATCACACCTCTCTGCCCCTCTGTGGTTCCAAGTCACCTCATAGAACAGCCTAAACTGTCATAATTCACTCACTACCGCTGGGCCTGCCTGTTCTTCTGTGCAGGTGCGGTGCTGTTTTTCTTCAGAAACCCAACCCATTCATATAGTTGGAGAAATTGGAAATGCATCCATTAAATAAAGGACTGTGTAGCTTTTGTGCCTTGATGGTGAATGCTGTTTGGTGATGTATTAAAGCCTCATGAAAGCATTAAAAGCCAAATGCAAACTACAGGCTTGGATGCAGTGGATGAGGTGGTGAGCGGTTCCCCCTTGTGCTCCGTGGTAATTCATTATGTAATTTATCACAGGACAGTTTGTCAGTAGCTGTGGTCTGTGTCCTTCATTCTTCTGTGTCTGCCTTTCTCATACCGTATTAAGATTTTAAAAAACAGTTTGAAATAGATTCAAAGCAGGCTATATCATAGCAGCAGTCCAGCTACACATCTCCAAAGAAGTCATATTTGTTAGTGCTTTGCACATTACTTTGCAAGTAACTTTCCATTTTGAAGTTATTCTGTTCCTGGTTACCTGACTTTTATACATTCTTGTTTGTTGATATGACTACACATCACCTCAATGGGCAGATAGTTTCCCCAGATGGAGAGCTAATTAAATTTAACTGAGCAGTTTAAAAGACTGTAATCTTTAACCTTTAATCTTTAACTTTTCAGATTATAAATACAAGTTCGGCAGCTTCTGTAGCTAGAAAAAATAATAAACAATAATAAGAAAAACAATGCATAAACATTTCCCAAACTATTCTATCCACAAAGAATTCCATTTATAAATGTAATAGCCCCTTCTTTGTGCCTGAGATCTTGGGGGATAGCTGTTTGTATTTGTACATTTTCAGAATTTCTATAGTTTACAATTGTTTATGGTACATTAGGGAGTTCCGAATAACCATTTGCAAATGTTTGAAGATATTCAAAAGAAAATACTCCACCTCCTCAATTTTCCAGGGAAATGACATATTTTCTCTTTAAGTAAAATAATCAATGGAAAAACTATGTTTCAGGAGTAACCCTTTCACTCCATCTATTCTCTGGGAATAACAGTTCTGTACAACTTCCCACATTGTGGCTCCCAAATTTCTTATATGTTTCTATGGTCCTGGAAACATATAAGAAAACATATGCAGAAATACTAAAACATGAGACTCCTTGGGCCTGCGCCCATGATACTACTCCAGGCTGAGCAGTGGAGATTCCACTTTTTATTTTCTCTTTGAGGCTACAGGAGGCATCTGTAATTTTGGCTTCTTGGAGTTAGTCTGGTTCTGGAGCCACAATCCTGGGAACAACTATTTCAAGGCACCTCTCTGGGGAAGCCAAAAGATGACCAGTAACTTTGTGCCAGTTTAGTTTCTCAGACTGAGAAATTCAAGAAAGTTCACTGTCATGGAGGAGGCTGGAGAGAAAGTCCATGCACTCAACACCATGGGCGCCTACTTTTTAAGCAAGGAAAATGAAGCAACAAGAGTAATTTGATCCAAACTGGAAGATGTTCCTTGGAGACAGTACCTAGGTTAAAGCCTAGGGACTCTGTATGTATGCAGTTGACAACTTATTTCTAGGTAGAGGGACTTCAGAGAGGCATGCAAAGCCACAGTGTCAGTTCACGCACAGCTGTGCATGGTAAGGACTCAGGAGAGTGCTTGCTGTGATCACCGCAGACTTGCAGGCGACGGTTTTCTAGAGCAACAGTGTCAGGATGGGCCTTAGACATGTCCCATTCAGTGATCTGCTGGGTCTTTGTTAACCCTTATGACAAAGGAACTTGAAGGGAGAGTTTTAATATCAAGCATCTGACTTTTATTTAGGCATATGTCATCCAGATTATGCTGGAATATGAAATGATGTATGTAACCAGGTATTTATTACTGTCGAGAGCCATAACCTTTTGTCTTCAGTAGGGCTGCAAATAGGGTGAGGCAAGAGAAGCACTTAGACTTTCAGAAGGGACATGGCCAAGATGGGGCAGGTGCAACACTTGTCCTGGCTGAGGGCCCTAGACTTTCGGATCCACTTGGCAGTTCCCTAATGCAGGTCTCCTGGCCTCCTGGACTAGTTCGTGTTTAGTCTGCAGCAGCTCCACCTGAAATGTCATGGAAAGTTGGATGTGCCTGTGTATAGAAGCGTTGTCTTCAGAGGACAGTTCCATAGATTTTGGCTTCAGAAGAAAGTTTGCTCTGCCTCTCTGAAGGATTATTTTACATTACTATCGATCAGTGTCTGAGTTGGAAATTTTCTTGTTGCTCTGAGAAAGCTGAATTAATTTTAAGTTTTCTTTAAAAGTTACCACTTATTTTTGGCATTTTTGGCTATGGACCTGTTATTGTAAAACCACAGTTGCAGCCACATGATATGGCCCTTGCCTTGAAAAGACTGCTAAGTAACAGTGGTTTGCACAATGTTTAAGGTAGCATATCCTGGAAGTGCCTATGGTGGAAGAAGAAGAAAAAGGAAGCAAGAAGAGAAACAGATGAACTGTTTCCCCGTACTTGGGCTCTCAGAGTTTACACAGGATGGGGAAAAACTGTCCAATGGGACCCAGAGAGCAGGGTGCCTGGAGTCAGAGAAGTGGACATGTCAGTAACAGCAGGGCATTGAAGGGGTGATGTCTGTGAGTGCCGCCCCGCTGCCTGGCTTCCTGAGAGTTCATTTGTGAAGGAGTGAGTGTATGACCAGCTGCTAAGCAGCCATCACCCAGAAGGGCACTCGACACGTCTCCAGTGAATCGTTTCCCTGTCACAGAATGGCTGCCCGTGTATCCTGGGACAGTTGTTTACATTTACCTTTGTGCAGACAAACATTGCAGAGGCAGAGATGTCTGAGGACCAAAACACAGGACAGTGCAGAACACCTGCCTCATGTGGTGGAGCATTCGTCCCCACCCAGACACTTTACCTTTTCCAGACAATGCCAGGACAGACAATAGTGTATTCTCCTTCACCACGTCTGGCTCTTTTATATCCTTCAGTTGCCATTCTAAGCTCATGACACTTCCTATGTGGACAAATGTTAATGCATTCCACGTGTGTAGACTTTTAAAAACAAAGTGTCTCGGAAGAATTGGTTTAGAGAAACTAGTAGACTAGCTTTAAGAGATAAAATAGTTGCATGCTGGCAATGCTTAATGAGGTCCCAGTCTCAAGGAAGAGGGATAGAGGCCAAGTGTAAATACCAAGGTGAGCTCTTCTGCCAGATTTGTGGGTCCCCAAAGCATCAGGCTTGATAAGGAAGCAGGGTGGGGTCGGGATTGAGAATATGTGGCCATCTGTAACAGGGAAGAGAAGCACCCACACAAATTATTGCAAGGTTCATTTTAAGGATTCCAGTGAAGTGATTGAAGCAAATGACAACAACAACAAACATGGCATTAATCTGTAGTTCCTGAGTCTACTCTTAATTATTCTTAAGTTGGAAACAAGACAAGATTTCCCTCATAATTCTCTTAACTCTGCCACTCTTAAGACTGAATTATGGTCATAAGCAAAAAAAAAAAAAATGCTCATGCAAATGGGCCACATGGCCCATTGCAAAACCCTAACTGGGGAAGTGGGTATCTCTGGGGGGACCTGCCTTCCCACAGCTGAGGGGCTAGGATTGTGACACATCAAAGTTGCGTCTTCGCTGGCCTTATTCCCATCCAGATACTTTTCTGTGCTATCATTTCCTCCTCCAAACCTGTGCTATTTTGTGTTATCTTTCTTTGATTGCAAGTTGTATTTTTGTCTTGGGTAAAAAGAGAAAAGTAAGAATGTGACGATAGTATTTATTTATTTATTCTTCTCATTGAGCTTATTGGTACATTTTAGGTATACAGTACAGTTACATTCATCATTGGGATCTTGTACAGGTTTTGGTTGTCATTTTTCCCCCATGTTCCTGTCCTCCCTTCACCCCTTCCTCCCTTCCTAACTGATAGTATTTAAAGACCAGAAGGACAAACACAATTTACTGACTCATTTGGTATGAAACTTTGACCTCATGTCAACAAAATACAGTTTAAAAAGTCTGTCTTTCCCTAGACATGTTCTTGTATTGAAAATGAATGGTATTCCCATACAACATGTGTATCAATTGTAGTGATACCCTCCTTGCGGCTGGCTTGGTGCTCCAAGTGTTTCTGAAATGTTACTGTCTTAAATTTGAGCCAACATACAATAACAAATTATTTAGAAGCAAAGTGGCTAAACTGCATTTGGTGAGAGAAGGGGAAACCCTGTATTTCATTCTTCCACTCTTGTTTTGGAAATTCAGACTGTAACATGATCTCTTTCTAAAGAAATCTATACACACATTTAAAAAATTGTACATACTCGGTGTTGTGGGAACAGGAATGATCAGGTTTAAGTTACTCTGTGAAGTTCTGCATCCCATCAACAAGCCCTTTTGATATTTTAAACCCATATTTAGAGTAATTTCAAGATATTTGGAGCACATGTGGTTAAATGTAAAACTTTGTCATTATGATTTGTTAGATGCTTATACTTTAAATATTTATAAGCCATTTTTAAGTACTTTATCCAAAAGCCCTCTCCCACTAGAATACTATATTTGAGCAGTATCTGCACATCATTACTGAGAATGCAGGGTGCAGCATGCAGACGTGTTCTTCTTGCTTTTCTGGTTTTAATTCAAATGTCATTTTTGGTACATTCAGCTTATTTTAAAGATGTATAAAAACCCCAAACCTAAACTTTTGGTTGTCTGTGATTTAAAAAACGTCCTTAGTACTCAAAGGCAAAGTATCTTGAACCATGCTGGGTTCCATTTCTTTCTCTTATCCTAAGTGTAATGAGTGAACTTCACATTAGAGAGTTAGGTCTTGGTCTTTGTCCACATGAGCCTTTAAGGTGCCATCATTTCCTCTGAAATGTCTGAGAGACACTTTATGAGAAGGTAGAACAAATTCTTTACTATTCGCCTTCAGCCATCTTGGCAGGTAGGACATAGGAGCTGTTCATCATCATAGGTAGCCTGGTTTGGCACTTAAGAAAAAGAGAAGCGAGAAATATTTTCCAAACTCAGAGTCCATTTAAGCTTCAGAAGTTACAAATCTCAAACTGATTGCAGGCCTCTGGGGCTCACACTCTTTTATTGCTAGCAAAATATAGCTTTCTGGTAAGAATGGGGAAAAAGAAGGCTTAAGAAAGCTCCTAAACTTGCTTGGACATCTAATAGCTCTTACCAAACAGTGTTTTCATGAGTTAAGTGTAAATGAGTCAGAAACATATAGATTGAATTTCTTTTAAAATACACATGGGTTTAAAAATTAAGGCCAAAGTGCTTGGCAAAATAAGGCTTGGTTTTAGCCAAACCCCAAATGTCTGAAAAAATAGCTCTACACTTGCCAAACCAAAAATACACGCAGGTCCCTCCTTCCCTCTCATGTGATATGATGACATCATAAACATGGGACTTAGTGGCTATTTTCATATTCCCCCATGGCTTGAGCAATGTGAATCTCAAGTGCTAATTTTAAAGACTATGAAAAATGTTGCTGGAAAATCATTATGACCTTGCACATAGAGTGAGGGACCCAAGTTTGGGATTCTTGTCTGATTTTGACAGGAACTCTCACTGTCTGATATGCTGCTTGATCACCCTATTCTCTGCCTCTGCTGTGTGTGCATGTAAGAGTTTGTGGCTTATACACAGGAATAATAACTTCGTAAAAATCCTACATGTGGTTTTTATAAATCTTTAACTTGAACTCATTCAAACATTATAATCTATAAAGCTTGATAAACTCCCAATCATATTCAAACAGAGGGAGTCAGTCCCTTTTGATCAGTCATGGTTCAGAAATTGTCTTCATTTATTTCTTTGGAGGCTAAAACATACCCATGTCCCACTAATAATATGTAACACTGACTTTGCTCAGATCACTGTGCTTTGAAAACATGGAGTGGGAGAAGAAGGATTGGGGGTAGAGAAGAAAGAACTAAAGGAAAAAAGGTGTGGCAAGTCCTTGACTTGTTGGGAGAACTAAGAGAGACAAGAAATAACCAAGGCCACTTTTTGAAGCAACTTGTGAACCTGCACACTGGTGTGACATTTCAGGGAGTAGGCTTCATGGTTCATTTGTTGTGACCAGGTGCCTAGCAGACGGGCCAGAAGATGGGCACATACATATCTGTTGGCACATGAGTCAGAAGAGCATCAATAGAGGAAGAGCTAATGAAGTCACACTGATGGTCTTTCTTTAAGCAGATAGAATTCAGAGTTAGGGTCTCAGCCCACGGAGGTCAGGAGTGGAGGAATGAGAGTGGAAGTCCGATGTCTAAAGACACAGATGCCGCAGAGAGTGCACTGTGTTGGTATGACCTTCCAGTTGCACTTGGCTGGAGCAAAACGGCTTGGTCACAAGGGAAAGAGAGGAAGGCAGGGTGACTGGAAGTGGAGGAGTTGGTCCTAAATGCATTAGGCAGTATCACTGAGACTTCGAGCAGAGAGGAACAGGATGAAATCTGGGTTTGAGGAAAATTACTATGGCAGCTGTTCATAGACTGAAAGGAAGCAAGCGAGGAAAGACTGGCATCACTAAAGCTGATCGTCACATTCTGATGACAGGCTAATTACCAGCAGTGGGTTGTAAACATTGCAAAACATTGCTAGAGGCTGAGGGGCATCAGCTGCCACATCTGTCTTGAGTATGTAAAGCCATTGTAGCAGGACAGTGGGAGGAAGACTTCTTTCTTTGTCTCAGAGTGGGCCTGAGGAGACTTTAGGGCTCTTGGTGAAAGGAAACTTCACATTGCAAGTGCATCGAAAGGGGTGCTGGGAGCCTCAAATTGCCATGGAAATGAGAGCGCCTCTCCCCAACAGCTTGGAGCTGAGACTGTCAGGAGCTGATGTGGTTCAGGATGTTGCCTGTTTGCCTGTGGCCTTGGCATGTTTTAGGGAGCTAGGATGCTGGGTGCAAAGGCTGGCAGTGTCTGTCTAGTAGCAGACTTCCCTGACCAGGACAGCAAATACACCATAGTGTTACCACGGTGATGCCCAGCTCGGCATCGCTGGAGTGAAGAGTAGCGGGAAGTTGGTGGCTTGTTATCCTCCAGACATCTATAGAGATTTTCCCAGAATCGGAATCGGAATCAGATCTAGGGCCTGCAGCTTCCTTGAAGGGAGCTCAGCAAGGTCTTGGAAACAACCTCTTAACCATTTCTCACTTCCCAGGCGGTAGACCTGAAGCTTCCAGCTGTGGTGACACTGGGCTCCTGGTGGAGAGGGGAGGTGCTCCTGTGGCTTTACTGGGCAAGGGAGGAAGTGACTGACGCTCTCTCTCAGCTTCCCTCTCTGTCATGAATCAGAGCAGGGCTGCTGTGAGGGATGTGTAAGGGAACACATAAAATGCAGCTTATCCAAAGTGCCATAGGAATAACAGTCACTGTCATTTTGGAAAAGCCACATTTCCTGGGAGAAGAGCACGGGCCTGGAGTGAGACTTGGGCATATTTTATAGCTTCTCTGATCTACATTTTCTTATTAAATAATTGTAGCTAATATTAATTGAGGACTTTCTGCATGTAGACAATATTCAGAGTGATACACATGGATGACAGTGCCGTAGGATACCATTTAAAAACCCATTTTACAGATGAAGAGACTGAGCCACACTGAGATGAAGGACTTTACTGAGTCATGTGGCTGGTAAATGGCAGTGCTGAGATTTGACTGGCAGCCTGGCTCTAGAGTCTCCATGCAAAGCATGAAGATAATAACCAACCCTTAGTTCATAACGTTATCAGCTCCAACATTAAAATACCAGGCAGCTACCTGGCTGATGGTGGATGTTTGTAAGAGTTGTCACGATGGCCCGGCAGCCATTGGATATGTAATGGAAAACAGTGGAACACTTCCATGTCGTTAGGGAAACCCTTATGGAAATTCTCATAAGATCTCTCCTTCCACTTTTTTCCAAGTAGAGGCTGAGACAAAAACAGCACATGTTCAAGGTCACAGAGTGGTGCCGTCAGGATTAGAACCTGAGGCCTCGCCTGCCTTTCCTTGCAGTGAGACACAGGATTCAACTGAAGCTTCTTGAGTTACGTGTCCTGTGCCAAGGATCAGAGTCACATTTTGCCACCCATTGCATGCCTCTCTCCTGTGGTGCTCCTGATTTCAGGGAGGGCTTAGACATACCTGCACACCTAGGCTCAAGAGGTTGAAGGATGCAAAGGTAATTGTTAACTGTGTGTTCCATCTCCTTGCTGTTTAGGGGAGAAATCAGTATTTTGGCTCCTAGTTTTTATAGTGGAGTTTCCACTTATAAGAAATGCCCCTCCCAATGACTCATCGTAAAGAGTAGTGTGGGAGAGACTTAAGCTAAAATCTGCTGTTGACTCTCCAGCCATAGATAGTTGCTTGTCACTCGAAGCTGCTTTTGTCACCTTGTTCCTTCTTTGTCACCTAGAATGCCTATGTTCAAAGAGAAATTACAAGCTTAATCTTAACACAAGCAACATCTGAGATTTTTGTCTAAGGTAGAATTTTGGAAGACAACAACCTAGAAAGATAGTTGGGCAGGAATAGGAAAAGGAACATGACCTTGGCCTTTTTGCTGACACTTTGAATGAGTCATTTAACTCACCTAGGACTCAGCATCTCCCACTGTAGCCGGGACATAGTCATACCTGCTGCTGTAGTCGCAGAGGGGCAGGAGGGAGCAGAGCTGTAGGGCACAGGCCCCCTGGGTACCAGGAGAGTGGATCAGCTAGCTTTTGTTTTTGGTGGGACTTGAATTAAAATGTACTATTTTCTGTATCAAAGAACTTCAAAGTTTTTATTCGCAAAGCGAGGGAGCTAGCTATCCATGCTAGCTTGAGGGTGAAGAAGAGGGGGAAGTGAACAGTGTGTGGACTTCTATTCAGCTCCTCCCTTTTCTAGCTGTCAACCTTGAGCAAGTAAGTTCCTTACCCTTCCTGGCAAATGAAGACAATAGTAAATACTTCCGTGTCATTGCTCCTGTGCAACACCTATACAAGTATATTTGTTTTCAAGTGAATTAATACATAAAAATGCCTAGTACAGTATTTGACATTAAGAGGTATTCAATAAAATTTGACACATTTCTTTGAAGACCCTGTAGCTTTTGTAAAGCACACTGAGATAAAGTCCTGAAAGTCCTCTGCACAGGGAGCCAGGCCTGCTCTTCAAATTTTCCTGTGGAGCATTAGCTATATATCATGTAATTTTTCTTAATTTTTATTTTTCTTTCTTAAGATTGGACATAACCACTTGCTGCATATGTGTGTTTACATTTGGGGTGAGGGGTTTGAGTCAGGATCTCACTATGTAGTTGAGACTGACCTGGAACTCACTATGTAGCCCAGACTGGTCTCGAACTCATAGTGATCCTTCTGCCTCAGCCTCCTGAGTGCTGGGTTTATAGGTGTGCACCACCATGCCCGGCTTTGTTTACATTTTTTTAATTCAAAAAAGTGTACACTGTTAAAAAGATCTTTTAATGCTTTCAAGAAAGGGTAAGAGACACTATCATTTTGTTTGCTTATGCTTTCAGATTCTAGAAAGGAATTGAGGTAAAGAGGATGAGAATCCAGGGTGAAGGTTAAGATTAGGTAACGGCACAGGAGGGCTTTCCATGGTCCAGAGTTCTTTGTTCTTCAGGCATTTTTCGAGATCATCGGGAAATAGCAATGACATATGAAGGTTCAAACAGGTCATCTCCCCATTTAAATTACAGAACCAGCTAAGCAAAAAATAAACTTTTCATTTATAACACAAAAAATTAAAGATGGAGTTATCATAATAGGAGTGGTGATTATGTGGTTGTGATTTGTACATTATTTTCCTTTGTTTATTTATCTATTTATTTCATGGTGCTGGGGATCAGACCCAGGGCCTTGTACAAGTATTCTACCCCCCTCAACTACATCCCCGGACCTGATTGTGATATTATTATTATTATTATTGTTGTTGTTGTTGTTATTAAAGAGTAAATTAAGAGAAATGGCTAAACAAGCAAATTATAAAAAGTAAAAAAACAGAGCCTTCTGTTTGTTTAAAAATTTAAAAATGTATACGAGCCTTAGCTTATCAGAGCCACAGAGTGAGCAGCTCCGTGGTAATGAAGCTGTGTTCAGACCAGAGCCCAGGGCTGAGCTCAGATGAAGCTGACCCTTGTCCCCCGCACAGCCTTCTTACTGGGCTCACTTCCTGTCATAGTCACACTAGAAAGAAGGACTGTTTTCATTATTTTAATCAATGAGCTGTAAGAAAAGAGATGCTAAGCACTTCAAAAATGAAGTTTCCATTCTGATAAAAGCCATTTCAGAATTCTTCATGGTTGACAGGGGAGGGAGGGACCCACCTTTTGGCAAAACCTTGCCAAGTCGTTGCCCTTCCTGGAATGGTCTTGGTGCGGGACCACTATCTGGCATCACATTCAGAGCTTATCAGCTGGTGCAGGCGGCTCTGTTCATTGACCACAGGGCTATACCCTTGTGAGTGTCCCAGAATAGCTGCAGCTACCTGAGAGCAGTGCAGTCCCCAGGGACTCGTTATTGTCCCAGATAAACAGCGTTGCCACAGCCAGCACGTAATGGCTGTATTTAACTGTGATAAGTGATGGGCAGCCATGCCCGAGTGAGCGGATCTCTGCTAGGGCCTGGGTAATTGGACAAAGGCAAGCCGGTTTGGCAGTGGACAGTTCTTCTACATCACAGAGTTATTGCTACGGGGCTTTAGACTCCTGGGACTAAATAGGGCAGACAAGAGGAACTTGCTTTCTAAATGAGTGAGATAGGAAGGCCTACTAAATTTTGGTGGCAAATCACAAAGGTATTTGAGGAAGGAAGGAAGAGAAGTTTAGAAACAGGTTAGACTAATAGAAGCAGGCTTTTGGGTAGAGGGGGGATCTCACCCCACAGAGAGGCTATCTTGGGAATGTGGGGTTATGGAACAAGACGGCCATTTTTCTCCACATTCACATTTACTTTGAGGAGTGGTTGTCTGGAAATCCTATGAAATACCTCTTATGGTAAGAGGTAAAGATGAGAATGGCCGTATTTTGACAGTGTCAGCATAGAAAAAAGTACTGCGTTTGGGCACATTTTCCTTCTCTCTGGTTCCCTGGAAATGTTTTCCTTGATAAAAGAGAATGACTAAAAGTCATGTTCTTGGCAAGTGGCTCACCAGGTAGACAAAGAATCTCTCAGCACTCTGGCTGAGATGTTTTAATCCTCTGGCCAGTGTGGGAGAGGCAGGCCTAGGATTCTGAGGCTAGCTGGCCATCCCAGCTTGACAGTGACCATGTATGGTGGTATCAGGCTTCACCATGGTACGTACGTGGTGCAAGGGATGGGTTTGCATGTCGTCATATGTGTGGGCTGCTCCATGTGACAGGGTGGGTTATTCTGCCTTCTCACAAACCCCCATTTAGGGGAAAATCCACGTGACGTTCAAGTACGGCCACTCCAAAACTTCCAGAGTGGGGTGTGTGTGTGTGTGCATGTGTGTGTGTGTGTGTGTGTGTGTGTGTGTGTGTAAATGAGAGTGCACACATGTAAAATTGAGAGCATGAAGGAGACTGAAAATTTGGGCTTGAAGGTCCAGAAATTTATTGGTAACACATGAATATACTCCTGTTCATGTTTAAAATATCACATATTTTGGGGCTTTTGTCTAAAGAGCCCACCGTCACCACATGTGAGAGGTGGAAGATAGAAAGTCTCCCTGGACCTCTGTTTCCTAGAGGAAGAATCAAGGCTTGGGGAGGGGTCAGTACGGATGAGGTCCAAGGTAACTAAGCTAGTCAGGGCATGCTGGACAGTCACACAGGTCTCTGCCTTACTTATTGTAATTTCCCCTTGGCTCAAGTGGAGAAATTATTTAGAAAGAGAGGACTGGCTCTTCATAGGGTTCCTCTGTATGGCAAAGACCAAGGGCCTGAAACTCCTATAAGTGACCATTTTCTGAAAACCCAAACTTGCCTCCTCCCTACTCTCTTGAGCCCTATACCTTGCGTACCAATGAAAACCAGAAAAGTGGAATCCGCACTGCTTCTTCATTGTCATGATTCCATATTTATTCCCCCATCACTAACAAAGGGCTGCCTAGTACCAGCCAGAGCCAAAGGGACCCAGAGGCTGACTTCAGTATCACCCCCCCCGTCCAATGTTATGGCAGAAAGGAACTCGTATTGCCACCGTCTGGCCTTTGTGGGTGTCCCCGGCAGAGCAAGTGCGCAGTGCAGGGAAGAAGGACACAAATGGTCTCTTTGCTATTCTTTTAAAATCAGCGCGGTGTGAGGCAGTTTTTAAAGCAGCAAGAGCAGGGCTGCAAAAAATAGAGTGTCGTGCAGCTGCACCCTTTAGAACTTTGGGGGAAAACACATATTATTTACCAGACAATAATAGATACCAGAGAATAATAATGATTATTATAGTGTTTGCGATGGCAAACGCTGTAGTTAAGGTTCCAGAATGGCTCTCATTATAATCCTGTTTTCCCAGTCTTATGAAAGCCTGGAAATTTTCTCCAAGTAGGCCGATGCTGGGCATGCTTGGTCTTCATGCTTGGTCTTTGTATTTCTTTGAATACAAAGAAACTTATTTGAGAGATATTCCTTTTTTTTTTTTTTTGTAGTGATTAAAGAAAAAGCTACGTCATTGAAAAGACAGTTGCAGCATTCTTAAGGAAGCAATTAAAAATGGTGTTTTCCAATCACTGGAAGAAAATGTTAAACACCTGTTTTTTTTTTCTTTTTCCCCTTTAAAGAAAGAATTTGGAGGCCCCCTTGGAGTCCAACATTCAGTCACTCTTGGTCCCAGGCCGAGGTGATGATTTCTCTCCCTCCACAGCAACTTCCAGGCTGTGCTCTATACATGAAAAGAACCGTCCCCAGAGGAAGCTACTCCTGTGTCTTTGGATCTACTTGTCATTTCTGCAGCTCTTTCCCAATCTTTTATGGCTTCACTCTTTATGGTGGTTCTGAGGAGAGGAGAGGGGAGGGGAGGGGCAGGGAAAGGAGGGGAGAGGCGGGGAGAGGGAGAGGAGAGGGGAGAGGAGAGGGAGAGGAGAGAAGAGGGACAATTGAGCTCTTTATTCAAAGATAAATATCCCCATTTCCAAATCTGACCATGCTAAATGAAAAGGTTTCCATGGCCTTGTAATTCCACCCCCCATTGCATATTTGTGGTATTTTGCATTTTCACTTTGGTTATTTAATATACATATTAAATGCACACAGATCTGGTGATTTAAGTGATTTGGGGAACTCAGGTATTTCCTGTCGTGCACATTGAGATTTTCTAACCTTGTTTTTGGCCGATGATTATTGTTGTTGCCATTAACACCAGGCTTCAGAGAGCAGGGTTTAAAGCACAAGCTTCTACTTCATCCTCCCAGTGGGCATTTGACCTTCGCGCTCTCATGCTAAATTCGTGTCATAAACACACCAAGCAAGATTCCAGTCTCTCTGTAGCCTCCATTTCTTCATTTGTACAACAAGGAAATTGCAGTGTATTATCTCTGGGGTCCCTTGAAGTCCTAAATTCTATCACCTCTTTTAAATTGTTCATTGCTCTGACAATAATCTCGTGGTTTTAAAGATGTTTACGAGTCCTGCCCCCACCTTACACGTAGCCAAATTGTACCCATTCACCTTTCTGATGTCCCCACTTCCTGGAAGGAAAAAGGGTGGGAGGCTCTTTTGAGAAATAGTAGAAGAGACCTGTTTGATTGTCATTCATTTGGCAAAAGTGTGTCGCGCATGCTGTGGGCCAGATGTGCACCAGAGGCTGGGTGTGGAGACAAACACAAGATGGCCCCAGCACCAGATTTCAGGGACTTCACAGTTTGCTGGGAAGACTTCTAAGTGGCTGCTTTCTGAGTGTTGAGTGTCCTCAGCAGGCTGTGCTTCAGACTGAGGGACGGATAGCAAAAGAAATAAACTAGCAGGGACAACGAAGCAGAAGCTCGTGTCTGTGGTGAATGTGGTTGAGGGGAGTCCTCCAGAAACAGACTTGCCTGGCTGCAAGTCCTGCTAAGAACCTCTGCCCTGAAGCCCAAGACTGGAGGAGGGGTGGGTTTATTGTCTTCCAGGCCTGTGTTTCCGATTGTTTTGGATGTGAGGAGATTTGAGCAGCTCACCTTTGACAGTCAAGACCCCCAGACAGAAGGGGGACAAGCACTTCTCTCGGCTCATTGCCTCTGTAGGAAACTTCTAAAGGAAGAGCCACAGTGCCTTTTATTTACCACAGAGTAAACCTCTGGACCTTCCTTCAGCAAACTTCAGAGCTGACCGTGGACTACAGGGCTAAGGGTCTGGACCTCCAGAGCCCCTGGTGACCTTGCTTGCCTTTGAAGTGACCTTGAGCGACTCAGAAGATCTGCGGGCAAAGTGTGAAGTCATGTGGGGGTGAAAACTGTTGGGTTGTGGAGGATGCTGTGGTCTTGGGGAGGGCGTGGTGCACCATGCTCATTATGGTATTCCAAAAAGCAGCTTGAGTTTCATTTCCTCACACAAAGCTGGCAGGGCCAACCCAGAGGAGATCGTGAATGAAACTCAGGCTGAAATCATGCTGCGCTGCCTTAGTTCTGAAGACTCGTCTTCAGTCCAAAGTGGCTGGCTGGGAGCTTGTTGTGGTGGGTGGGCAGGGATTTGGTCCAGTGCATTCTGATGGCTTCTTCTCCTCTCTTCTCAGGAACACTCACTCCCAGGGTACCTTGCATGGAGAGAGGGCGCGGAGCAAACTATGTCACGCCATCCAATGACACCAGCTGGTCAGCTCACCACCCCCCCTGGCTAAAACTCAAGCAAATAAAGCCGCTTCCTGTCATTAAGCATCCCAGAGGAAGCAGCCCTCCCTCAGTGGCCTCTAGCCCAGAGAAGCCAGCACGTTTTGGACCCATCCAGCAGCCCCAGCCTTCTTGCTGCCACCATCTCTGCTTCTCCCCAGAGGAATTTAGGGATTTCGCCCCTGGTTTAGAAAACAAACAAACAAAAAATACCAACAAGCCACAAGGACCAATGTAGGTATTCTCCCCGCTCCATCGTCAGGGCTTGGTGGCAGTGGAGGCTGGAAGATGATACCGATTGGAAAACAAGAATCTTTTTAAATCTTTTTAAAAACTGCTGTGGTTTTGCTGCTACACTAAGAATTGTGATTTGCATTGTATGGTTTTGGACCTATGCTGTTCCCATTTTGATGGTGGGGAGGGATGGCACTGGAGTCTCACCACTTCGGATTCATCTCTGCCCAGCCCAGGATGCACTTTTAAATGAAGAGTTAGAATATTTTATTGGCTAATATACTTTTCTTGTTATTTTTACAAAGGCCACCTTTATCCTTTTTGATGCCATATTTTCAGTGTTACACTTTTATGGCGTTTAATTTTCGATTTGACAGATGTAAGAAGCAGCATGGATAGTTTATACTGTGGTTTTTCAGAGACTGAATGCCAAGAGAACTCAGTAAATGTTTATTCTTCTCAGCTTTCTCTTGAAATTCCCCTAAATAGCACCCCATTTGGGAACAGAGCAAGAGTGTTGAACTGAAGACCAAAATGCCCTCAAGGTGTAAAATAATCTGAGGGGGAATATTTGCTGGGCGTCACGAAAGACTCAGATGAAATTTCAATCCTGATGGTTTTCGGTGATCCAGGAAGTCAGTGAGACAATCTCTCTATACGCAGAGCCCTTTCATGATAATTAGAATGGTATGGACGAACCAATGAAAACAAGAGGGAAAGTGAGAAAGATCGCCCATGATTCTGTTTCACTGTTTGCTTTCTCCTGTCATGGTTAAGAGAAATGTGCAATTCGATCCTCAATCAGGGGGTGGAGGGTAACAGGGTAGATTTACTTGTGTGCACTTGTACAGTCGTAGCTGCGAGTCCAGAAGCCCTCTAGAGCTTGTGTACTGGCACTGAGTTGGTGAGACAGTCGTGGAGTACCCCATTCTGATGAGTACAGAAAAAAAGAAAAAATAAGAAAAAAAATCAAAAAAAGAAGAAAACTAAAAAAAAAAACAAAAACAAAAACAAATCACCTTGTGATTCAGTGTATCTGTTTACTAACTCAAATAAAAGCAATTATTCCCTCTGGAGGGGTCCAGTGCCCCATCCCACCAGGCCAAGGAGCCTGAGCTGGAGGGTGGCGGGTCACGGTGGGCAAGGCCAGCTTGGCCCACACCAGCCTTGCGACATCCCGGGCCATGGATTCGGTGTACATACTGTATTTCTATATTCTCCTTTGTACAGTCACTTAACAAGTCAAGCTACTGTTTTACAGGTGCTCCTTATTTATTAGAGCCGTGAGAGCTTGGGGGACACACTGGCGAGTGAGCTCGCTTTTTAAAAATGAAATTTGGGGGCAAGGGAAGGGAGGCGGGAGGGAGGGAAAGCTCAAAAGCCCGGGGAGAGATTTATAAAAGTGAACAAAAGAAAAACTTACAGCAACAAATTCAACCAAACAATCAACCCACCCCAACACCAAACCCACCCATGCAGGATGCAGCAGCTTCCCATCTGGGTGCTCATTTTCCTGTTGGCCCCATGACATTCTCCTCTTTCCCTGACTGGTGTCAGATTCATCAAACAAAAATAAATCTCTAAGAAAAAAATGCACTCACACGCGCTCATTTGGCTTTTCTCATTATTATGGCTATTGTTATTTTCCTTGTTACGGAGAATTGCTTATTTTTCTCCCTCTGGGAGAAATTTTAAAAAATGAAACTAGTAAGTTTTAAAAGACGGTCAGATGCCAGGAGGCACTGGCCCTTGCGAAGCTGCCGTGGAGATCCCAAACCACACGGTTCCTTCCCTGGCCGGCAGTCCAGCCACGCCCATCGTCCAAAGCATAGCGCACGCGCAGTGGGCTCGTGGGGGGGGGCTGCAGGCCCAGTTGTGCTGTTCTCTCTATTGGTCTCCAAGCCCTGGTCTTGAGCTCTGAGGCTTTGTGTTTAAGGTTCAAGAGGTGCCCCTTGAGTCTCCTCATTCCGTACTCATCTCGCTGAGGGCTGGGGTCGGGTGGGGTGGTAGGTTTCAGCTTTACATGAATGGCATAAGCCAGTCAATCTGGCTTTTCTTTGGTAATGAAAGACCATTCCTAAGGTGGAACATACACTACTACCAGTTCTAATAAATGTAACTCTAGTCCAGTCCTCTAGTTATACTGCTTAAAAGAAACAAAAGCCTGGAAAAGCAAATCGACTTGTTCAGAGTCCTACACTTAGTTGACTTAGCTTATCAAAGGATGAATACTCATTCAAACCTTAGGCATCCTCGGCAGTTCCTTCTGAGGCCTGGTCTCTTGCTCGGGCAGGGCCTGAGGGTTGTGTTTATGATGGTCACTGTCTGAACTGCACCGAGGCAGGTCCAGCGAGGACATGCCCAGGGCATGAGGCTGTATGGTGCAGAGTCCCCGATAGCCTTATTCATCCTTGGCCGTAGATTCAGCCACCCAGGATATTGATTATGCTTTTGTTTCGAGTCCAAGATCTTTGAGCAATCATTTTGACCCTTTTGGAAACAAAAAGTACCTTTGTCCCCCCCGCCACAAACACGCATGCGCGCGCACACACACACACAGTGGCATCTCATTAGCCATCAACACCTTTTCCTCCTCCCCTTTCTTCTCTGGATCCTAGTGCTGTCCGAATGGACCACTCTCTTGGGCTATCAAAACCATATATAAAACTAGGCGTTATGGTGCACGTCTGTAATTCCAGCACTCAGGAGGCTGAGGCTGAAGGGCTGCCGTGAATTTGAGGACAGTCTGGGCTATATAGTGAGTTTAGGGCCAGCCTGAACTACAAAGTGAGACCCTATTTTTAAAAATCAAAACAGGGCTGGGGATTTAGCTCAGTGCTGCCGCTGCCTGCCTTGCAAGCATAAGGTCCTGAGTTTGATCCCAGGTACCAAAAAAAAAAAAAAAAAAAAAAAAAAAAAAAAAAAAAAAAAAAAAGTAAAAAAATCACATATAACAAGAACTAGGATAATTATGGAAATAATAGCTAGTATGCATTGAACGAATAAACAGTAGTGTCATTTTTATGCCACCCCTTGAGGGAAGGATTTTATTCTTTCCCCCTTGTTGTGGATGAAAAACGGAGTTCAGGGGTTTAGTTACCACCTAAGGTCACATAGTTGGAGTACTACAAGCCCAGGAGGTTTGGGACCATATCCCAGTCTCTACATTTGACTTGAAGAAAAACTTTTGACATCCTGATAAAGTGTCATGTTTGCCTTCCAGTAAATTTGTGCCAGTGATTCAGCCATACCTAGAGTGGCCCTCACATTATACTGAACCAGCAGGTGAGTGTGGATGGGTGTTGCCCATCACGTGTGGCTGGATGGGGGCACCCCTGAGGAATGAACCAGTTTGTTTTCCTTGGCAATTGCCAAATCTCCATGGAGTGTGAGACCCATGGCTAATGCTGAGGGAAGAACGACATCAGAAATAAAGCTCATGCTTGGCCCCTGCCTCAGTGGCTTCTGCTTCATGGAAGCAGGGGGCTGTGGACAAGAGGGACTGCTTGGTGGCTCTGTCTGAATCTTTTCCAGTCGCTTCCCGGCCTTTTGGCTAAGATCAAGTGAATCTTCTCCAAGATGCATATAATTGCATATTCAGAGTCTGGATTCATGCTTTCTCAAAGCTGCTCTCCCCTTGCAGGTGCTCCCCTGGGATAGAAGGGCAGCCAGAGCTGGGCACAGGGCCAGAGGTTCCAGCTCCTGCCATACACACGGCACAGCTGAGGTTCAGGCTGAGGCATTGGCCCTTGCTGCCTCCCAGCTCTGTCCACCTAGCCCTGCCTGCCAGCCTCCCCTCTACATCACCTGACTGAATGAGGAGCTGACTCCACATGGCCTTGCTCTCCCTGTCCTGCACCTTTGCACACAAAGCTCCCTCAATGGCTTCCTTCCACTCCTTGGACTTTCCCACTGCCCAGATGCCCAGAGTGGTTTCCTCCCTCCCTCCACGCTGACCTCCTCTTGGTACAGATCACACTGCTTACTCAGCTGCACCCCTGTCCTTGTGCTTTACAAATCCACAAAGTCCTTGGGAATGGGGATCATTTCTTACTTGTTTCCTATCTGCTAGGCCCCTCACTATTATTATTATAATATCATCATCATCATCATCATCATTATTGTTGTTGTTACTGTTGTTGTTGTTATAAAAAGGAATAAACCACTCCTTCAAGGCTCATTTCTTCATGAAGCCATGCTAACTTCTCAGAGGTACAGTTAGGTACAGCTTCTCTCTCGGGCCTCCTGTGCCTCCAATTTAAATCAATCCAGGCCACTTTTGGTGCCGACTAAACAGGTTATCTTGACTCTAAAGCCCTCCTAACTTTGCATTCTTGAAGAGCTATTCTCTGCACTTGGAACTAAAAACGTTGACACTCTTGGATTGTGCCAGCCCAACACCATAGGAGGACAGTAGAACTCTGAAAACCAGAGCTGTGGCAGCAGATGCGGAGACCCAGGGTTTCACTTCATGTTTCTGGTGCTCCGAGGAGAGAAGCGCCAGAGGTAAGGGTCGGGTTCAGCCAGGGTCCCTGTGTTTCCCTGCTGAACACTGAATCCAGGTCACAGCACTATTACATGTTTTACCCGGAAGAGAGTTACAGATGAGGTTGCTTCTTGGCCCTTGGACACATTTGTGGATGGCAAGTTGGCCTGCAATGCCCAGAAAGTACCTCTTATTCTGTCTTCTCAGTTGTGGGTGAACTGAACACTTGCCACAGTGTGTGCTATTCTTTCAACAAGGGAGGAATCTCTTGGTGGAAACGGCTCATCCATGAGGGATGTTAGAGACATGTAAGGGAGGCACTGGGTCCAGCATCCTCATCCTCACCTCCTAGCCAAAGAAATGGATCACGGAGACGAAGGGCATCCAAGGCACACTTAGTAAGAGGCAGAACCTAGGCGTGGGTGCTGGGGCTGAGCCGCCTGGCCGAGCCTGAGGTGCTTGGCAGCTCTGGCTGAGGAGCCTGGTTCGGACAACTGACCCGGTGCCTAAAGGTGAGACTGAGACATCTTTGGCCTTCTGTTGTGTTCGGAGAGGAGAAAGGTTGACTGCTACTTCTTCTGACAGCTGGTTTTGTAGAAAACCAAAAAAAAAAAAACTGCCACCAAATCTGTAGGAAATGTGTGAGGAAGGGGCCCCTGCCAGCAGCTCAGAGAAAGGCAGAGGAGCGAGAGGCACTTCGGCACCCATGTTGTATTTCCTGGGGCCAAGACAGAACGGTGTGGCAGGGACAGAAGAGTCATTTCCCATCGTTCTAATCATCTGAACTGTAACCTGGGCTCTCTCCCATGGCTCCTGCTTAGTGGTGAAGGGATGTTAAGCAAGGTGGCAGTGGAGCTACTGGGGTCACCCGGACCGTGTTACTCCACCCAGAATGCGGGGGCTGGCTCCAAGCCCCATAGTCAATGTGGGGCTGTTCTCTGGGCCCCGGGGCAGCTGGCTGACCAAAGGGTTAGATGACTGGGCTGAAGTGTTGAGAACCTCTGTGTGTCAGACGCCACCACGTCCACTCAGAGCGTCTCAGAGAATTCTCACAAGGCCACACACGGCGGGCAATGGGAGCCTCGTTTCTGAGGAAACTATAGTCCAGAAAGGTTCACTGATCTGCTCCGGCCTCTGGGCAAGGAAGCAGCACAGCCAAGATCTGAACCCTGTGCCCCTGAGGGTGGTGTTCTTCTGCAGGCTTCAGAAATACCTGCCTCAGCTCAGCTGGCAGCTCAGCTCAAAGCTGAACCAGCCGACAGGACACAGATCTGGTGATGTCACTTCAGCCTGCTTCCAGACCTCTGGCAATGGATGGGGCTTTCCCTCCACAACTGTCCTTTACATGCAGGCTTCACCCGGTGACGACGAACCTTCCCAAGGAGTAGAGACCACCACTGATCGAAGGAACATCTACCCCAAACTTAGCAAATGCCACTTAGTGGCATTTTTTACATTTATGCCTGAAACCAACCCGTGGGGTCACTACTGTCATCTGCACTTCGTGGACGAGGCAGCTCAGTGGCAGAGCCAGGAATCGCATTTATGCAGACTGGCACCGGAGCCCATCCTCCACTAGCTGCTTGCCCTGGGAGCTGCATGCACCAGTGAGAGAGCATTGGTCTGTGGCCCGATCTTTGCTCACATCAGTCCTTTTCACATGTGTCATCTCACCTTCAAGAGTGGGGGGAGCAGCAACCCTGGCGGTGACATGGAGGAACACAAGAGTGGTTCCCACCTCTTGAATTATATTTTTAAACGCCACTTACCTGTATCTTCCTAACGTAACAAATCCATAACAAGTTCCTGTTCTGAGGGAGAACTCTCCTTTGTCAATATCACCGGCTTCTAATCTAATAAATAAGAATGGTCACAGAGACTCACGCATAGTTCCTCGCCGTACTGATTTCCACTCCTCTGCTTTCTAGCCAGGCCAGGATCTCTTCAAGGGAAAGGATCAGGGCTAACTCATCTTTGCGTTCATTCCAGGATGTGGCACACATTCAGGCCCCATGTTGGCGGGCTGAGCTGCTGGCATCCAGGCCCCTGGTTCCTCAGCCTTTTCTCCATGTCAGGAGCAGTACCAAGTGCATTCCTCAAATTTTCTCCATCCTTCAAAACGCCCTCTCTAATCTGCTCTGGCTTCCCTCCAGCACTTCTGCACTGGGACTGTTGGGGGTGCTGGTGTCCTGAGAAGCAGGTGAGGGGCTTCCACTCCTCAACCGTGGGGACAAAGGCAGCCCACAGAAGGTCAGCAGAAGAGCAGCATGCAAGGGTCTCCACGGTGAGGCACTGGGTCTTGGGCATAAAAAGGACAAACCTGCATTATTCCCCCCTAGGTCTCATGTAAGCACATCACATTCCACTTAAATGATCCATTTAAAATAATTTCTCACTTCTGGGGCTGGAAAGGTATGAAACAAGTATTTTTGGAGGAAAGGAAGGTGATCTGAGAGGCACTCCCTCTGACCTTGGTATAGAAAGGGAAAGTGAGTACTGACTCTATTTAGCCAGAATCTTTATATCTTTACATCGTGAGGTATTGTTTCCCTTCTTTCTAGGTTTATTTAAACAAAAGGGAAGGATTACTACAAAGTAAAAACAATGCAAACAATCACATGTAGGAAAAAACGTTTTGTAAAACAGCAGGACCCTACTGTAGTCCTTTGAATTTCACACCCCCAGCACCCCGGGAACCCCAGCCAAGACCTCTCTTCCCCATCTTCAACATGTGGTTCCCAGCGTCTCTTCCACATGCAGTAGCGGGATTAGGGCTCAGGACCACAAGCCAGGAATGCTACAAGATGCTTTTACACTTATTGATCCTTTAAAAAGGAGTTTGTTTTCATGAGACTTTAATTCACTATTTTTTTTTAGCTTTTTAGCCGAACTGCTACACATTTTATCCCTGTTCTTTGTGAAATGCTAATCCAGCCCAGGGTTTTCGTTTTCCGGGTGTAACTTTTCAGAAATTGTATATCTGCATAGCAACCCTACAAGGGCTGCCTGTGTCACGGTATCACATGTCAGAAAGATGAAAAGGGCTCCAAATCTAAGCTCTCCACAAACTTGGCCCTCAGGTTCGGAGGCAGAGAGCTTCTTGGCCTAAACATAAATGGCAAGAGAGACATTTCAGGGCCAGAAAGGTGCAAACTTTTATCTTGTTGATGACAGAAAACGACACATGACCTCAGCTCGGCTCGGTGGGGACGATCAAACCAGAAACAAAGGCCATATTTTTCTCTGCTCTCGTCCCCGCTGTCAGCTTCCAAGTGCAACCTGAGCCTGGATTCTGAACCCAGTGTCCAGATTAGAGATTGTTGACTCAGATTTAGCGGTGAAACGTGAGCCGGACTCTGTTGATGGCAGGCCTTGAAGGAGCAAGTTTACTTAAGCCAAGAGAGAGATTGTATGTCAGGCGAGAGCCTGGCTTTTCTTTATCACAAACTTCCTGGTCTGCCTCTGTTTTAATAGTTTCCACCACCACCAAAAAAGAGAGGGCAAGAGGCAGACAGAGGGAGAAGAAGCACCCCTTTTAGCTCCATCTCCTCAGTGTCATAAATCAGGAAATTAACAAGTGTGTAACTGGCCTTTGCCACAGTCAAAGACAATGGGCTTATTGTATTTCCTACTGGTGGCCAGCACTTAACATAATCAATAGAGAGCTCTATGTGGAAAGGATGAAAAATGGGGCTTGATCTAGCCATTTAAAGGCTATTTCCCAATACTCGTGCACATGGCTTTTAGGAGACTCAAACAAGGCTTAGAAACTTGCCTTTTGGTCTAAAGGCAGGTCATTAAGAGAAATCATTACTTTTCTGTCTCTCTCTCCCCATTTTTACTTTGGCATTCTCCCTGCTTTTCCTTGGCTTCTGATTTCATCCCTCTTTTAGATTCTCTGAGCCTTCAGTAATTTATGTGCAAGATATTTTCCCAACCTCCAAATGTTTTTCCATTTGGCAAACCATGTCCCGAAGGCTCCACACAATGTAACTGTAGAGTTCATTTATGCTAGAAAACATAAGCTTGGTTAATGGAAAAGCCTTAGCAGCCAGCGTTGTGACCCTGTGGCCCTAGCCGTCACACTGATCTTGCAGGCCACCCCTGGGGACACAGTGAGGGAAGGGTGTCAGGGGGAGTGTCTTTTCCAGGTTGCCACAGATGCTTGGCTTCCACCTTCCCTGTCTCCAAAAAGGAAAGAATTCCTTCCAAGCCCTTTCTCATATAGTTTTTGGAAGCTTCAGGGCACCATATGGAGAATCACTTCATGATTCTCCTGATGGCTTTTACGTGAGCAGCTATAAATTGGATGGTTTCCTTCAGGTCTGATATTCCTACAGTACCTGCTATGGGTGGTTGGGAATAGTCACTGAGTAGGTTTGTCCTGTGTTATTCTTGTTGGGAAAGAAGATCCATAACCCCTCCCGGCAGGGACTCCCGTTACTTTGGGGAATGAAGACCTGATTGGGGGCTAGGGAGGGTTAGGGCGGGCCAGGTCATGACAGCCTTGCCACAGATCACTCGGGTGAGTCCCTCCATGACTGTCGCAGCCCACTGATTGGGATTTAGGGCTAAGCAGTGCTCCTTCCAAAGCAGTGCTTCTGAGCTTCTCCCCAGGGCTGGGCCATGCCCCTCACGAGATGTGAACAAGGTCAGGGGCTGGTTTCCACCCAGTCACTCACAGGACATCACTGGACAACATCTGGCTTTTGAAACACTAGCTCACTTCGATGATGAACCGGCACCTTTTTTTTTTTTTCGCTTGCAATGGTACAAACTCTGCATTTTCCTGCTCTAAGAGGGGGCGTGTGAAGTGCTGTCTCAATTCTTGACCCAGCAATGTGTTGATTTAATAAGAAATTCAAAGGCAGAGTCATTCTATTAAGGAGAAAGCTTTAGGCAAGCAATTTAGGGATGGGGGTGTTGTCTCTATCTAGTGTTTCCTTGATTCATTTGGGTTCTTTGGCTCAGGATGGGAGACCTGGGACAGCCGAAGAGGGTTAGTGAGTCCTCCTGTACCAGCAGTTAGTGCGGAATGGGGCTCTTAAACTGTCTCCCAAGCATCTATACAAAACATCATAAAAATCATAGTACTAAAGATGGGTTGACTGTAGGAGCTCATTTACTCAGATGTATTTTTAGGCTTTTGTTTATCTTTCTTGATTGATAAAGTAATTATCAAAATGCGTTAGAAAATAATAGCCAACTGGTGAGAAAAGGGAACAGTTGGAGGAAGCAAAGCAATGGAGGAAAAGCATCCACAGATTCTACCTCGGGCTTCCCAACACAACTCCATGAAAATTCATCTGTTTGTCTTCGGGGCGGGGGCAGACCAGAGGTCTGGCTTAACAAAGTCTCCCCATCACACAGAATAGGATTAACTCCCTCGGCAAGGCTGTCTCTGAGTCCTCCTTCCCCTTCCTCACCTCTTCTGTGCTCTGAAGTCTGCTGCTGGCGAACCACAATCCCAGCAGATGTTTGTGTTTTATGAGCCAAATGGGAGCTTGAAGGATCAACCAAATACCAGCCCCACTGAGAGGGGGAACCAGGCCATCTGACATCAGGAACGTAGAACACCGGCCGTCCAGCAGGGGTGGGCTGCCAGGGAACAGAAGGAGGCCCGGATAATTAGCTGGCACTGCCAACACGTTGGCCCATTGCTCCGTCCTTCTGAAGAGCGTGCAGAGGCCTATAATGGAGGCTCGGGGAGGTTAGGCAAGACCCTTCACCAGTCCACCCTCTGGCTGGCAGTCCTGGCCTCCCCTCATGCCAGAGCACCATGTGGCACCTGGACTGGCTCCTGGCGAAGGAATGAGCAGGAGGTGAAGGATGCGTACCATGGAACTAACTTGGAAGGCCCAGGAGCCCATCCGCCATACCACTGCAGGGCCAAACAAGGAGAACGGACAGAGTGCGGGTAGACAGATGGACAGACTAAGTTTCTGTCCGAGCTGCACCACTGACTGCTGTTTGCTGTTGGCTGTGTTGGCCTGGGATGTCTCTGAGGCTTGTTTCTCCATCAGCAATTCGGAAATGGTAATACCTACTCTTGGGGTTACTTCCAGGATTAAATGACAATAAGCATGCCAGCTCTGGGCCTGCCTGGCCTCAGATCCATTCTGCACCTTCCTGCTCCACTCTGTGTGGCAGGACACCTGAGACTAGCTCCGTTCAGATAGTGGGAGACTGGGGACGTGTTTCCTTCTGTCTCTGCCTAAAACAGCTTCCCAGCAGCACTTTCCTTTCCCGCATGTCTCCTGTCCCCTCTGGAAAGCCCTGAGGAACTGCATTTCTCCAAAGGGCTCCGTCCTCAGGACTGCCTCACTGCCCCCTGTCCAGCTTCTCAGCTCTCCACCAGCTTTGTAGCCAGCTCACTTCATTGCATTCTCTTGGCTGTGAGTACCTGGGGCTTTCTGTTTCCTGGGTGGGCTCAGCTGAGAGTACACGAACATGGAGATATGTGATGTGTTTCTTTTTTTTATCCTGCATTAGTTTAAACATATATACCGTAATGGAAGTGTCCAGTTCACTTCTGGTACACCTTCCACTTACTCCTTGCTAAGGAACCTATAGGGAATACGGCTCGGTGTATCTGGACTCAGGCTCTGCTGACCTTCCTCTTCCACGCTGGGTCACATTTCTTGGATTTATTGTGAGTTTCAGGGTGGGTTTCCTCCACGAAGCCACCTGCTCTGTCCATGGCCTGAATCTTGTTGGCCACCAGCACTTCACGTCCGCCTACTGTCCTTTGGTTCGGCTGTGCTGTGAGGGTGGGGACAGTGTGCTCCACTCCTTTGGGCAGGAAGAATAACTTCCTTATTGAGGCAGAATGGAAAATGGATTTCCCCAATGGGCAGAGATAAAGGCCTACACTTCCTGTGCACTGCAATCAATCAGCTGCCCAGGCTCAGGGCTCTCCTTGCTTAACCATTCCCTGCCCGACACTGTGAAGGCTACAGAGGAACCCTAAACTGCCAAGTGTTCTCTACCCGTGTCAGGCATTACACTGTGGGGGCACCACCTGGGTGCCTTGGCTCCCTGCTCCCGCCACAGGGGGGCCTCGGCCTAAGCTGTTTGGTGGAGCAGAAGAGGCTGAGTCTCGAGGAAATGAGGCAGGAACTAGGGACAAAAGGGCAGCAGAGCCCTTGCTTGAGGAGCATATTTAGTATTTCACTACCATCCCTACAGGCAAACTCCTGTTACGTCACCTCAAACAGACATGGCTCGAAAAGTACTCTTGCGCGAGGCTTCTTTCCTCCCTCTGGCTGCCCAGCTTTCGTGTAATCCTCTCCGCAGTACAGTGACCAAACAACACAGGGCATCGCAGGTGTGTCTGTGGCTTCACAGATGACACTGTACACTGAAGACGAGTCATGACTTTTGAGAGCTAGCGGGCCTTGATGGTTCCTATTGTTCAGCACCCTCCTCACGTTTGCACCTGAGGTGTGGAGAAAGGCAGGTCTGTCCAGAGGCACACAGCTTGTGAGCGGCAATGTCAAGGAGAGAATCTGGGTCTTTGTGGACTCCCAGTTTAGTGCTGCTTTCTGCAGCCCCCGCGGCAATTAAAGCAATGAAAGCATTTGCTGCCTTGATGGAATGCACTACAACCTGAAGGTGTAAAGCTCAGGAAAGACTGAGGGTGTGCTGGTGAGTGTGTAACCACGGACTCTGGGCTGGGGTGAGTGCGCTTATACACATGTATGTAAATTCATTATGAGCTTCGCTGTTATAAAGATGGTCATAGAGCACACAGTTTAAAAAGAATAATAAAATATGCAATGCCAGCATAGATTCCAGGGAGCCAACTGATCCTCACTGAATGCTTTTGTTGATTTTTGCTCAGTTCTTGGAACTATACCTGGTTGCAAATGCTGAATGAGTATAGTTCTGACATTAAGGCTGAATAATGTTTTCTTATATGTTAATGTAGGAGACAAAAGCAAACTGCCAAGATATAGGTTGAAACTGTGCTCATTTATCAGTGTCATGAGTGACTTCTTTCCTAAATCAGATAACAATTTTCAAATACTGGGAGGATATTTCTTCAAGTTTTTGTATTATTCACAGTGCAACAGGTATGATACACTTTTAAGTTTAATCCTCAGTATTCACACTTCCCTTCACTTTCTTCAGTCAAGAAAAGCAACAAAATGATAAAGCAATACTTGATGTCCAGCACGTGCCCATTGACATCCAGAGTATTAATATTCTTATCAGGACAGATTTCAGGTTATCAATATAATGTCATTAGACTCAGAGCTAGTAAGGCATGTGTGGTGTCAGATCATTATAGAATAATAGTTCCACCCTCAGGATGGAGTAGAAGTAAGAAAAAACAGATAGTAATGTGATATTTGAAAAGTGATATGCGTTTAGCATTTATTACCTTTTAAAAACTATGACAACTTCAAATGTAGTATTTAATAATGTCTATATTTAAAAGAGGCAAATTTTATGCTTTTATGAGCTGATAGGAGCCTTCTCAACCCCTCGCTAACAGATGGATGGGATGGGCCTGCCCCCTACTTTGCTTCTTCCCAGACCACTGGACAGGGGAGACCAGGACGATGCCTACTTCGATCGGAGGCATAGGCTCAAACCATGCTGAAAGATGGAGGGTAGATTTAAGAACATGAATGAGATCCCATGTAGTAAATAACTAAATGTGTTGTTTCTGGACATTTTCCCAAATGCCACAGAAAAGAGTTGTAAATATTAGACAATCAAGGAGCTTGAAAAGGAAGATGCAAAGAAAATAAATATTTGTTAATTTTTAAGCACCCTTTACTAAGAAAGTACTTTGCTGACACAGAATTCTGGGCTGGCTTTTGTGGACGCCCCCTCGGTTGGGGTTCCTCCCACCTGCCTCGTGTGGTGACAGTGTGGGCCCTCATAAACTCCCTGCGCGAAGATCTGACCTCTTACTTCTTTGGAAGGAGAGGATGAGATTACCAGAGCTTTGGATCCATTTTTGGATCAAATGGAAACCGCAGCTAATCTTTAGCATGTCCCTCTCCTCTTACAAAAGCTGGCCTCGCTGTCAGGGCAGGACTTCAGAAGGCTCACAGTCCCAGGCCGAGCCAGAAGCACAAGGTCACATGCTCAGGGGGTCTGGAGAGCCCCCTTCCTCCTCAGCAGCATTCTGTGCACCGGAGAACCCATGGATCCACACGCAACATCAGGGTCACTTTCTTGGATGCTGCCCACACTGTCCTCCTTTCTCTCACCACTTGTCTTGTCATTGGCCGCACCTTTCTGTTCACTTGTGCCATTTCTCATCGGGACTGTGGGCTCCTCTGGGGAAAAGATCTACTTGTGTCAGTGCCTGGTGCATAGGAGGGCTAAATAGATCTTAGACGTTATGTTGCTTTGTTTCATGGTCCCCAGTCAGGTGTGCATACAAATTATGTGAAAAACACGTGAAAGTGCAGATCCCAGACTTCAGACCTGTGACTTTTTAATCTGCTTCTTTTAACAAGATCACACATTTATGATGCATGTGTGTTTACAGATCATGCTAAGAAATCCAGAACTGTTCATCTTCTTGGTAGGGAAATAGAGAGCTAGAGTTCCACAATCTGCTTCTGGATCTGTGGCCCCTTAGTATGATAGGGACACCGTGATTTTTCAGATAGAACTTTTTCACATTCTTACAAAGCTAACTAAGCTAATTAGAGCCACATTGATATTGCTATAAGGAATATTAAAAACACCTGGGATTGAAATCATTGTACACCACATTTTAAAATAGTGACAAGACTCTCCACAGCTCGATGCTTCTGCTAAACTGGTTTGTGTTCAGATCTCAGCATCCCTTCCGTTAGTGCTAGTAGAGTCTCCCTAGAATTCCAAGTGATTTCTTGCTGACAGAAGAATAGCTCTTTGGTGATTTCTGCCTCGACAATGTTATTTGTCTCGATAGTATTCACAAAAGTCCATTCACCACAGGCTCCATTTCTGGCAGAGATCCCTCTGCTCCCCCTTCTCATGCTCACACTTTGTGGCAGCAGAGATAGGGTCCCCAAGTACACCCGATGGTTGGGTGTCTGGTTCCTGCTTGTTTCTTCAGCAAATCCTTATTTGCTGGCGATTATATGGAGAGCATTGTGTGTTCTGACTCCTGCCTTGGGCGACAGGTGCCACCTAGAGGGCCACCGTGTATTGCAGGGACAGCCCCAAGGAGACTCAGCTGACCCTACTAGGGCTTATGCCAGCCCTTAAGCAGTTGTAGTGCTGTGAGTGCAGAGGAGAGGGTTGCCAGGGGAGCCTTCAGAAACAGAGGAGGTCTGGTGGTTTCTAGCACTCTGTCATCAACCCTTGCTTGATGTGATTCTGTAGTAGGAAACGGACAGAATAGGAAGTCTATTTCTTGCCACAAGGTGTCAGTAGTGTGCTAGCCAGGTGATGGATCCTTTAGTGGGCGCTCAGAGTATGACCCCAGCACACAGGGAAGATCTCTCTGGTTGCTTTTCAAAATTCCTGGTTTGGAGAAACTGCCTTTCCTACTAGCTGGGGCCAGATAATCAAGTTACCAAAAGATCCTCCCTCAGTTCTGCCTGTGAACTAACCATATACCTCTCTCTGCCTTTGGAGGAGTAACATTGCTCTTGCTAGCCATCCTGACCACTCCTTGAGCTGCAGTTTGAAGAGGCTAAAATGTGTGGGGGATTCTGGGATAACGCCAGAGAAACAACAATGTAGGGGTGTGTGGAGACAGCATAGCGTGGGACAGACAGTTTTTAAAAATCTGAAGGTAAGTTCTAGCTTGTCGGCTTACTAGCTGCTTACTGGCTGTCTGGGTTTGTTTCTCAAATTGTAAAATAACATCTTCCCAATTTTTTCCAATGGCAAGAGTCACAGGGTTGTTATCTGGGTCAAATGAAATAAACTGATTTGCAAATGATGAGGAGCTGACTAGAGGTGGGTGTGGTGATTGGGATTTATTTGACCTGGCCTGCGTCACGGAGCTTCCGGTACACAAGAGGCACAGACACTGAAGCAGGAGGAAGCGGCTGACTCTTCTTAGAGAAGGTCATGTGGAGTCTCCAGTGTGAGCTGCCAGCCATAAATTTCGGATCCAGCCTGATAGAGTCATCTTCCAACTAGATTCTTCCTGGTTGCCTTTCCATGGCTTGTGGCCAAGTGGAAAGCTGGCAGTGGATGCTTGCTCTTCCTTCTGAGCCTGCCTTTCCACACTGGAAGAAGATGAAATGCATTTTAGAATGTAAGTTTTTCCTGTAGGACATTATCCCCAGTGGTGGGGTGATGGAGAAAAATATGAGATGAAGTCAGGGGATAAGTGAGTAGCATACTGATTTATAAACTCATGGAATTGAATGAAAGCATTTTTTCCACTGGTGGGGCTACTTAGGGTGTCCTGGCTGGCTGAATCTAAAAGCAAATAAGGCTTTGGTTCCTGAGCAATAGAAATAGCAAGGATTAATTTTCTCCTTTGCACCTCTGTTAAAAACACAGAACCTAGCTCGTGTCAAAATCCATCCCAGTCACAGGTGGACCCTAAACTCACCTGCTCCTCACCTTTGTGGTGAGTGGGGACCAGTACACAGGCACATCCGACAGGGATGAAGGTGGGGAGCAGCGGAAGCTGTCGCCCCAGGGCACTGCTGCGCAGAAGTTTCCTGACAGCCTGCCCTGGAGGAAATGAACTACCCTGAAAATGCACCGTGACCAGTTCTGGAGAGATTTTACCAAGTCGTATATAAATCTGTGGAAAAGCGACATCTTCATGATGTGGCGTTTTCTCACCCACGCATATGGTGTACCCTTCTATTTATTCAATTTCTTACATGACCTTCACCACAAAAATATAAATGTTCTTATAAAGACCTCAAGAAGTTTATGTTTGATTTATTCTTAGATAAATTACCCATTTTTACTGATATTATAATGGAATCTTTAAGAAAACCTATCTATTCTGATTGGTGCTTATATGGAATGTGGGTGAATGTGTGTGTGTGTGTGTGTGTGTGTGTGTGTGTGGTGTGTGTATTGCTAGCAATTGACTAAATAATTATTTGTGTGTGTGTGTGTGTGTGTGTGTGTGTGTGTGTGTGGTGTGTATTGCTAGCAATTGACTAAATAATTATTAGTTCTGGTAGTTTTCCTATTCTTTTTGGATTTGTATGTGAAGAATGATATATAACACTTATTTAAGTTCTTCCTTTTAAATCCTGACAAATCTTTTTTGTTTGGTTGTTTTCTTACAGTGCTAATTAGATTCTTGAGGCCCTCCTTTGACTTGTCTTGATTTTAAGGGATATTTTTGGTAAAAATATTTATTTTGGAATAATTTCAGATTTACACACAAGTTGCAGAGATAGAACACATAATTCTCATTTACTCCTCATCCTGCTTTCACCATCGTTAAAGCCATAACATAGTGCTCACGTTGAAAGAAATTGTCAGGGAACCTCTGGACCTCATTCAGAATCACTAGTTCTTCCAAAAGACACATTGTCATTAATCCACCAATGATTTAATTATAAGGGAACAGTTTTAAGTCTCAAAAACTATCCTTTATCAGGTTGAGGGTAGTTCCTTAATTAAAAAGTTTTTAATCTTGAATTATTACATCTTATATTTTAAGCCTATCATTTGCTGAGATGACACTATTAAAATGTTAAAATGATGGCATGAAATGGTAAACTCTCTTTGTATTTCTGGGTCAAATCTGACTTGGTAATGAAATGTTTTATTAGATTGAAGTATATGAAACTACTGTTTTTATAGGTCAAAAATGGTCACCTATCAGCAACTCAACACATTGCTGGATTTTGTTTGCTAATGATTTGTTTAGAACTTCTATATATATGCTTGTGAGATCAACATATAATTTTCCTGTCACTCGCTGTTTCTCCCCTGAAATATAAGGTTTTGCTCTTAAGAAGCCAGGAATATTTTAAAAATTATTACCAAAGGAGGTTGTAAGCATAAAGGCTATTGCCCCTAGAAAGAAAGAAGATGGGTAAGAGAATACAGAAATGAGGAGAGGAAGTGGTGTTCCAGAGGAGGAAGAGTCTGGCTAATTTTAGATGAATGCCACAGCCTGCCGAACAGTGGCAGGAACCTTTGCCACTTTGCCATCGAGGCCGTTCCCACACCTCCCATGCTGTGCCCGCATCCTCAGAATGAAGTGGCAGTGAGGAGAAAGAACACACTTCTCTGGAGATGCCTCCACGCTGTGTAGGAGACTTGGGCGTAAATAAGAACTCCATACCACAACTACCTGAGGTAGACAGGGGTTTTGTTTCCCAGCCTGCCCTTCTCCTTTCCTCAGGTAACAGCAGGCTTTCTTTCTTCAGAGAATTGCTCCGTGCCAAGGTTATAGATTCTGTTGAGGCCACATCCCTACACCCTGCCTCATCCCTCACTACCAACCTGTGGCCCAGGCTTGGCCAGTTGTAAAAACCCTCTTCTCCAACCTTATTGGCTGGTCCAGATGTTGATAGGAGACTTGAGTGTGTCCAGTCAGAGGGCTTCCAAGAGAGTCAGTGTGCTAGACCCTGGACTGGAAGGATATGAGCCTGGAACTGTACACCGCACTGCCTGTTTCCACCGTCTCTGTGCTGCCCCCTGGAGGAGTTGTTTGAAGACAGACGCAATGACATCAACTCAGTTGCGGTGCCCATCTAGAGATGGTTCCGCTGATAGACTTTGAGTCCCTGGATCCACCTCGCCCACTGCAATTAGATTAGCCATAAATAATTCCCTCTGTTTTGCTTAAAGCTATGCTAAATTGGGTCTCCTGACACATTTGTGGTTAAACAAGCTGAGTAAGTCAGGACTGAGGGTGTGTGCGCTGTTCTCAGTTTACAGATCCCACCTGCAGGGCGACACAGCTGTTGATGGTTCTTCAAACAAGCTGTCCTTATTCACCGGTGGGCAGGAAGTGGGGCCCTTCACAGAGGAGCCTTAATAAAGACGCCAGCCTGACTAGTATAAAGAAATCTGGGGCCTGAAGGTGGAACTCAGTGGTAGAGCATTTGCCCGCCACGTGTGAAGCTCTGGGTCTGATTCTTGGCCCCTGGGCGGGGTGGGGGGGTGGGAGGTGGATCCTGAGCTCCTGCGCCAATGAACATGTCAAACAGGACCGTGATGAAGGTGGCATTATAAACTCTGGATACACGCGAAGAGGTGTGTGCACTCGGGTGCCCTTTTGTTCATTGCTTGCTGTGCTTAAAGAGGACGCTGTCTTAAAGGGAGTCCTCACCGCCAGGGATTTAGCTCAGTGGTTCTGTTGCCTGCCTCGCAAGCGGAAGGATCCGAGTTCATCCCCGGTACCAAAAAAAAAAAAAAAAAAAAGGTCGTCCTCCCTCAGTAAGCCACTGCAGCTGAGATTATTTAATGAAGTAGGAGGCGGGGAATCTACTCTTTTTTTGAGCGAGAGCCTTGTATACCACATAATGTCCCTGCCTCTCGCCTCACCCGAAGTCCAGGCATGAGGAGGCACAGCTGGACTGAGTCAATCATACACGCTCTGCGCAGAGGAAAGTTGTGAGATACAAAGCCCAAGGCAGATGTTCTGTGGGCAACATGCTGATTCAATTTATTTTTTTTTCTCGTGATGCATAATGGGACTTTACCATTACTGCACAAGGGACTCAGAAACATTGAGTGACTTATCTAAGGTTAAAGAACAGGACTTTCTTGAAAATAAAAATTTTGATAATAAAAAGTACAAGAAAACATTTTTAAAAATCAACAAAAATTAAGGAAACAAAGATCATTTTAAAATCCATTATCCAAAGATAAGTGTCATTTACATTTTGGTATATATCTCTCTGATTCATTTCTTTTCTTTCTTTCTTTTTTTTTTTTTTTTTTTTTTTTTGAGACAGGGTCTCTGTATGTAGTTCAGGCTGGTCTTGAACTCACCATGTGGCTGGCTTCGAATTTGCAGGGATCCTCTTGCCTCAGCCTCCGAAGTGCTGGGATTACAGTCATGCACCATCATGCCCAGCCTCAGATTTATTTCTATCACAGAACAAGCTTAGTTGAATCCAGATCAGTTGAAGTTTCTTTCTTTTTTCTTTTTTTTTCAGACAGGGTCTCACTATCTAGTTCAGACTGCCCTGGAACTCACTGTGTAGCCCAGGCTGGTCTCGAACTTGCAGCAATCTTCCTGCCTCAGCCTCCCAAGTTCTGGGATTACAGGTGTGTGCTACAATGTTTGGTTTAGTCAAAGTTTCTTGATGACTTTTAAAAATGTTTAAAAATTTTTATTATGACATTTCAGACATATAAGCATAGAAAAGAGTGTGATTTACATTCATGAACTAGGACTAGGATATAGCTCTTGCCTAGCATGCATGCAGCTCTGCGTTATGTTTCTGATGCTGAAAAAAAAAATCTCACAAAAAAAACTAATCATTAATCCGGATATAGTGGTGCACACCTGTAATCCCAGCACTCGGGAGACTGAGGCAGGAGGATCTCTGTGAGTTCGAGACCAGCCTGGGCTACATTGTGAGTTCCAGGTCAGCCTCAATTACATAGTCAAAAATACAGGTTATTTCGCCCTTTACTTTTGTATTCCTCCCTCATCTTTTCTCCTTTTCCTAAAGATAACAACTATATTTTCTGTGTTAGAGTCTCCAGTGGACCAGAATAATAGGGTGTGTGTGTATGTGTCTGTGCTCACATGTGTGCAGTAAAGCAGAAAAGGGACAAATCCCTCCCTCTATCTCACCTTTGGTTCTCCTCGGGCCTTTAATTGATTGCATGATGGTCTCATGTTGGAGGGGGCCATGTGCTTTACTGATTCAGATGCTGCTCCCATGCAGAAATGCCTCAAAGACACATCCCCCAATAACACTGAATCTGGGCACTCTATGACCCAGGCAGGCTGATATATAAAGTTAATCATCATGTTTCCCCACATGTGTTTATTTTTCTATATATGCTTAAACAAAGTACCACTTTTGTGTTCTTCAAGAGTTAAACAAATTATATTAATATATGTCTATTTCAACTTTAATGTTTGCACTCAGCACAATATTTCTGAGATTTATTGAAATTGATACATCTGTTATTTATTTATTACATAGCATTCCACTGAGTGATATAGCAGAGTTCATTTACCCATCCCCTTGTTAACAGACTTTTAGGTTATTCCAAACATCCAAGGTTATTGCAGTGTTTTGCTACCTCACAAAACTTACTGTGAACATGTTTGTCATCACCTCCTTGTGAATATGTGACAATTTCTAGAAGTGGGATATCGAGGCTGTAACATCGGCACGTCATTGCCATGGTGTCATCTACATTCGATGGGTGGATTCATGTTTACCAACACCCATATCTTCCCCTTAATTTTCAGTGGCTTTTGGCATCTTTTTGCTTGGAGACAATGGAAACGCCTTCCCTGAAGCCTCCCAAGATGGGCACCTTGCCCTGTTGCCTCCAGGCTGAAAGCCAGGGTTTGCTAACTGGGGAACTATAGTCTCTGCTTCAGTGGCAGAGTGGTGCCTGCCAAAGCATTGCTGGACCTGGCCAGTCTGTCGGCAGAAACCACAGGAGAATGTGGAAGTTAGACCAAGGCAGGTGAAGACCTTCCGCACATGAGCCCCTCACCTGTGTGCCTCAGGATTCAGTGCTCCAGCAAGGAAGGATGTTACCTACCTCAGAGTTTTTTATGGACAGTGGTCCTAGTCCATGGGAAAAGATGAGTCAAATCTGCTGCCGTGCACCCAGGAGGCCTAGCCGTTTCTGCCTGCTGACATGCTTCCTCCATGGCTCCCTCCAGGTGGGCGAGGTTGCTAAAATAAAATCTCTGTCCATTATCAGCGGAGGTTTTCTATAAATATCCAAGGCAGACTAACTGGCTGCAGGCCTTTGGGGAATCCGGTGTTGCCGTCGTATTAGGAAGGGGTGGCAAAGGCACTTCCCATCCTGTACGTCTTCATTCTTCCCCGCCTCCCAAGTTCTTGATTACCGGGCACAGAGCTGACCACTACATGGCTCAGTGGGGAAGCCCATGGTCACGTTTCTCATTTAGACACCTACTGTCCGGTGGGATTCCCCTTTGTTCTCCCGTTACCTGCCATTTAGACGGCTGAAAGGCTGGCGGCTCCTCTGCCAGACGTGAGTAGGAATGGCAAAGGAGGAAAGGCTGAAAGCACCCAGCCACCTGCATCCAGTAGAGCTGGTGGCAAAACAAAGTGCTCCTTGGTGGAGAAGACAGAGGACGCATTCCTTGTTTAACCTCGAGTTTTCTCCTCTAAAGTCAAGGTTCCTCTGTGCATTTAATTTTTCACCCCCCCTTGCCCAGTCCTATAGATAATAACAATTACAGCACTACTATGAGCTAAACTTTAATGTATGCAGAGGCAGAGATGGCTAGATGCTCACTAATTGCATTTTTTCCAGCCTTTGTAGCCAGGAAGACAATTAAAATTTTCAACTTCCCTTGCAATTAGATTGGGTTCAGGTCAACGCAGGTTGAGTGATATACATAGCTTCCAGACCCTGCACAATCCTCCTAATCCTTCTTGTCTTTCTTTTCTTTCCACAACACCTGTAGGGGATCTATGTTGAGACAGTGGCAGTACAAGATGAACAGTCTGGATCCCCGGGTCTCTCTTCAAGGAGAACCCTCTGACCTGCACTGTGATATAACCAAGACATTAGTTTTCTGCTAAGCTCCTGTTATTTTTGGTTTTTTTTACAGTAGCTTGCCTGGCTTATCCTAATATAACTATTTACTATGTAACCGGTATTAGATACACATGACCTCATTATATACCTACAGCAATCCTAGGAGACAGGCTTAGTACTAGAATCTCTGTGTACAGATGAGGATGTAAAGAGACGGAATAGCTTGCCCAAAGACTCACAACCAGGTCATGACAGGGCCAAATATCAAATCTTAGGCTGAGCATGGTGGCACACACCTGTAATTCCAACACTTAGAGGCTGAGGCAGGAGGGTTACAGTGAGGCCAGCCTGGGCTACAAAGCAAGTTTGAGTCCAGCCTGAATTACATAGAAAGACCCTGTCTCAAAAAAAAAAAAAAATCAAATCTTGGAGTCTGGCTCTCAGATCCTTGTGCCCAGCATTCTTTGCTATATCCATAACTGAGAACTTCTCACTGCTGGATCCTCTGGGTGAGGCAGAATATAGCAAGTGGATTCTAAAAGGAAAGTTATGAGAGTAGCTAATTGTCATGGTGACTCCAGCATCTTAGGAATGGGCTCAGCTCTAAGCTGGGCACCTCACACAGTCACCCCGGGAGTAAGATGTAGTCTCATTAAACAGACTTTTTGATGATCTTTTCTTTTTGTGTCCTATCTAGCCCTGTGTGAAAAGGCAGAAGGGTGTCCCAGACTACTCTGTTTCCTCTTTGGTGGGTGAATCTGAGCAGGAGGTTAACTGGTGACCAATTCAGAAGGAAAAGCTGGCCTGAATATTGATCCAGAAAGATAAGCCCTCTCCTGGTGGCCCTTCCTGTCCTTCTTGGGAATTTGTCCAGTCCCTACTCACAGGGCAGGGAGAGCTCTGCTTGTCTCATAGCCAACTTCCAGAGCTGGGGAGCCCTCCGTGACTTTGAGGTGGGGAAAGAGGAGACGGCAGGGGATTTGGATTTATTATCTTCCTAACTCTCACTGCTCACACCACTCCTGATTATCATGCTTGTATCACCGGTGAGCAGACTGAGGCTTAGAGAGGCTGCCACTTGCTCCGAGTCATGGGTCCTGGAGAAGATACAACGTGAACCCTGGTCTCCCCACCTGCATAGTCCTTTCTTTCAAGATTCTTTCCCTGTGGCCCGTTTTCTGCCCATATTCTTCTGACCATTTGGAACTTTCTCATCCCTACCATTTAATTTTGTGGACTAACAATTCACCATTACTTTCATCCTATCCTGGCTTCCCTTTGTACTTCTAATTGTTCAGAGATAAGTCATTTCCTTGCGAAAATCTGAGTGTAGCCTTGCAAAGTCAGTTAACCCTCTGCAGAGGACACTGAGAAAATCATCTACACCTTGGGCTACAAAGAGACCATCTCCCTAGAAGAGTCAGGTGACCATTTGTCAAGACAATTAATAAGAAAGAAATGTCTTTGGGCTTTGTATAATGGGTTTTCATGGAGCTTGGAGCTTGAATCTGCTTGAAGAACCTTCCTGCTGCCAGGAGATGAGGGGATATTGAAGTCTTCCCTGCAAGCTCCCAACCAAGGCAGGAGGGTCTGGATAATTTGACTTTCACTTTGCCTGAATTCTCTGGACAGAAATACAAGTCCATCTTATGACGATAACTCATCATAATGGAGATACTCCTTGAAGGAGTACTTGTAATAATACTTGTGATTATTAAAAAGATGAATGAATAAGATAAGACTACAAGAACAAGAAGCAATTTAAATATGTTAAGGTACCATTTTCATCTTCAGAATTGAGGATTATTTTAATCTTACATCATTGCTTTATCTCTTTTACTTTCCTTTTTAGTTTTATTTTAGGATTCCCTATTTTCAGTGTTCATACAGAGATTTCTTTAACTGAAATACCAAATAGTTTCTCTGGTATGAAAAACTATAATAGTACACAGGATCCTAATGAGATAATTAATAATGTGAAATAAAGGTGTAGGGAAAGTGGAAAGGTAATAAGGGAGAGGAAAAATGTGAGAAAATGAAAAAATGGAAATAAAGTGTTTGTGAATGGGGAGGGGAGGAGGGGGTGAAGGGAGGGCAGGGACAAGGGAAAAAAATGAGAATCAAGACCTATCATGTAAAGGTACAGGATCCCAATAATGAATGTAACTGTACTGTATACCTAGAATGTACCAATAAGCTCAATAAAAAGAAAAAAAAAGATGAATGACAAATATGGAAGGGTACCCTAAAACCAGTGGTTTCCAAGACAGTTTTTAAAATGGGAGATTCCTTTCTTCAAACACAATCACATACCTCAACTTAATAAATTGCTGGGGAGCTGGTGTGGTGGAGCAGCTGAGACAGAAGGATGGCTACAAGTTCAAGGCCCACCTGGGCTATGTAGCAAGGCCCAGCCCATCTTGAAGTACATAGGGAGACCTTATACCAAAACAAAAAAAAAAATTGTTAGGGCTCATAAGGTGACATCCCAAAGTACAGTGGGCCCTCTAGTTACAACTGACCTGACATATGAATAACTTGGGTTACAACCAGAAGTTGCATTTTAATTTATGAACAAAGTCTTGATTTATGACCTGAATGCCAGCTGTTTGTGCTTCCAGATGGTCTCAGATACAGATTTATCCCTTACAGAGTTCTGGACAGAACATTACAACATCCTTTCCTGTGTGGGGTTAACTGAGAAATCCTGGGCCGGTGTCTCTCTAAGGACACTGAGATCTGCCTGTATACAGGAGAGAGACTTTGAAGGCTGTGTAGAGGAGCCTGAACCTTCATTGAGCAAGTAGAGTTACAACCAGTTGAACTGAGTTCATAAGTCAAGTGTCCAATGTATGGAACTTAGACATTTTATACAAAAGAAGCAGCCTCGAGGTCTCTGATTTCTATTTTTCAATCCCTTTTTTTGTTGGCGCCTAAATGCAGGGAGGGGATTTCTTTGAAGCTTTCCTCTCTCCCTAAAGACCAGATCATCCTGGACCTGTTCAATGGTTGTGAACCTCTTCCCCAGATATCAGCCCAGAGAAGCTGATGCCTAGCACAACAAGGAAGACCAACATTATTTCTGGAAAGCTTTGTCCCAGGCAATTGTCTATTCTTTGGGCCCACTGATTTCCCCTGAAAATCACTTACTCCATCTCTAAAGTGCCTACGCCCCCAACTTCTTTCAACCATCTGGTCATTCCTTGAATTTTATATTTTGTGTGTCACCCATGAGCTTGCAGTTGATAAATTTGTATGCTTTTTCTCCTGTTCATCTGTCTATTGTAAGTTTAGCAGATTCAGTTATTGAACCTTCAGAGGGAAAGTATGAGCTTTTCCTACAAATAGATAAAGTGGAGCAGCTCTGGGTGGAGGGGAGTAGGAGACAGGAGCAGGCCTGACTTTCCTTTTTGTCCTCCTTGGCGCCTCAGAACACAGGTTGAAAAGTGTGAGCCTCATCTAACTCCTCATTTAACAGATAAGAAAAACAGGCCCAGAGAGGTGAAGTGGTTCAGCAAAATCCTCACAAATGGGTGGAGGTGGGAGATGGAGAAGGAAGGTGTTTCTTATATAAAGTAGGCTCCCCCTCTCTGGGGCAAATTCTTGAGGGAATTCAAGCCAGGCAGGTCCTATGGCTCAGTGTCTCTGCTGTGATGGGTGACCCGAGTTGTCTAGCCCAGCCTGAGGCCAAAGTAGTGTAGAAGGAGGTGAGGGTGTGACAAGGTGGTTGGAGTAGCCGGACACGACCTCCCGATGGAGACTTGTTAACCACAGGCGCAGAACAGCAGCACCTGAGCCTGACACGGGATCCAGCCCGGCCCTGCACCCGGTGCCAATCTTCTGATCCGAGAACATGCCGAACCGAACCTGGCCCCTGACATCAGACTCCTTGCACGAGCTCCGGTGGGACACCTGGGTCAACTACCAAAGAAGACGTAGAAGGACGCAGCGACTGACCTGGGGCCCTGCCCGCTTGTCCTCGCAGTGGTCAGTTCTGCTTGCAGGACGCCGCTTCTCTCTTCCTTCAAAGCACCCTATTCTCCCTGCACTTCTTTTGTGCTTCTGCTTTTTCTTATTTTTCCCCTTAAACAGAAATCTTTCACATCCACCAATTGTCCAATTCATTGATGGGGACAAATAAGGACTTGGAAAAGACTGCTGGTCCCTACCCCATATGATAACAGTGGGACTGTCACGGACTACTCGGACAGCAGAGCCTGAGGTAACCCAGGTCTGCAGGTGAAGGGACCGTGGTTGGCAGTGGAGGCCGCTCCTTTGAGGACCCAAATGGAAGTGGGCTTCCTGTCAGTCCTCCTCAGAACCACACTGAGGAGGGTGGGGTCGTCTCCCAAGACCAGACCACCTGACCTTCTGTCCCCACAGGAGCACCACGTGCCTCACAGGTGGGGCTCCTGCCGGCCCTGAGGTGGCTCCACTTTGCCCCCGTCACCTTCTTGAGTTGTCCTCCACACGCTCGCCTTCCCTTCCTGTGCCCTCAGAGTGGCTGCAGAGGAATCAGGGTGATGTGACCAAGCTGGCCACCAGGAGGGCCTGTTGTGCACCCACCCCCACCCCAACCCCTGCCAGCGTTGGACAACCACTTTCCCAGGCCCCAAGTTTCCTAAGGCCCGCCCAGGAGTTTCCTCTGGGCTCTGGTTGCACCCCACTTGTCCACTTAAACCCCCAGCTGGGAGCTGGCTCACGTCAGTAAAGCTGCCCTTCAGAGGGGACACGGCCCAGCTGCGTAATCAAACATTAGGAGCCCAAATGAGAAATCACAGCTTGGAATTACATCCAGAGCCTTAAGCAGCTTCTCAGGTCATAAATCACATTCCTTCTCCAAGAAGACCAGGTCAGGAGGACTCCAGGCACCTCACACATCAGCTGCTTCAAACGGCTGTCGCAGCGTAGAGACGGCGAGTCCACAGGTATGCCACTCTCGGCCCTCCCTGAGGACACAGTGGAATTCTGCCTCCCAAAAATGGGGAACAGAACCCTGGTGCCCTGTGCCGTGCCCTTTTCCTGAAGCTCAGGCCACTCCCAGGCTCCTGACCAGCATAGCACTAACAGAGGCCCATTGAGGATTTTCAGAGCTTTTACTGGATGCCTCTTTAAAGTGTCTAATTTTAATGAAGAAATCTTTCATCTGCCATCCTGTTTCCAGGATACAGGTTTGGAAGGAATTTTCACAAGTCACCAAGGCCCTTGGACATGTGTTTGCTGGTGGAAAATGTAAGGCTGTGAGGCTCTAAGGCATCCACAGAGATGTTCTCACTGGGGGTGGGAGTGGAGGGAGGTAAGAGGAGGAAATAAAACGCTGAGGAAAAGTGCTTCAGGAGCCAAGGGGAGGAAGGATGCAGAGGTATAACCAAAAGGGTCGGTTCGACTGGAAATATGTAAAGGGTAACTCAGCCAGAGAACAGGGTCCCTCTGGGGGAAATTATATGCAGTGCTAAGAAACGCTGGGAACCGGAGCATGTGGCCTAGGAGGGGTGGGAGAGAGGGAAGATGGCACCCACCACTGGAATGAAACAGAGTCAGTACATGCATACGCAGCCACAACGGAAGAAGGAAACCCCAAATTCATCTCCTCTGAAGCTTTTTGAGCCAACAAAGAAAAAACAAATAAAACCAACAACAACAGCTGAACGGAAAAGTCTGTGGAGATGGAGCCACAGGTCCGCTGGGCTTACATCTGTGAGCGGGGATGTGCCCAGGCACAGCCCCCCAGGAGGCGGGCCCGGAGAGAAAGCCCGCACAGCACACTCTCAGGGTTCCCACACATCTCCCGTGTACTTGTCTCAGGGGGAGCAGCTTCCCTTGCCCACCTCCAGGAGGCTCCACCACATTTTCTGTGCTTTATGATGCGCCCGCTGCTTGGGCTTTGTAATTCACTCACCAGGACACCACATAGGCCAGTGGTGCCGCCTTGGTAGGAGCCCCACCTGGTCCAGGAAAGGACTGGGTGCGTAGTTATAAATACAGGCAGAGGAAGTTTGGCAGATGAGAATGTGGAATTTAATCATCAGCACGAGCCAAGGAGTAAGGTGGGGAGACGTGCAAGGTTAGAGAGGCGCCATTCATAGACTCCTCTAAAAGGCCTGTCAGAAAGTGGCAAGTGAGAGTCATGGGGGTTAAGGGAGGTTGGCTGAAAGAGTGTGGCCCTCTAGGATAACTAAATTCATGGGAAGTACCCTTCAAAGCTGATGAGCAGAGGGAGTTGCCAGTGATTTGGAGTAGGTTTTTACAAGCCTATGAATTTACTTTCCATGGGCATGAGAGCATATCTCCTGCAGTTGCTGGTGGAAAAGCTACCTTTTCCTACTTCTTTCTGACACACAGTGCAAACCAACAAACGGCGGGGAAGTGAAGAGGGGAGAAAATTAACATGGCTCTACAATTTTTGGACACAAATATCAGCCTGACTTGTACACAATCGGCATTGTTAATGTGCTTGTGGATTAGCAGATGAGATGCTACTTGTGGATGCAAAATTTTAGGGATGTTATCTTCAGCCTGGAGAGAAAGAAACTGTAATTTGCAGCTTTTGCTAAGAGTGATAACCTCATTAAGTAATGAGATTCACTGATTAACTACTGCTAACAAAACATTGTTGTCAAACCTGTTAGTCTAAAACCTGAAAAAGAGCTACTGTCAGATTTACTTCTCCATTCCCCCATCCCAAAGGAAGTTACGGAAATATTTATCATTTAAGTAGCCTTCATCTTTCAGTACTTTTTATTGCTTCAGCTAATAGGTTAACAATAAGTTAGGAGCTATTCCCAGATGGAAATCAAATCAACCTTGGTGAAGAGTTCGAGGAGAAAAGCAATTCCACTTAAAAAATGATTTTTTTATGAAAGGGGTAATGGGAAAATGTGCAAGTTCATTGAGCACTAAAATGAATGGAAGTTTTTAGAGATCAGAAGGCAAGATCCATCTACACTCATTGTGTGCGATGGCATTTTAAATTCCTAGAATGGAGCAATATCTCTTTCACAGTGATTTACATTGTATGTGAGAAATTCTCTTTTCTGGTAACTTGCCCGAGAAAATCGACCCCATTCTAATCTTAAGAAATACTTTCCCACATCGATTGTTAGGAGGGAGACCCCTGAAGTAGGTTATCATCTGAGTCTCGGTTATATAAACTCCTATAATTTCTCTCTACCCTGCAGACTCCCAATCCCTCCCCAGCTCTGGACTCTCGTGATCATGAAAAGGGCTTTGGTCATACCCTGTTGTCTTGCAAAGTCCTAGGCCCATAGACTATTAGAGCAGGACAGGGTAGGGCTCTGAAGATGGGGACCTTTTCTAGTCCACCTTCCTGGGTTCAGAAAGGCAAACTGACTTACCCAGTGGGAGAGTCAGGGCTAAAGTCCAGGTTTGTGGCTTCTGATCCACTACATTTTCTAGTGTTTAAGAAACAGAGAGCGAGACAGGGTGTGTGTGTGTGTGTGTGTGTGTGTGTGTGTGTGTGTGTGTGTACAGTGGGTTCACTGGAGAACACACTCGCATGCTATCTGGGCTGATCTTGTCCTTACATGAGGCCTGGTCATTCACACCACACAGCTATTTAATCCGGAGCAGGTGTCTCCCTTCCTCACGGAGCACCCTCCTTCCATCCTAGGGCTGAAAGGCTTCTGGTGGCCAAATGGTGTTCAGCTTTGACATTAAACAAATAGAAGAAAATACAGCATTCATATCAGGATTTCCTCAGGTAGCACTATTGGCAAAGCTATGATGAGAACAAGCAAGTGAGGAAGCTAGGTTTTGGAGTGTGTGTCTGTTAGAGGGCAGCAGCTAGAAGGCATCTGAAAACCTGGGGGAAGGAGGGACAGCACTTTGTAGGTGGGTTTCATGTAGGGTTGGGTCCGGAACTTCACGGATACATGAGAATGATGCCTCACCCATTTGGACCTGTGCTGGTGAAGAGAGGGGAGATATGAGCTTTGGCATGGTTTTGTTGGCAGCAGGGCAAATAGAAAGGTCAATATTTTCAGAGCTTGTTTATTAGCAATCCAAGGGCAGATAGTGAGAGGCCTTGGGGCACCTGCACCCCATGGCTCCCTATGAGCTGTCCCCTTCCTATCAGCCTTTGCCTGCAAAGAACACTGGCATGGGACAGGTTTTCTTCCCTTCGCTGAATTATCTTCATTGAGAGCCATGTTCTCTTTGTCAGGACCACTAAGCCCCGGGGAGAGGACAGAGACCACTGAGCAGTGATTCAGCAGGTCAAGCTTAGGGCAGGATCAAAAACCAGGAGTAATCATGACCTCCAAACTGGAGTCACAACCAACCAACAGGAGCAGGGTGCTGGATTCACTGGCCAGTTAGAGGAACTATGACAAGTACTGTAATTTATTTTAACCCTCCTGACAGAAGAACATCCTCTTGTCGCTGGGACTGAATAGAAGAAGAGCCTAAAGGAAAGACTGGCGCAGAGCGGACACTACCCTGGGCTCTGATCAAAACTCACAGTCCTCCCCTGCAACGTGGTCCCCCCCTGTGGTCACAGCCATGCAGGAAGGTCAGGAAGATCCAAGCTCCAGGGAGAGCCTGGGCGCCTGCGCTTTTCTGCAGAGCCCCCAGCTGCGCTGAGGCCATGGCAGTAGGTGGCCAGGGAGAGAGGCCTCCAGGCAGAGGCGACTCAGGAGGTTGATCGAGTTACACAGCCCACACAGACTCCATTCTTTATTAAAAATACAGGAATGCTTTTGAGCACGAATAGGAAAATCTCTTCATCTTGATATCTTAAGATTTAGAAATCATCTTGACTCTTACTCAGGCCCGTGATTCACTGTACTAGAGAAAGTTCCTTGTCGAAAATGAAAAAAGAAACCCACCCCAAAATATTAAAATAATTAGGGCCAGTAGGATTTATTTAATTTTGGATAGGGTACACATGCGTCTGCAGCACACCTACAACTTGTTTTGAGAATACATTAGAAGCAGAAAGCCAGACCTCTAAATACTGAACAAATTGAACCAAAGGTAAAGTTGCAAGCAATAACACAAAAGCTTTGAAGAAGTCAAAGCACTTTGCTGTGGCATCTTATACACTGTGGTCTCTACAGTAAAACACTGTGCGTCATAAAAATGGGCACAACTGCTAAAGAACATGCTACACTTGAAGGCTGCTTCTTACAAATGAGAAATTTGTAGATAGAAGCAGGAAGGCCTGTGTGTTCACACACAGGCAATGTATCCATGTGAACAGGACGTGATGAAATTAGAGAATAAATAATTTTAATAAACCTCATTCTGAGACACAGGGGGAATAGAAGTCACGTTCCTAAGTTTGGACGCAGCATATTCCCCCCTGTTTTCTGTACCTTAGTGTAATGCCTATTTGCATTTAACCTAGTTATCTTGTGTTTGCATGCTTCGCAAAATGAATTACAGAACCAAATTGCCCATTACAATTTCCCATTATGTGACACAATTACACAGGAACACTGAGGTGAGAGGATGGTCCCAATATTAGGAAACACTGATTTCATCATGCGTATAAAAGAGCAAAAATTAAGGAGAGACTCTTTCCCCAGGTGATAGGCTTATGGCTCTTTCTGTCCAAAGTAAATGCCACTAACTGTTACAATGACTGCTGTTCACTAATGTTTAGTCTGCAAAATTAGATTCATCAGTATTAAAAAGAAAGAAAAAAACATAGTACCTAAAACGGCACCATTTCTAAGTGATAAGTCCTAAGCACTTCTAAATAAAATAGAGTTGAAGTCATGTTCCAGGATCCCATTATGTCCCCAAAAGTGAAAGCACAGGAATTTTTAAGTAATTAGCATATCTGCCGCTAGTGCTCCAGGCCCTTCTTGCGTACATGACCCAGCACAACCCACTGAGTCCTAAACTTTTGCTGGACGATCTTCCTCTTCACATCTCAAACCTCACTACAGAAGCACCCAGACACATGTGCACACTCACATCCCCTTTCCAGGTCTTTAATGAGAAGAGAGGAAAGACCATCCAGGCAGAGGAAAAGGCTTGGAGTCAACCCCATTTTCCTTGGACGAGGAGATGACCTAGTCATACCCTTGGTTTCTGGTTGTTTCCTGCAACCCAAGTTGAAAGAAAGCAGTGTGACCAGGGAGAAGGTGCAGCTGCCACCCTCCCAGCTGGGGTGAAATCGGGAAACCTCCTACATGGCATGAGGAGGAGCACTGTAGGAGAAAGAGGAGATTAACTAAGGCTGGGTTGAAAGAAACAATTCTGCAAATAAACCCATCAACTTACAAAACAAAAGGCATAACATTTCAGTCACCGTCATTCCACTGCATAAGCTCAGCGAGCAGGGATTTCCATCTTCCCGCATGCCCACGTTGTTCTGCAAGAGGTGTTGGATAATGACAGCCACACGTAGCTAGTAAAACATACCTTTTGGCCTCGGGAAGCTTTGCAATGTTATAATGGGACTTACTTAGCAAAAGATTGCCACTGTTAGTGACAATAGCAACTGACAACAATTATGATGAAAAGATCTTATTTAACCAGTTTTGTTTTCTTGTGTGTGCGTAGAATAAAAGTAAGTTCATCCAAAAATGTATTTAAAGTATAAAATCTTTACCTTAATAAAGTTTCTCCTAGGTATGTACAAGGGAGAGAAACAATATAATCAACCCATGTCTATAAAATGGAAATATTTTCTATACAAAGCAACTGTTACTTTAAATTTTCCCAAGGTAACAGGAGTTCCCCCCCCCATTTTTATAAATCCTCGAGTTAATAGAAGGCTGGAAAATGACAGCAAATTCAATATTGTGGCTTAGAACACAACAGATAATAAAGGAAATCCAAGTTCCCTTAGTTCTCTCACACTTAGAAAGATGCTCATTCCTGAGAAAGAAACAAATCTGACTTCTAGAAAGAAACTGAGGGTACATGATTATGCTGGATAAAGGCCAGGAATACAGCATTCCTTTCCCAGAATTTTGCTGCCTTTCTCCCGCCTCCAAACCAAAATTTCCTTTGGGAAATTTGTCATTATCTTTCTCTACTCAGACACAAGCCAGTTAATATCACACACAGCTCAGCAGATCTGTAAATGTCTATGAACACAACCTCAGCTGAGTGTGGTGACACACTCCTCTTTTCCCAGTACTTGAGAGGCTGAGGCAGGAGGATCACCGCAAGTTCAAGGCCAACCAGGACTACATACTGAAACCCTGTCTCAAAAATCAAAATAAATACAAACAGAAATGCTTGTGATCTAGGTCATTGTCCCATGCCTTTGATACTGTCCGGACCTACCTCACTTAAATATGAGGCTCTGGCCTGGCTTTGGTTCTAGAAGGTGCAGTGAGTGCTAAGTGGGCTGGGGCAATGCTGCCTGTCCTGTAGGGAACTGTGGGATTCCTGGGACAGCCCAGGGGTATGAGCACTCTATGTGGCTGGCAACAGATCCAGGCCACTTGCGCTTGAACCTCAGGGCTGAATGGGATGGGTACTACGCTTGAAGAAGGTTGAGACATCAGAGTAGCTACAGGATGGAACATTTGGAAGGGACAAGGCCCTTCTTCCAGTCTTGAGCACAAAGCTGAGAAATGAGGGCTAAGTGGAGACTAGCAGGTGCATGACAGGGTCAAAGATGTTGGACAGTGGGTGCCAGGCATCAGCCTGCCAGGCGGGGGAGTTTCTTGCAACCAAAGGTGGAAGAAAAGCACGTGACCAGGGAGAAGGCACAGCTGCCACCTTCCCAGCTGGGGTGCAATTGGGAAGCTTGCTTTCTCTCTCCCCTTCCTCTCCTCTAACACATTCAGTAACAAAGAAAAGGAAACAGAAACATGGGGCTAGAAAGAAAGACTAAAAGGGAACAGAAGAAAGAATCGGGAAGGTGGGAGAGTGTGGAGGAGTTGTAAGCCTGTGAGAGAAGAGGGGAGAAAGTTTCCCAGTGAGGTCAGACAGAAGGTGAGGCAGAAGCCAGATGTCATGAAAAAGAAGTGGGAGAACCAGTGGTCCATAAATACTAGGGCCGCAGGGCTCCACTGTGGATCGAACTCAGGACCTTGTACTTCTGAGGCAGACAGTGAGCTAAATCCCTGGTCGCTAAATGCTTTTAAAGGTCGCCTGAATGACCTTCTCCTTTCCCAGAGGGAAGCTTGGGATACTGGTGGAAGAAACTTGGAGAGCCTGTTTCTTTTGTACAGCTCAAGGCTTTGCTCCCACAAAGTGATGTGGAAGGTGTGGAGAAGGTTCTACCTGACAGGGAACTGTGTCCAAAATTCCCTAACCCAAGCCCTGGGACAGGAGGGTTCTGGGTGTGAGGCTGAGCCAACATTCATGATGACCTCAGTTTACAGTGGCCGAGGATACAGCAGTACGATTACAACGAATATGTTGAATATTGTCCATCCAAATCATCCAAGTAACGTCGCCCTTCAAAGTAGTCGTACAATGTGGCTGTTAAAACTGCTACCTAATATATTTATGGCTGTTCTTGCAAACCCATTTGCACTAAGGAAAGACGCACACAAGAAAAAGACAAACTAACGTGTATGAAGACGCACTGTTTTAAACCTCAACTTGATCACATCTGCTATTCATCAGACACGATCCCACTGGCTTTGGCTGGCTCCCGAGAGAAAACAATCCACCCTGCAGGCACGGTGATGGGCTTCCAACACGACTTTGAAGAGAATGACCTAGCTTTCAAAGACAGTACCGAAAGAGATATACTAAAAATAGTTTGAGCAATGATAACATCCTTGGAGCACATTGGGGGCTTTTAAAGTGATTTCTCTGAAGGTGAAACATTAAGTTTCGGTATGATTATGAGAAAAGAAGGAGAAGAGGAAGGAGGGGGAGGAGAAATCAATCACACAGTTTTATTCTCAAGGCTTCTATGTAACCATTCAGGGGTAAAAAACATTAGAGTTATTTTCAAATCTCCGTCAAGGGAGGAGAGGCGTGAAGACTAGAAGAGGACGGGGACGTCTCGTCTCCCACCTGAGTTCTGGGTGGGCATCAGCTGTGTGCTGAGGCCAGCGCTGGGGCTGTGCTTTCCCAGGGAAGCCAGCTACCGGGAGGACAGAGTTCCTGAGCCCCAGGCGGATCCCTGCTCTTACTTCTGAGGGTTGGGGAAGCGTCCTGGACTGAGAAGAAAAAGGGCTCTGAAAGTAAAGCTGTACAGAATCATTTGTTGCTAATTCTGGCAGGAGAGCAGTAGGCCGATCAGATCTAGGACTTCAGGGAAAAAGAGGGCGGTGAAACACAAGCCAGTACCCTGCTTGTTGAAAGGTTGAGAGCAGGGGGAAGTGAAGGCCTTACACCTACTTCAGGCCTGTCCCTTTGGCATTTTCCTCTCTGGAAAGATAAAACCTGGGACTTAAAGATGAATCTAGTAGTGTCTGGGAAAAGATATGAACACTGGAGATGCACTGTTCAGCCAGCCAGAGCATGATGAGGTGCTTCCTGGGGCAGGTGCTTCCCAGGTGCTGGATTCTGTCTACTTCTTCCAAAGTTGAGAAATCTGACCATTTGCATAGCCCACTGAATGATCCGGTAGTGTAATTTCAAGCTACATAAACTACCTGCCATGCAATTTGGGGCCTGATTTTTTTTTTGTCTGTCTGTTTTTTGAGACAGGGTCTCACTATGTAGTTGAGGCTGACCTGGAACTCACTATGTAGCCCAGGCTGGTCTCGAACTCACAGCGATCCTCCTGCCTCCACCTCCCGAGTGCTGGGATTACAGGCGTGAGCCACCACGCCCAGCTAGGGCCTGATTTCTAAATCATTGCTTGGCAGTTCTGAATGAAAAGGAATCTACAAGAAGCAAAATTTCCCTTTATGATCCCTGTTCTACCCCCGAGTGCCCATTTTTGCTGCAGTAGCTCACAAACGCTCGCTGCCTGTGCACCAGCACATGAGCACAAGACCTAACTTGGTCATGGGTTCATAAACATTCCTCATACATTCATAACTGACTATGTTTACTTTCATATCAGTGATCAGAACTTGTTTTGTCTAATCTACAGCTTCCTTAGTTCACTGTATCACAGATCAGTAGAGATACAGGGCCTCCACATCTCAGGTTATATTTTTCATAGTCGTTAACGAGTCACGTGACCTGGATTTACTCACAGAAGCTTATATAACTCATATGCACGTGTGACCACAGCTAGATTTATAACTATGCTGAAAATCACCCCATTTTTGTTTTGTTTTGCTTTTTGGAGAAGCCACAAACATTTCACTAGCTTTTTTCATGACGGACCTGATTAATCTGATGCTGTTGAAGTAACGTGATTAGGGTTGGGATAAAACTAAGCAAGTGGGCAGACCTGTTGGTTATAGAGACCCAGGGCACATGTGCAGAACACAGAATCCAGGATGACTGCAGTTCCAGACCCCATCCGTGGGACCGAGCAAGATGGGTGCCATTTTCCATTCTTCATTTACATCTGGCCCAAAACCAAGCGGGCCTTTCATAGGACAGCTTAAAACTGACACCAGGCCAAGTGAGTTACCGGCAGAACAACCTGCCCATGCCTGTTGGCATAAGCAGAAGCAATCTAGGAATTCCATGTGCAAAAAAGCACTGTCATTATCCTTGCGGCTGCTATGAGTCTGTTCATCGGCCAGCTCTAACTCTGCAGTGTGTATTGCTTTTCCATCTTAAATAATGTAAATCCTCACTACCTCCTCTGTGTGTCTTGTCCCGCTCTTTGTTCAGGACACTGAGAACCTGGAAAGAATCTCTCCCACACCCAAAAGCTGCTAACACTATGACCTCCCTGCTTTTGACGTTTATATAACATGTGCCTTCTATGGGTGCAGTATGGCTGAGACTAGCACTGAAGTTCACCCACCAGGGTGAGTTGATAATATGGGTTTGGTTGATGCAAGGACAAGCTCTGTTAAAGAGAAAAACACTTCAGGAATTGCTGTCTCAATGTCTGTGTCCTTCCTACGGGAGGGAACAGCCCATAGGCAGAGCCTAGGTGCCATCTGAGGGTGCTCCATTTCTAATGAAGACAGTCCTCGATCACATGTGATTGATTATTGTAAAAGGATACCTAGTGAGGGTTTCCTACTTTATGATGAGTTATTTGGAGAAGCAAGGTTTGGGGTGTATCCGAAAGCCAGATACAATGGAGGATGTGTATGTTGGCCTTGTCACAAGCACGCAGTGTGTGGAACCAACTTTAAGGCTCAGGCCATGTGGTAGAGCTACAGGGTGGAGCATGGTGAGATGATATCAAGCGCGAGTTGAGTGCTAGAAGGAGACTCCTTGGACACAAAGATGTCGCTCTCCCCGCACTGGCTGGCATTGTTATTTCATAGATTGCTGAGCCAGTCTCAGCTTTAGGAAGTGTCTGTGCCTGTTCTCTTGTCCTCACCCTGTCAATATCAACTCATGGTCCAGCACACTCACCTGATCCGCAGGAAGACCTTGTTCTTAAACTCCACCTGCCATCTTTTCCTCTGGAGGAAGTCAGACTCCATGCTATGCTTGCCAGGAACCCTGGGCTCTTGGTGTAGATTTTAAGCACACAGGTCTAGGGCTCTGCTCGGGAAAGCAGAGTGAAGGAAAGTGAATCATCTTCTAAAAATGCCGCTTCTTTCTTGGAGAGGGGGATTTCCTGGAGCCTGAGAGCAGGGATGAGCGCTGTTCTCAAGCACAGCGTTTTGGTAAAGTCCATGTGTGATGATACCACTGTAACCACAAAGGAATTTACCACAGGAAGTGTCCCAGCTGTTGCTTATTAGCATTAGAACAAATTACACAAAGCAAATTGTTAGCAGACATGTCTCCATAATCTTTAACTGGTGGCAATAAGTAGGAGTGATCCTCTTTCAAGTAAATGCTAGATTTCCAAAAATCCAGCTTCCAATTGTCCATGAAGGGATTGCCTTGGATTAGGCCAACCCTTGGAGGGCCAGATTGGGCAGACGCTGCTGCTGAGTTTGATCTTGCACCAGACACCTGACCATCTGCTGGGTTCCTCTCAGGAGTTCTCAGTGTGGTCCTTTCATGCCGAGTGGGGTGGGGGTTTAAAGCACATGGTGAGACCACAGGAGAGCCAGGCAAGTGTTCAGTCTTCACAGTATGTTTATGATCTTTAAAAAATGCAAGTCAGACTGTGGACAGGTTTGTACCCGCCTCATTAACAAAATGGGCAGTTTAAAAAGCAATCTGCTCCTGCACAGTTCTATGTCTTGTTACCTGATGTTTAGACAAAACTGAGTCGCACCCCTTTCTCCCGTAGCTCCCAGGGAAAAGAGCTGAAAAGTCTCCCTCTGAACACCCGGGAGACAACTCTCACTGGCCACTTGTGCTTGCCAAGATCTGGCCATATCTTTAGAAAGAAAGCAGGATACTTCCGTCCCTCAGGACTTTCTGACAATGACTAAAGGCAACTCCCCAGTCACTTCTGGGCATTTCTAATTTTCCCCAGACTTGATTAAATTCTCCTTTTAAAAAAATAATTTAACAAATAATTTTAATTAGAAAAGTAAGATCTACTGTATACATAAATACAGACACTGGTCATGCCACATCCTGGGTCAGGACTTTAGAATAGCTGTTCTTTGATTGTTTTCCTAAGAAATTTGGTCCTCCTTTTTTTGTGGAGAAAACCAAACCCAGCCCAGTATTCCTTCCTAAGGTATTTAACATCACAGGTGGTTCTCTCACAGTTCTTCACTCTTTTCTGGCTGAAAGGAAAAACCTTTCAGGGAGAAGGGAGAGGGTGGGGCCTGGTACCCTCTCTGGTGGGTACTGAACAAGGCCCTCCTGCCTGGCACTCCTCCAAGAGGTCCCTCTTCTGTCACTCGAACCCTGGGCTTGGCACGTCCAGTTAGCTGCCTGAGGGGGACAGGGCCAGGACCCACGAACACTCCCGGTTACCCAGCTGCCTGCAGGGCACACTCTGCTGGCCTAAGAGGGGACTGCGAGTTGTCAAAGCCTGTGGGTGAGTAGGGTTGGGAGACAAAGGCAGCTAACATTTTAAACCAAGCAAAAACCTCAGCTGGTACTCTCCCACCCATTTCCTAAGGAGTTTCCGGCTACAGTGTCAGCCAACACACACTCACACACACACACACACACACACACACACACACACACACACATCCTTCACCTAAAGTCTTCACAAAGGAAACAATGTGCTTTGTAAAATACTTAAAATGCCTTAGGCAATAGAATTGTCTCTAGATTTTTTTTTCAAGTGTTTAACGGACAAGTGTAATTGGAAATGTTAAGAACATGAACACACACACTTTAATTTGAAATTATGTAAAACTGGATCATTATTCACTACAACCTGAAACCAAGCTACCACAGTGGAATAACAAGCACAGTTATCTGTCAGGTGCGAGGCCCCCAAGGAGCTCTCACGTGGGCCAGAATGACTTCCACAGCCTGACCCTGTAAAGTCTGTTTAGAGGAAATGGTCTGGCATGTTTTACATTTGAAAAGCTCTTTAGCTTCCTGGTTTGACAAGATTTTTGAGAGGGATGAAAATTAATTATAATTGCAGTATTGCTATGATAATTTGGTCAGCTAATTGCATTTTGGTACAAAAACAAGCATGAGGAATTTCCTCTCCAGGTTATTCTCTGAAATGACAGCATTCAGTTTAAAAGTAGTGAGATTTTTCAAAAGACAAACCTTAAATGCCATGGCTTTGGCAATCTGGCCTGCTTAAAGCTCCATGGGGATGGGACAGCACCTGGGTGGCAGCAACTGCACAGCTGCCAGTTTTCTCCTAGACTTGAAACAGGAGCATGTCTCTCCCTGGAAAATGACGCTTGATCTCTTGGACTCTCTCTGGGTCTGATTTTATTCAGGGGCACCAGTGTTCATGTGTTTGCAGCCAGGGATCCTTGGTGAGCAGCGCAGGACATTTTGCGAGTTTAATGTTGCAAGTCACTGAAGGTGGCACATGCCCACGGAAGAGGTACTGAAAGGAAGCCAGGACCGAGCCAAAACCATGGAGGGAAGAACCTGGGCTGCCCTGGGATCTTCTGGATCGCACCGTTTGCTCCACGGCAGTTCTGAATATGTAAACTGCTGTGCCTTCTGGGGGAAATTATCTAACTTCAGAGCACTTAGCATTAGCCAAACTTTGAGTGACAGAGTGCATTCATCACTTTAAACTTTGAAGATTCTATCTTAAGGCCTGATTCATTAGTTTTGCCATGTGCTGAAACCAACAGACATTCTGCTCTGTGACCTCCCAATCAAGCTCACCTCAATGGTGGGTTTGGGACACTCTCTTCTTTCCCTTCTCTGCCAAAACCTAAATCAGCCACCGTTTGTGTGTCCATAAAAGATTTTGCTACGGTGTGTTTTCTACAGTGTTGCTTCTCAAAGTGGGCCCAATCACGTAGAATGTAGAATGTATCTTTTGGTGTTTATTTAAATTCAAACCAATTTTTGGAGGGCCAACAAGCAGGTCCACCCAGGGCTGCCCTCGGGGTTGTGCAGGTCATGCTCCACACGAGGGCAGTTGGGCAAGGGGCAAGGGGCCTTGAGACCTCACCCAGCTCCGCTGGCCTGCTGAGGCCCTGAACAGGCTGCGTCCTGGAGGAGGGGCCCCTTTTCTAATTCACATTTGGGCCAAAGGAGCTCCTGAGTGATCATCGAGCCTCACCCTCCCATGGGTGCCAAAATCCCATCTCTTCCTCATCCCTGACACAGTAGATATTCTTTTAAGGAAAGGAATATGCCTGTGGCAAAGGGGAATTTATTTCAAAAGTGTGTTTCCTGCTTACTGAGAATAAAGGAAGAAGAAAGAGAGAGAAAGAAAGGAGAATGATACAAACACTAGCCAAGAAGAGGCCTCCTCCTTCCTAGTAAATTGTGGATTCATTGTACTTCTCTGGACACAGCTGTGAAGGGGTAGAAAATCAATTTTTTTCTGTTACTCCACGGTGAGGAAGGAAACCTATTTGTAAATTGAATTAAACCCAATAATAGCATGTCTGTGTATTTGTTGAGGACTAGAAAAATTAACCACAGATTCAGCTACAGAATCCAGCAATGTAATTAGAAGTCAAAACTCTCCCATCTCAAAGCGTAGTTGAGACAGTTTTCTTTTTCCTAGAAACATCCACGGAGAAATGTCACTAAGATTCTTCAGCATGCCAGTGCTTTGGTGCCTCAGTAAGGACTCTGCAAGGGGAGGACTCCAGACCCCAGCTGGGCAGTGTGTGCTTTGTTGCTTGTGGGTCAGTCAGTGAACAATGACTGGATAGGAGCTAGGACCCTCTAGACGGTGGTTTCTTCTCGATTTGTAATGTGTGATGCTGACTGTGGGGTAATTTCCCCTATTTCTGTGTAAGCTGGACCGTGTCCCTAGAAACCCTAGCCCAGCCACTGAGTTCTGAATTAGCAGATGACTGACTGCACTCAGTTCTTCCTGAAATTTCATTAACAATCTGCCCTCTAGTGGGATAACACAGTACTTCAGCTAACTAGGGATAGAAATGGTCCTTTCCCCTCCCCTTTCAGAGAAAAAGAAAACAAAAAAAAAATTTTCTTTCAAGTTTTCCAGATAGTGCAAGGTGAGGCAGTCGTGCTCAGAGGTCAGCTTCCAGAGCTGACTCCAGCACTCGATTTGGCAGCACATATACCGGAGCTGAATCCAGCAGGGCTTATGCTGAAAGATCCCAGGTCAGAGTAGAGGCAGGTGGTGCTGTGCAGGGCCCAAAGCCCTGTACCACCTGCAGGGACAAAGTATTTCTCACAGCCTTTGAACCCTGCAGGGCCAAGTTTAGGCAACAACATTCAGTCCCCTACTGTTTCATTATACAAATAGCACCCTTCCTGTGAGCAACCAACACCAAGAATGTAAAAAATAATAGATTTTTTTGGTAATTTTTTTTTGCAGGTCAGTAACACATATGAGCGTTTCAAAAAGAATCATATGAAATTTTAAAAAGGCAAAGATACACATGTTTTATAAAAAGGCCAAGTCTTTGTGATTGTTCCTTTTAAGAGGAGACTACTTCATGATGTTGGCTGGATGTTGGTAAGGCAGAAGATAATCTTGAGATCTGGTGTCTTGGGTTTGGCTTCTGTCTTTCGGATAATTTCAGAACTTGGCTTGCTTCAGTTTGTCAATGTGGTAGCAGAGTTTCAGTGCAGGTCCCAGCTTCAGGCCCAGGTACTTCATGATCATGTCACTCTTCAGCAACAAAAGAGCATTGCCATCGATCTCCTGGTGAACCAGGATCAGAAAAAGAAAATCCAGAAAATGGTTAGAGTAATCTAACTAAGGTTGATATGTGCCCAGGGCAAGTGGGTACATTCAGAGAGCATATTCTCTTGGTATCAGGGCGAGCTCTCCTTTTTTAAAAAAAATTAAGCAAACAAATACTATGTGCTCCTCTTTTGGAATCATATGATACACTGGGTCTTTCCTGTTCCTGATAGATGAAATCAAACATAACCCACTTTGGTTCCCGATAGCTCATGTGTGATATTTGTCACTAAAAGTGAAATCTGTTAGGCCCTGAAACTACAACTTGTCTTTCTATCTCATTCCAGAGGCTGGCATTAGGCTCTGTCTTCCATCCATTGCCCTAATCTTCTTTATTATCGTGGAGGCCCGCCTACCTTCAGCCTATTACAGAACTGCAAACCACACTCTATGTTTTTGGCTCTGTCAATAACATTAGACAGAATACACATTGCACCTGCTTCATCTCAGGGTTTACAACAAAGAACTGGTAAGGGAATGAGCCACTCCTTTGAGGTCCTGGTGTTGCTCCCTTTGTCTCTAAAAATAGTAACCCTCCCGAACACAGGTGGGACTCAGGGTAGCCAGGCTGCTTTCCTCAACATAGGGTATTTTCTAGTTGGGATAAGAGACACAGGGGACTCATATCACACACAAGGGTCACCAGCTACTCTCATCCATCTTCCCATCCATCCACCCTTGCTTGCATCCATCCAATACTGAGAGTGCACCTACTCAATATCACTTACTTTCTGTGTCCTTCGTAAAATAATGGGTGGGGGAAGCTCATCTGTGGGTCCCTCCCGGGAGCCTCCTTTCCTGATGTTCCTTCATTACCCTACTTCCTCAACTCCTACCATCTGCTACTGCCCTGGAAAGAAAGCCAGACCTCCCCTGGCCAATCTGTCTGAACAGCCACCACTGTCAGGCCAAGTTAAGAACGTGCCTATAAAATGCAAGTGTTGAATTAGAAGAAGGCCCTGCCTGGATCTGACAGCATAATTTCTATGACAGGATTACCAAGTGAAATGAGGGACAGAGCAGGGGAGACAGCTCCAGTGACAGGCAGAAGAATGTTCCTTCCCCTGCCTGCAAGACTTCCACATCTTAATCCCTTCAATCAAAGGCCAAGTCAGGCTGCAGGTGGAATTAAGGCTGCTGGTCAGCTGGCTCCGAAGTGGGGGGACCAACCATGGGTTATGGGGAGGGCAGAAAGTTCCTTCCAAGTCGAGGAAGAAGTCACAAGACAGGACCGCAGAGGGGGCAGCCGAGGAAGGGTTCTGCTTGACGTTACAGGCATCAAAGCTGAAGGCAAGGTGGGGAGTACAAAGGAAGGACAGTGGGCTTGCAGTTAGGAAAAGTAGGCAGATTCTCCCTAGAACACCTAGAACATCCAGGAAGGAATGCAGTCCTGCTGACGGACCCCTGGGTCGTAGTCCAGGGAGACCCCAGTCAGGCTTCTGACCTACAAACTGTAAGATAAGAAATGTATACTGTTTTAAGCCATTATATTTGTGGTAACATTACAGCAGCAATGTGGAACTAATATAGTAAGCTTGGTAGATAAAATATTAATTCTCACTTTTTAAAAAATTTACCGTCTTTAATATATTTCAGAATTGCCTAAAGAATTATAACAATACCTCCTAACTGAAGGCTATCTACAGGCCAGGCACCATGAGGAAAGCTTTATGTGCATTTTCTCATTTAATCCTCAAAGCAGCTGAGGATAGGCCCTCTCCCAGTTGGCCTGGCATATTGTAGGTGTGCTATAAATGACGGATGGAGGCACAGACAGACGGATGAGCAGGGAAACAGGCATCCTGATGAAGGCCAAAATGCGAACAGATGGGACAAATATCCCTTACAAATAAAGCCAAGTGGGTGTTCTGCTCTGAGAAGCTTGTGTGTGCATTTGTCCCCCATCTCTGTCTCTCTCAAGGGTGCCCTGGGGCTTCATCCAGAGCCCCAGCAACTGGAGATCCCGAAACGCCTCCAAACCCCTCCCCAGCCAAGCCAGGCGGGAGCTTACGTGCTTTCTGAAGAGCTCCACATGCGGCCCCAGAGCCTGCGGGTCAGCGTCCTTCACGAACCGGACCACGTCCTCCACGGTCCAGGTGCAAGGGTTTCTGCTCCTTGGCCGCCTGGTGTCCTGCCCATCTGCAGAAAGGCTCGAGGCTGGATTGGGTGAGCAGAGAGAGAGAGAGAGAGAGAGAGAGAGAGAGAGAGAGCAGTTTTGGGGCCTTTGGCCTCAGCACCGACTTGGTGCCATGGCCAGCCTGGGGACTGGGTGAGGGGAGCAGCTCTGTGTCTTGTAGTCCATGGAGAGGCCAAGTAACCTCCTGGGACTGCAAAGGTTGCGACTGGTGGTTCGATCAGGAGTAGGGAGCACGAGGGCCCTCTCCATCTATGTGAGAGCCCTCTGCTCTCCCAGGGAAGGAAGAACCGGAAAAGGCCTTTCCTTCAACAAATGGAAGTTCTGATAAGTTAGAGTTTTCAAAACCCCCTTCTGTTTGGTTCTCTCTCAGTGGGCCCTGGGCCTCCTAGTACTTGATAACCAAGGCAAGAAAACCAAGACAAGTGTCAAAATGGGTCTCTGGAGTGAGCTGGGAACTTATGTGACTTCAGGCCCTTTCTGCTCAACTGGCTTCACTCTGAGACAGTAAAGACACACCGTGCATTTTGGTCCTCATTCTTGGCCTCTGCAGAATGGCTAATCTGACATCTCCTTCTCAGAAACCCTGACTGCGAGGGGTCCATCCTTGTCTGAACCACAGAAAGGCAATGTGTCACCATACTCACTGCCCCAGGCACACATGGAGCGTCCCCATAGCCCTCTGAAGCCATCAGAGCACTTATTCTGACTTTCCCTACCTCACTAAGTGTCCCTGGACTGCCCGGGGATACCCTGTGCCTGGCCCACAGCCCCTTCTTCGGGAGTATGTGTTACTTCTCTTGCAGTAGATGAAAGTGGTTAGGACGGTGAAGTGGAAAACTAACTTGGAAATAGCTGCCTGGACATAGCCAAGGGTCACTTACTCTTGTGTAACATCCCAAACCAACTCACCCTCTGTCCCTAGAGTCAGTTCCTCATCCTGTCTCCTCCATTGCCTCCACATCCTCCCTCTTTTTTGCTCCCCACATTTAGTTCTTTTGCAGAACTGGGGAAGATGCCTCCCTTTTATCCCTGCTGAATCTTGGGTCAGAACCTCTTAGCAGTCCCTGTAATAGTTTTTGATAGGTTTCCTGGCCCTCTTTTAATCCAGAGCCTACAAATGCCACCAGCTCCTGCTGTCCCTGAGACTCAAGCTCTGCCTGGGCACAAGTCTCAGACTCTCTGAGGGTGCTCCTAGCCTGGGCACTGTTCCTCAAGGTCAGTGGCTGCCTTTGATCTCAATAGCACCCTTCCTTTCTAGATGGAGGGGGAAAGGAATTTTGGTGCAGAGAGACCTACCGACAGATCCCTGCTAGCAATCTGAGCGTGGCACATTGGGTGTAGCGTGGCAGAGCTCTCCAGATGGAGGGGCAGGTGTGAGGACTAAAAGGGGGAGTGCCGGGCCCTTGGGCTGACCCACGTCAGGTGCTCCACAGCGGTAAGGAGCTCCCTGCCTCCTCCAGTGCTGCCCCATGCAACTGGTTGGGCACGGCCATGTCGGTATCTGCCCAGCCCACTGCTTCACCCTTAGCTGTCACTTCGGCTTCTGCCAGGAGACATGTACCTTCCCTGCCTCCCGTGGAGTTCCCGCCGACTGTCACAGCCTAGGGGACACCTGCTGTCTGCACAAGCAATGTTGCTGGCCTCCTTGCTTCATATCACCCACCTCCCCACTTTTACCCTAAACCTTTATTGTTCTCCTATGACGTTTTCTACACTCTACTTTGTAGACCACTTGTTTATGGGCTTCTCTCCAATGCGCAGCGAGATCTTAACTTCCTGAGAATTCTCTCTGTGCTTCTATAATTTACTGAGCACTTTTTCTGAACCAGGTCTAGGGTGAAGAGTTTGGTGAAAAATACAAACACGATTGTCTCATTGCAGAGGTCACACATCGCAGTGCCTCCACGACTGTAAGTAGAGTAAATATATTTGAAATGTGATTTTGATAAATGTGAAATGAATCGATACATTTGCAGAAACAGTCTAGGTAATTGACACAGAAGCCTTGTATGGGATATTTTTAACTCTATTTTAAGGCTAGAAAAAGGTCAAGGCTCTGAAAAGTGAGCAGCTTCCCTACAAATAATTCCAAACTAGAAGTTGAGAAGCCAGCACTTATGTATTCTTCAGCTTCAAGGCAAAGTGGTTTTCTGCTGTTTCTTTTTTTTTTACTTTTCTATCTTTATTTATTGGTATGTGTTTGAGATACATACTCTTGCCATCCATCTTGGGGTATCGGTATGTGTACATATCTTAATCATTTTTGCTTTCCCTGCCCCTCCCTACTCTCTCCTCTTCTTTTTTCCCCCAGACCCCCTTGCCATCTCCATAAAGTCTGCCTTCTTGTTTCCTATTGTCTCATTTTATTTTGCTTTTTAAATTACTCACATGTCGGATTTCTCATATAAGAGAAACTGTGCAATACTTAATTGTCTGATTTATTTTACTTAGCATTATGGTCTCAAGATTCATTCACTTTCCTACTAATGACTCAAATTTACCCTTCTTTATGGCTGAGTAGTACTCCATTGTGTATATATACTGTACTTTATCCGTTCATTTGTTCACTGGCATATAGGCGGCTTGTATAATCCCTCCTCTTTTTAACATGTTTGAGAAGTACCAGTGCTTCATTAGTGCCAAGAAAAGTATAGCATCACATTTCCTAGTCTGTCCTAAATACATAATGGTTTGGTCGAGAAGTGGATTTACTCTGAGATTTTTGTTGCCTTTTTCTTATTGGACCTCAAAGGGACCCATAAGGTGGTTAGGCACAGGGCTTTGCTGGGAAACTGTTAATGCACCCCGGAGCCATCTGAATTCTAATGCGTGCTTATTAAAGATGATTTCACCCCATTTAAAGACATCTGCACTCAAAATGGGGATGAGAAATTATGGAAACCACATTTGTCTTTGGGGCCCGCCCATCAGATCATGGGCGTTAATCAGGATGATAATAGATGCCCTGATTACAAAGACGGTAAATCTTCAGTCCAAGAATGATTTAGAGTGATTAGAGCAGAGGTCAAATCTAATTTCCCTATTTGCCAGGAAAGGAGAAAAACCAGACCAATTAATAGCATCATGTGCGGGATCCTAGAGTCCTTTGAGTGAGGTCAGGAAAATGTTTTCTCCTCAGCCAAAGCCTTCAGGGCCAGCAGCAGGGCTGGTTTGTCTTTAAGGAGGAGGCCTTTGGGTGCTACTGTGTAGAACAGAGAACAGAGTCGGGGAGGTGCAATCTCTGTGCCTGCAACCTGGAACTTGTTGTGGGCATTTTTCACTTTTTCAGGACAGAGCCGCACTAGCAGGTGGGCTCAGGAGTGTTTCTGAGAGGACCTGTTAATCATACAAGACAGAAAACAGCAGGAAGCCCATCCCACGCCTTAGGATTCACTCCTGATGCAGAGCACAGAAACTCACACTAGAAGGAAAAACAGCGAACTTTCTGCAGTAGGCCGGCAAGGCTGTTACTGGATCTGTGCTCACGGATAAACAGCACCCACCCCCGAGCTTCTGCAAAGGCAGATGGGGCCCGACTGATGCAGCCAGGAGAGCCAGGCCGCTGGGTGGATGGGGAGCAGTGATGGAGCGAGCACATGCGCTCCACCCAGGCTCGGCCTGTGGCCCGCTCGCCGTGTGCCCTAAGAGACGGCAGTGTTCAGCAGAGAACCCTGTGCTTGGTCTTGTTGCTCTGAGGGCTGCGGAGACACGAAAAGCAAAACTCAGTGGTGAATGAGTGTATAATTACATCTCATTTCTAAAGCTGAACTTGTAGTTAGCAGAAATAGAATGACGACTGTGAGTCAGTGTTCAAAAGCAATCCCAGCCCCTTCCAAAGCACAAGCACTTGTATCATGTGTGCAAATCCTTCTCTGTCTCCTTCCCTCCCTCTCTCTGCTCCCACAAGTACATACATAATTGTCTTTTGCTCATTCATAATTCAGGGGAACTCTAGCTAACAATGGAATTGCAGGGGAGAGGGGAATAAGCCAAGAGCCACATGACTATGGTCCGTACTGTCCCTGGGCTTCTGTGCGGCCCCTCCCACCTCAGGCCTGTCCCATCCTCACCACCAGCTGTGGGTGCACAGGAAGTTACCTTTACCACTGCAGACCTCATCCCTTTGTCCACAGGTAGAATATACCACCAGCCTTCTAATCACTTCCTGGCTCAGACATTCTCTAGGGGCCTCAGTTTTTACCTCTATAAATTGTGCCTATCATTTGTTGCTTCTCAAGAGTATGTTATGAGTCAAATGAGTGGAGCCTGACAACACCTTCAAGGGAAGCCCACCATTCCTCACAGGACCCCTGAGACGCCCCCCTCAGGCTGCTGCGGTCTCTGAGACCCTCTCGGGCAGCCGGAGCTGGCTGGAAGCAGGTGAGGAGAGGAAAACAAAGGGAGGGAGGGAAGATCTCCCAGCATCTCCAAGTGACTGGTTCCCATAGGATACCTCCTTCCTGGAAACAAGGCCGTGGTGAGAGTCTGAGGTACCCAAGCTGGCCTACAGCATGGGCAAAATTGGGTTGTTTACAACAGTGCTGTTTTCACTATTTCTATTCCAGAGTTTCCAAGACACTATGAGGTGCTCAAGAGAGACAGGAGAGAGAAGAGAGCCTAGCCACTCCTTCAATTTCTACACAGGGTTTTCATTTAACTCTTCGAGAACAGCTGCCCTGCCAGTATGAGGACAGAGGTGACCTCTAGAGGTGAGACGGATCACAGACTTGAGGTCCGGCCAAGCTGGGCAGGAGTCCTTCTCGGCCGCCAGCAGACACTGGGACCTCCTATAAGCAACGCCATCTCTGCCAGAGCCTCCAGCTGCCCTCGCCCATTTCCTCCCCAGCCCGCTCCTGCTGCCCTTCCACTGTCACTGGCAAGATCTTCCCTTCAGACACTCGTGGCTGCCAGCAAGAAGCCAGTTTTGAGTAAATGTGTGTGATAAGTTGTTAACGCCTGTCTGTCTGGATTTGCACACACCCTAAGAACAGTGCCCATGTCTGTCTGATTCACCTCTCCATCCTGAGACCAGCGAAGAGGAGTCTCTGGCTTGGTGCACATCTGCAGACTAGGACGGTCTCACCCTCTCTGAGTCAGTTACCTCACCTGTGAAACCACCGCCATGCTGGGCTGGGGAGAGGATTACGTGGGGCAGTGCCATGGAATGAACCGCGAGTTAGCTGCTCTTCTTCCCTTATACGTTATTTCACAAATGAAAGCTTCCGGAATCTCATGACCATCAGTTCACTCCCCTGCTCAGAAATACCCAGTTTATGATTACTACAGGCCAAAGCTGATCTGCTGGCCATGGACCCCAAATCTTCCAGCTTGATTTCCCTCACTGTCCTGCACAAACTCTTCTCTCCCTAGAATGAACAAGCCCTTCCCATGCCCCGCCCCACCCCATGAGCAATTGTCCTCATTCTTTTTCTAGCTCTCCTCCAATGCCATACCCCATCGAAGAAAAATCTAAGCCACAGGAAGCATTTGGGTAGTGACAATAATGTCAGATTTATTTTGTTTCTGGATTCTGAATCTTGAGCCTAGCTGTGGTTGGAAATACTATAGCATGTTCTGTTCAGTGCAAAAGTCAGGAAGTTCTTGCTATCTGAAACCTTGTTATAGTTTCTGGTGATTATATCTTTCCTCAACGAGAGCCAGGGAAGAGCCTTCAAGCATTCACTGGAGTCTCTGCAAACCCCAGGGAAACATGCCTTGTGAAAACAGTCCTTTGGAGCCTACTAGCAAGGAGACAGGGAGCTACATCAAGACAGCAGGTGGCCAGGGTGAGTGTCCACATGGGAGGGAAGGTGGCTGAGGAATCAGTCAAGTCCCCCTGCCTGCAGCCTATGCCATTTTCTGGTTTCTGTGGTTTTAAGCCATGCTGATTAGCACCCTAGGGAGAGCAGCTATTTCTAGGTTTCTTCCAGCCTTTACGACTTGGGTCTAACCCTCTGACAGAGGCATGGTTTCTTGGTGACAACTGATTTCACTTGGAAGGAATTTCAGAGCAATACTGAGCAGGCTTTTGGAGGGTGATTTTAATGGCCTTTGAAGGACCCACAGTAGGGCTGCAGGCTGGCAGCTGGGTAAGAAATGGACAGACAGGCCGGTGTTTTTTCTCTCCCACTTTAGTATATCACCATGCAGTTGTGCATAGTGGAAACCTGACTTGGTTTCCAAACATCTTTAGCTTTGCAAATTTTGTTCAAGCAAGCACACATAGAACCTCATTCTGCAAATGTGAAGAGGCCTTATTTCAGAGAGATGCAGCGAGCCTGGCATTCTGTCTGCTCCCATCCATTCTTCTCCATCTGCTAGAACCCCACAGGGACCCCTTAGAAACCTTCACACACAGTTGGAAGATCCCTGGGGTGGTCCTGAAAGACACAGGCTTTAGAGTAGGTTGTAGTCAAATCTTGGCTCCACACTTGACTGACTTCTGGATCCTTACTTTCTTTATCTATAATTTGGATGTAATACAGACAATTTCTTATTATAAATTATAAACATGTTAAAACAAATCATAAACAATGTAGGAAAGTGGTCCATAATAGGTGCTCAATAAAAAGCAGCTTGATGCAGGCCTCTACCAAGCCCCCTTTCCTGAGGCTGTGGGGGATTCAAATAGGAACGAGAAAACGCATAAAGTTGGGGAATCTTTCGCATAAAGTTGGGGAATCTTTCTCCCTACCTTTGGGAGAAAGGATGTGTTACAGATGAGGGAACAGTGCTCAGTGCCCTGCTGTGCCATAGAAAGAGAAGAGGAGGAAGTATTTCCAATCAGGAGGTGCTGCTGAGACTGCCTGTAGGCATCCAACATCTTCCTTTGTAATAGAATCCTTGGTTTCTGCTTAAATCCTGTTTGCCTGAAATTGAAACCACATTTCCTAGCTTCCCTTGCCACTAGCGGCCACGTGACTAAATTCTGTCCAACGAAATGTCAGTGGAAGGGGAAAGCTCTTTCCAAGATGTGCCTTGCTCCTGAGACTGCAAGGCTGAGTGGCTCTGTCTGGTAACCACGGTTTCATTTAGTACTCTGTCAAAGGCATGGGTTAGACGGATCCTTTGGAGCACAGAACAGTTCGTGTACTTACAAAAGACAAATAGTTTTTTTTTCTTCCAATGTATCACAAGACTCACTTCAACCCTTACGTCCTATAGCAGCTTTATGCCAAGGGTAGCTCTGTGATTGCCAACATTTTGCAGCCCCAGGGGCTCCTGCTGTTGTGAATATTTAAGGTTTTAGGTAAGGCTCTTTTTAATTTTTCTAACTTGCAAAAAGACTACTGGCATGCAGGATAGTCATTGGTTTGCTTGCAGCAGAAAGCAGCAAACACTGGTGGGCTGTTTCTCTGATCTCATGTAAGATCCTGAGGGCAAAGCCCTGAGCTCAGGGGCCCACGTGGGTGTGACTGGGGGACCCACGGATGGGGCTTTCCAGAGCCAAGTTCTGAGCAAGCACCTGGTTTCCCTCCAGCAGCTGTCTGGCAAGATCACTCAGGGAGGGCTGCATTTCAAGAGAACAAAGAGCTGCAGTGGGTGACGCTGAAGAACAGGAGGACAGGCTGGGCCCAGCTAGAGGAGATGTTGAGGGGCTGGAGGAGGGAAGATACTCTGAGGCCCCTTGAAGGAACCTGGATTCTCTTAACTAAGGGTCACAGGCAGACTGGGACGGGGCAACGACACGTTTCTCCAGCCAAATCCAGCTTCCCTCCTACCGCTTAGAATCCTGCACTTAAGATGCAGGGCCTGAGCTGTCAGCCACATGAACGGGACAGAGAGTAAATCTCTCCTTTTTAAGAAGTGGCAATACCTTCAGCATTAGGACTTGATTCAATCAGAGCAGTGTCCTGCAGTCACCACCTTGAGAAAAACTGGAATTGAGTGGAGGAGAAGAGGGTGAGAGAGGGACATTTGAAAGGCAGCAGGACACCGGGACGAGGGTTTTGACAGCCAGGGGCACTGTGAAGCCACAGGGACAGTGAATGTTTGTTGACCACGTTCTGTTGCCAGATGTTGTACTGCCTCTGGGGACAAACCTATGAAATAAATAGTGCCCCTCTTGAAGACATTGGTAGCTACCAGGTTTGACCCCTTCTTTTAGAAACCAAATAAAATCATGTTTCTCTCCTTTGGAAATTAGGGCTCTGCCCACTTACATCCACTGCCCAGTCAGCGGCCCTGGGTGACAATGCTGGGGAGTGGTCCACATGGCGCCTCTACACTTGGCAAGAGCCTCCACCACTGAGGGGCTCTGCTCTGCCCTTCAGAACCACCTGTGCCTCAAAGGCCCTGCTCTCCTCTCCACCCTTGGCCAGCAAGGCCTGTCAGGGCCATGCTCATGGTGGGTGTGTGTGGGGGTGAGGCTCTCTGACAGGAATGTGTGGAGCACCTTGCCCCACACAAAGAGCTTCTGAGGGTGGCTCACAGCAGGGGAACCATGGCCAGAAGAAAAATGTGAAGTATCAAAGAAGACAGGCAAGATGAGGACTCCCTGACCCTTTGATCTGGGGCCTCCTTTTTGCCACAGTTCTGAGCTGTGAGTCCATGGGGCTATGATCTGTTGAAATGTGCATGTATGAGATCTACGACTACTCACACATATTGAGCTCTTACTATACCTAGGCCTTGTACTAAATATATGCATGAACTTATTTAATCCGATGAAGTAGGGGCTGCTGCTATTATCATTCCAACTGTACCGATGATGAAACCGAGCACAGAGAAGTTAAGACTTGCGAGGGGCCACACCATCAGGAAGCAGCAGATCCAGGATTCCTGCCCAGGCAGCTGGCCAACATCCAGGAGACTACCCAGTCTGCATCATGGCCTCTATTCATTAATGAAATACTGAAGCTTGAAAATGATTTTGTAAATCGTCAGTCAGAGTGGCCTCCAAGTTATCCCTGTCTCACTCCAAGTACTTTCCCATACTTCACGTTAACAGCATTTAGTGGGTGAGACAGAAGTACCCTGAAAAACACCATTTAGGATTTCTGCTTCTGTTGGTGTACTTGTACCTTGGAAGTATCACTCACTACACGAGACAGTTCTTTACCAGAGTCTGATTCTTCTTTTTCCTCAGCACAGAGATATAGCTCCCAGACTTCCTCACAATTAAGCGTGACAAAACAACCAGCTCTTGCCAATGGAATGCATGTGGAATGCATGTGGAATGTGTGTGTATCCCTGACAGGCTTCAGGGAAGCATGCGTGCCTTCTCCATGTTGGCTTCTCCATTGCTTCTGTCCTTTTATATCCACTAGATGCATGGGGCATAAGGTGGTAGAGGATGGCACAGCCTAGGTCCTTGCATTGAGACACACCTAGAAACTAGGAACACCCACTATAGACTCTTGAACAAAAACCTCTATGATATCTGGGCCAGTACACCTTTTGGGGTCTATTTATACCTACCTACAGCTCAGACTACCCTCATTCACCATTTTCTTTGTTTGTGGTCAAAGTTCAAATTCATTGCCCTCAAAAACTAAAAACCCTTAACAGGGCCTGCGAAAACCTCTGACTTCTCGGTGGTCCCATGTTCAAGCAGCCATGCTCTCCTCCCCACGCTGTGTTCCCAGGGCAAGGATGAGTTGCAGGAGAGCCAAGGCATGCGTTACATTACCACATCTGTTTCCTTCAAGAGAAGTCCCGTTTCTCTTGGGGCTGGAGGCTGGGGGCCTCAGTCCAGGTGCTGAGGGGCCTCCGGAGGACACAGGGCCGATACGCGGAATATTGGTGGTGGTGGCTGGGCCTCCCCTGAGACGGCAGTCTCCAGAGTTCAGCTTCTTGCAGTACAGTGAGGAAGGGCGCAAAGAGCCCGTGTGGTTAAAGGTGGCGGAGCAGGGGTCAGTGCTGTAGCGGTTCATGCCTGCGGGGATCCCCAGGCATTCTTCCATGGTCACGGTCTTGGCTAAGCAAGAAGGTAGCAGCAGAGAAGCAGAGATCAGAGCAGTTTGGGAGCGACCTGAATCTTAGTCATGGCCAACCCCATGCTACTGTCTGTGAGAACGGAATGCAATGGAGGAGAAATGGGCACCACAGCATAATTACAAAAGGCACCTTGTCAGCAGACTGAGACATCTGCCTCCCCGATGAAAGCGTATTTTAGTAGAAAATGGGAGACAAGTCCTTTCATGTTTAGAAGAAAAGTCATTATCTTGGCTATTGATGACGTGGAAACTAAATCTAAACAAAAGTTTCCCCCCCTCTGTGGCCCCTGAAGGATCTCTGCTGGCTTGTCACTATCTCCCTGCTCTCCTATCTTGATCAACGCCGCTACATCCCTGGCCTGGCTCAGGATTTCCAGGAGCGATCAAGCAGAAGCCACATAGCCCCAGAGTTAAAAGAAACAACTGGGCAGTTGTTGGAGCGGCTTCGCGAGTGTGATAGCGCTCGCTCCTGCGTTTTCAGTCCCGTTACACGGAGAACACAAATGACGATCCAGACGGCACTAGGGTCTTTCCCCAACTGGACGTGAGAGCTAAAGGCTAAAGTGCTGGGGGCGCAGAGGACCTGAAGAGGCTCCCAGCCTGGCACTGGTTCCCCCAAGTACTTCAGGACTGGTCTTGATACATCCTACACACAAAATGCAATCAGTAACAAAAAACACATGAGCCCCTCAAGACTGCCAACCGGGAAAACATATTTAGGGCCAGAAGATCCAGATGTCTTTTCTATGTATGGATTCCTCCTACCGTGAAGGTATTGAAAAAGATAAGGCCTGATTTTATGAGGAGAGTTAGCAGATCTTTTCACAGCTGAGGACACGTGGAGCTTGGCTAGAAATAGGTCAAGGCAGATGGGGTGCTGCTGAAATAGGGCTCCCATGTAAATTTATAATGGTTAATAATTATATTTTAAAGGAAGAGAATCTCAATAATCATTTACCTTAAGACACTAGAAAAAGAAGTGAAAGTTAAATTAGGAGGAAATAAATAATAAAGATTTGTATAGAGATTAATTCAGTGGAGAAGAAAAAAGGAATAGGGAAAATAATGAAACCAAAACCGGTTCTTAGAAAGATGAACAAAATAAACAAATCTTTAGCTAAATTGGAGAGAGAGAGAGAGAGACAGAGATATCAAAAGATTAGAACTAAAAATGAAAAAGGATACAGATAATACTACCAACTTTATGGAAATAAAAATATTAAAAAATACTATGACTAACTGTATGCCAATAAGTTAGACAACAGGTGAAATGGACAAACTCTTGGAACTGACTCAAGATGAAACAATCTGAATAGACTGATAGCAAGTAAAGATTAACTTAGTAATAAAAAAACTATCTTCAAAGAAAACCCAAATTCAAAAATGACTTTACAGGTAAATCCACCATTAAAAGAAAGAAAATGGTATCAGTTCTTCTGAAAAAAAATTAGTAAAAGAGGAGGGAATATAGTACTTTCCAAATAATTCTAGGCCAATATTACTCTGTTATCAAAACCAGGCAGACATCACAAGACCAATGGATGTAGAAATCAACAAAATACTCACAGAGTTGAATCTAGCAATATTTGAAAAGACTTCACACCATGGCCAAGTAAGATTCACTCTAGGAATGCAAAATTGATTTAACATCCAAAACTAAATTCATGTAATGCACTATACTGAGAATTAAAAGAACTACACAAGATGCAGAAAAACATTTAACAAAATCCTATACTTTTTCATGATAACATCATCAACAAATCAGGACTAGAAAGGCACTTTTTTTTTTACTGCAAACGCCCTAGAGCTAATATCATAGTTAATGGTGAAAGATTGGATGCCATCCCCTAAGCTCAGGAACAAGACAAAATAATTTATAAGAGGGGGAAAAAAGTAAATCTCTCTGTTATATGTCCAAAATATTAAGGAACCCACCATTGAACAAATGAATTAGTTCAGAAAGTTGCTGGATAAAAAAATCAATACACAAAACAATCAATTGTATTGCTTTCATTGAATAATCCAAAAATGAAATTAAGAGAAAAATTCTATTTACAATAGCAGTAAAAAAGCATAAAGTACTTTAAAAAATTAAACAAAAGAAATTCAAACTTATACTCTGAAAAGCTATAAAACCTTGTTGAAAGAAGTTTAAAAAGATATAGCAAAATAAAAAAAATACATGCTCATGAACTGGAAAACTTATTAAAATAACCATATAGCCAAATTGTTCTATAAATTTAAAAAAAAATCCCTGTCAAAATCTTAGCTAATTTGTTTGAAGAAATTGACAAGCTGATTCTAAAGCTCATATTGAATTATAAAGGACACAAAAGAGCCAAAGCAATCACAAAAAAGAACCAAGCAGAGGACTACCATGTCTTGATTTCAAAATTACAATAAAGCAACAGGAATTTAGACATGGATGTAATGGGCAAGAGGGTAGACTTATAAATGAGTGGAGTAGAATTGAGGGTCTAGGAGTAAATCCATGTGTTTTTATACTCAACTGATTTTCAGTGAGAGTTCTAAGACCATTCAGTGGGGGAAAGAACAGTCTTTTCAATGGTGCCAGGACAGCTGGGCACATACATGTAAATTCCAGGACTCTGCTAGGCCTAATAGGGGGATTGGAAGTTCAAGTCCCATACAGGCAATTTAGCAATTTAGACACTATCTCAAAATTAAAAAGGGGTGGGGGGGGCTGCAGATATAGCTCAGTGTGAAGCCCCAGTGTCTAAGCCCTGTACCATTAATACATACATACACACACACACACACACACACGGGGGGGGATATGCTGGGACAATTGAATATTCACATGAAAAATGAAGATAAATGATTACTTCTGTCATACATAAAAATCAAATAAAATTTATTAAAATCCTAAATATAAGATCAAAACCCATAAACTCTTAGAAGAAAACAGTGGGTAAATCTTTATGACCTGGTGTTGGGCAAGGTATTCTTAGATTTTATACCAGAAACTTGAGCAACCAAAGATAAATTTGACTTCATAAAAATTAACAATTTTGGGCCAGGGATTTGGCTCAGTGGTGCCACCACCTGCCTCCCAAGTGCAAGGACCCGAGTTCGATCTGCCCCTCCAAAAAAGCAAAAAACAAAAAGGAGATTAGTGGTTGTTTAGGCTTTACAAAGGATGGAGGAAAGATAGCTAAAGAGATATGGTTTTGAAGGTGATGAAAATGTTCTACATTGACTGGGCTAATGGCCGCATAGCTCTATGAATATGGTAATAGCCACTGAATTGCATCTTTAAATGAGTGAATTGTCTGCTACGCGCATTGTATCTCAAAAAGCTGCTTTGAAAAAAAAGCCTTTGGCAGAAGGCCGGTGTTGTGCAGACTAGAGGCTGCGAACACTTTCAAGAGTTCTGTGCTGCAGTGTCTAACAACACCGCCTTGATCACCAGGACACTCAGGTGAGCAGCCCAAGGTTCATGTGTGCTCTCTGCTGCATCCCTACAGCTAATGAGCTGCTGCACGATGTGTTCAGGAACCCGGAGCTCTACACCGGTTCCTCCTTGGCCTCTGTTGCATCTTTTCCCTTTGGGTCAGAAGTCATCTCGTAGATATTATATAAAGAACCTGGCCAGGGAGCAATATATTGGCTCCTTCCTGCATGGAGTGAAAGGAAGGAAAACTCATGTTTATTGGACACCTACCATAGGTCAGCATCATTCTACAGTTAGTAAGCAGCAAGGCCTCTTTACGCTCCCTTTACTGGCAAGTTCTCATAGTCTGGAATACCAACTCTTTCCAAACGGCAGGCACTTTGATACCATGTATATGAGAAAACTAATTATGTCTCCCAAGGTGCTTGGAGAGGATTGAGAAATATTTATTGAGTAAATATTTGGGCCAGTGTTAGCAGGAAGGCTGCTGTTACGCAGGAGATGCATTAGAATTCATGCTATAAAAGGCAGGTATAGATTTGTGATAACAATGAAAAACCATTTCATGGGAACACTTATTCTATTCATTAAATACTTTAAATCTAAATTACATATGCCTATCATAATTCTGATAGTCTAACATAGAAAATGCATATTGCAGCCAGCATTACATTGGAAAACTCAGATGCAGGCAGGAGGCCACTCACTGAGATGCAGCATGGGAACGCCCTGCGAAGATGCTCTTTGGGTTTGGACTGCTGGCGACTGTGGGTGAGAGCACAGGTAATAAAAGCCAGCCTTAGGCCTGTAATCCAAATGAGTGACTCAGAAGGTAAAACTGACTTCAGGATCATCAAGCAATAGCCTCTACCTTGCCAGCAAAGGCTGTACCAGTGATTCCAAGTCTGCTCAAGTGAACAACCAGGGAGACAAAGCAAGCATTGAGCTCCAGACATGGCTCTGTGCAGTGGCTTCCAGCGGGGATGGGAGCGAGCAGCTTGTTCAGCTGCATAGACTGGTGGCTTTAGAATTGAGGCAATGAATCTGTTCAAACCTGAATACAATGGCATTTTCCTCCCATTTATAAATAGGAGAGCTGACACTTAGATAATAGCTGAGTGTGAAAACGACTGGTGATGCCCTGGATCATCACCGTACTGCAGGACTGAGGACCCTTGCGGCACGTGGCCTGCTATCTCCTTGAGTGTTAAATATGTCCCATGGTGGGACAGGGCACAACTTTAGGTAGAACACAGGTGTAGTCATTTCCTGTCACAGGTGACTCAAAATGGCAGAAATATACCCTCCCACCTTTGTGGAGGCCACAAGCCTGAAATGAAGGTGGCAGTGGGTCCATGCTGCCTTTTGAGGCTCTAGGGGGAGGACCCTTCCTGCCTCTGCCTGGCTTCCATGGTCTTCCACAGTTCTTGGTGTGCCCTGTACAGACACGTGCTCTAGTCACCCCCCACCCCGGTGTTCTCCCTTTGTGTCACATCTGTGCCAAATTTCCCTTTTAAAGACATCAGTCACTGGGGAAGCCCACCCTAACCCAGTGTGACTTCATTTTAACTTGGTTACATCTGCAAAGACGCTATTTCCAAAGAAGGTTCTGATCACGGGTACTGGGGATTAGGGTTTCAATACACATTTTTTGAAGGACACACAATTCCACCTATAGTAACAGGTAAATGTTATTTTTATAGTCATATATTTTAATATACATCAATACAATGTAATTTGCACATAGGAAAATGACTTCACTGATACAATATTATTGCCTAGGCTCACTAAAGGCTTAAGTTAAAAGACATGGATCCGTTGAAAGACGTATCTTGAGTAAACAGCTCTACAGAAGTTACTCGGACATAGTGAAACCTGTGAAGTTGGCACATTGATATCTGGAATTCTTTGGGCTGGACCCAGTATTTCTCTTCAGGCAGGGTGGTATCTTTGGGGAAACTAAAGATGATAACTGAGCATCTTATTTAAAAGATTCCCCAAAGAGGTTTTACAATCTGCCCTCCCCCCAAAAAACTGTGCTACAAATTACATTGCCTGAAAGTTCCTCCTTACATTTAAGTCCAGTCCCTCTTGCTTCAATTTAAAGGATGACTTTTAGAGTATAGCTCAGTGGTAGAGTACTTGACTAGCATGCACTCGGCCTGGGTTCCATCTTCATTGTCCTCATCGTGTGGGTGCACGCACACACACACACATACACTGGAAGAGAGACAGCAGGACAGACTATGGATACTTACTCTTCATGAAATTCAAAATCATTAAGCCATCCCTCATGCAGGTAGATAAATTGTAAATATGCACAAGTTGGAGTAGCTGAAGAACTTAACTGTGTCATATTTAGGAACTAAGTCCACTATTTAAAGTTGGCCAAGACAAAGGAGCGAATCTGCAATTGGAGAGAGACCCACACTCCCTAGGCAGCTTTATGGCTGAGTGGAGAATGAACACCAGATGGGGCCAGCAGACCTGGAATCATACAGAACAAGTGTCCTCAGAGGACGGAGCCTCCCCACACGGACGCCCAGCAAACAACAGGGCTGACAGGTCATTTCCTCCTGGAGCTCTACAACCCCCATGTCTGTCCAAGAGACTAATGATGCCAGTTATAAATCATTAAATCTGCCCTCCAACAGAGAGACGGCGACAGGGAAAGAAGGATAATCTTCTTTTTGTACAGTCACAAGAGCATGCTTAACAGAGAGGCAAACTTACCAAAGGCACATGCATTGAAATCTGCCACATTTTCAAGTTTTGTGTCTTAGAAACTTTCAGGAAGGACGGGCTGAGGTCTCTTTTTCACCACTGTTAGTCTGTTTGTGGACTGTGGTTTCCTCAGCTGCTGTGCATAAAGCCTGCCCATTTGGAGAAGCAAAGCAATGCTTCAGGACTGTTCAAGCCCACTCGAGCCTCCAGGGACATACACATTTTATATGAATGGGAACTGGGGAACAGAGCCCCAGGATTCTGAGTCTGGAGTGCGTAGACTCTTCCATCCCTCCATGGAGACCAGGGGTAGCTGGTGGGCTTAGGGCTTCCATGACCCCTGATGGGGTCACCCATTCCTGCTATAGTCTTGGGGGGCTGAGGTTTGGGGTGCACCAGGAAACCTCCAAACAGGGAAGCAGAGAGAAGGGGGCCAGTAAGGAGTCAGCAAGAGCGAGAGAGAGAGAGAGAGAGAGAGAGAGAGAGAGAGAGAGAGAGAGAGAGAGAGAGAGAGAAAGCCCCACGGCAGGAAGAACAAGAGAGAGAAGAGAAAGAGGCTGAGTGTAGAGAACCACAAGCACTCCTGACCAAGCCTCAGTTCTCCCCGCATTTAGGGTACAAACTTCACCACTCACAGCTACAGGAGCTCCGACTGCTGATTTCATTTAAAAAAAAGCAAACTGGCACTTGGCTCACATGCCCTAACCAAATGAAGCTCTGAAAAGCAATAATATCACCCATCCTCTTCAAAATTACTCTCCTATGATATCTACTCACCAATAATCATCCATCCCATGATTCAGTCTATTCTTCCCCCTCACTAAATAGGTCCCCACTACCACCTTATTTCCACCATCAGTCACAACGTCCCCGTTGAGGGAGCAGCTGCACAGAGTGAACCCTTTCTACAGTCACTGCCACCTTCCCGGAGGCTGGCCGCCATCGCCTTTCTCAGAATTGATGGCCCGACCCTTAGAGCTCTGCTCAGCCCAGCCACCTTCCACCCTCCCAGGCGCTGGTCAGCGTCTTGGGGCTCCAGTGGAAGGTCTGGCTCAGCTACTAAAGAGTCGGCAGCACCCCAGGTCCTAGTGCTGAAGCCCACGTTAGAAAAAGCAGGAATGCAGCTGGCAGGTTCCAAGCGCTGGGTGATGACCATCACCCCATGCTTAGCCTGGCGTCACCACCGGACAGCACAGCCTGGGAGTTCCGGTTCACACAGCATGTGGTTGGAGGGAGAGCAGCAGGAAGGGCAGGGCCGGGGAAGGGCTGGGAGGAAGCAGCAGGTGCCTGGGAGCTGCACTCTTCCGCTCAGTCCAGGCACAGGCGCCCTGGGTCCTACCTGGTGCTGGTTCCCTGCCAACCGGTAACCTCGCCCCACTACTCTGGGGACTGCAGCTTCTCAGCATGTGCGTGGTGCTGTGAGAGGCAGAGGTACCTTCTGCCGTGGCCCTCGAAGAGACTTCTTGTGGCAGAAACCAGGTTTCCTCCTTCTCTCCTGCAGCCTTCACTGAGGCTCGATAGAGGTTGTAGATTTCTGTTCTCGGCTAGGTCCCGCCCCTTGTTCTTGCAGATAAGCACCTCGGTTTTCCCTCAGGGCCCTCAGTGGCCTCTTCACCCAGCCTTCCTGGTTCAAAGGGCACCAGGCCACACCACCTGTGAGGCTGAGCATTTCATTTGCTGCAATTACATTTTCCATTAACTTGGGCTCTGGCTGGTATAGATTTTCTTCTTAAGCTTGTCTCTGTGGCTCAGATTACTCAACCCTTAGGATCAACCTTGATTCCCCTCTGGCCCATTAAACTACATTTCTTTTCTTTTTTTTCCCCTCCCCTAATGAGATGCACAGAAACTGACCATAATTTTAATGCCTGCCACCTGAACTTCCTTCATCTTTCTGGATGTTTCTGGTTTTCTTAAGACTGTTTTAAGCTGTGGGTTGATTTTTTTTTCACATTGGGAAATTTGGGCCAAAGACAGTTTTGACCAAAGTTATCCATTTTGGAATAATGAATGTCTTTTCAGTCCTACAAAGAGAGCAGATGCCATCGCCACCTTCCATCTTGACCTCTCAGCTTGGGCCAGCCTCTACCCTGAGGCGTACGGGAACTCCCTTGGGGTGAGGGAAGGTGAAGGCAGGTGGGATCCCCCACTCTGGGAAAATTAAAAATGACTCTAAATCATAAAAATATTGGCATCCTTGGAATAGAGAACACCTTGTTAGTTTTAGCTCTGAATGAACACCCTGACTTTGAATCTGTTTTTCCTATCCATTCATACCTATGACAAAGTTGCATTTATGAATCAGGCACAGTGAGAAATCAACAGGAACAACTAATAAAAATAGAACAGTTATAACAATATAATGTAACAAAAGTATTACAGTGGCCTCGCCCCCTTTCTCTCTTTTTCTCTCTCCGAAACCTTACTGTGCTGTGCTTATGCTCCTTGTGGTGCTGTGAGAGGATGAAGTGAGGTGACCTAGGCATACCATAGGCTACCAGGTATGGGTCACTTGAACATGACACTGCAATACCCAACAACTGATCTGACTAACTCAGATGGCTACTAACAGGCTGATGGTGTACACCGCATGGGCGTACTGGACTCAAGGATGAGTCACAGGTAGCACAGAATGAGATGGCGTAAGATTTCACCATCCTACTCAGAATGGAGCACAATTTTAAGCTTTCGAATTATATATTTCTGGGATGTCCCATTCAATATTTTCAGATTATTTCAGGTAACTAAAACCACAGGAAGTGAAAGACAGCACTGTTGAACTGCAACTCTGGTGAGCCTGCCATGTTGTGAAATGTTCTCTAGATTGGCCCACCTGTCAAGGGATCAACAGCTCACAGGGAACTGAATCCTGCTAACGGCCACAGGAAGGCTGGGATGTAGATCCTTCCCTGCTTGAGCTTTGAGAGGCTTACAGACTTGTGAGACCCAGAGACAAGCTGCTCCTGCACCACTGACCCACAGAAACTGTGAGGAAACAATGTTATTGTAAGTCACTAGATTTTGAGGGTAATGTGTTACACAGCAATAATTAACTAAGACAAACGAGAAAAGAGAATTTGATTCATTCCTCTTGACTCTGCACATTCAGATTGGAAGTTGTAATCATTAACTCTACAGTACTACAGTGTCTTCCCTATAGATTCAATTCTATAGGTTCAACTTTCTGTATGGAAGTTTATGTTTTCTTTTTCTCTCAGCAAATGGTATCGTGCTTACGTATGACATTCAGAAATCATTCACTAATAGGACAGTTTATGCAGTTGATCTTAGACGCCTGTTGGTGTCCTGCTTCCATTCCTCTTGGCATGGTTTGCCATTTTAACCCTACTTCTGAAGCATGATCAACGGACTGTGGTTTGGACAACTTGCAGATATTACCTTAGCACCCACCACAGGGGCTCGGCGTATTGGTCTAGGAGAACAACCTGAAGAGGTTGATGGAGTCTCCAATACAATTGCTTGGGGCTCTGAAGGTTTTGCAATGTCTGGATGGCACATCCTGGGTCCCTTGGTTTCTACCAGTCCTTATGGTTTCTGTGTTCTGATGTAATAATCAGAGAACTGGGTTACCGTCCCCTGGGATTTACTAAGGCACCTGGCCCATCCCTTGGATCTGCCCTTCAACCAGAGGCAGAGCTCTTTGGTCTGGTCCACTAGAGACACAGAAGGCCCTCTGCAAGGATCCAGGCTCAAATGGTCGGCAGAGAGGCCAGGATCCCTGAGCATCGTCTCCAGCTGTGCGGCTCATGGAACACTGAAGGGTGGGGGTTCACAGGGAAGACTGTTAGCCTTGTGAAACAGTGCAGATTTCTAGTAGATGTCTTTTTAATTTCTGGAGAGGCATGAAAAGAGAGGAGAGAGGTGTCTTTTAGGGAATACAAAATTACCCTTGAAAGAAGGAAAAAAAACCTATTTGGCTTAAAAAAAAAACCAAAAAACAAGCTCTTCACTCCTCCACATTCTTTCATAGAAGGAGCTCTCTCAAACGGTAGAAAGTCTCCTGGGGATTTACCATATGTGGCAGCTAAAATGAATTGTCAACTGGACTGGATTGGGAGTTGCTGGAGATTTGTAAAGCACACTTCTTGGTGTATCTGGGTTGGTCGTGGAGGCACGACCTTGTGTACTACATCTCTCCTCTCTGACACTGTTCTCCTGCTCTGCTTCCTGATCTCCATGGAGTTCCTGACTTGGAGATGGCTGACCATGCGCTGAAACTTCTGAAACTGTGAGGCAAAATAAACTTTTCCTCCTTTAAATTGTATTGTCAAGTATTGTGTACCAGTGATGAAAAGCTGACTCTCTCTTCTCTAAGTTATTTAAATTATGGCTGTGTGGACTGGGGGGCACTGGGGTCTGGATTTGGTTTTCTAAATAAAGTTGGAAAAGCTGGGGGAAAAAAAAAGATACATCATCGTTACCACTCTGTTCTTCGAGTCATGGGTGTTGGCACCATTAATCCACAAAATGACTTTACTTATGGTGTTAGACAAGGAGGGTGTTATCTTCATTTTGTTTTATTTGAATGTAAATGTTTTCTATTAAAATATTATGAGGGTAGTCAATGCGATTCAAGATCATACTATTTATTCTATATTTAAAGTGCCGTGGACAACCTAACTGGAACATGCACCCTTTCATTCATTTAACCACTAATTACTGAATAACAACTGAGCTTTTATAAAAGAGAACCTAAGTCTTAAAACGGACATTGTTGAAATCTATTTTAAATCCTACAAAGCCCAGGCTTTTCTCTAGAGGTCCTTCTGAAAAAGAGAGAAAGACAGACATCAAAATTAAATGAAAGATACAGTTGAAAATATAATAGATGGCTTTCCCCAAACACGCAGGGAGAGCTGGAAACCCTCCACAGGCCACACTCCTGTTCTGTGCTGTAAGGGCCCTGGCTGGGCTTCCACTGCCTTGAGTGTCACGAAGGCCTTGAATTTGCTATGGAACTGTGGAATCTCTTTTTTAACTTTCCACCAAGACCTACAAGGATTCTTAAGCCCTGAGCTTGCCACTGACAATTTATTCTCCTTCCAAATGACCCCCTTTCCACCTCTCAGCTGGAGATCCAACAGCTCATTGTTCACAGGACCCGTGGCTGTGACAGAATGAACATAGCTCTGCAGTGTGCTAATCCTGTGGCCTGTACTGGGGGCATAAAACAGCTGCAAGAGAATTCAGAGTAACATGTCTTCCTTCATTATTTTCTTTTTCAGGGGATAGGTTCTAGTAATCCCAAATTTTTCACTGTGGTAGAATCTGCATAAGATTTACCACCTTAACAAATTTGAAAAATCTGTCACACCACTGGTCGGTTTGAAAGCAACAATGCAAATCTACTTCATCCAAAAGTCCATCTTTACCATTTTTAAGTGTACCGTTTAGTGGTATTAAGCGTATTCATGATGTTGTGCGGCCACCCCCACTATCTATTCGCACAACTCTTTTCATCTCATAACCCTGAAATTCTATACTCATTACTCAATAATTCCCCTTTGTTCTTTTCTTCTATCATTTCAGACATTATTTAAAATACTGTATGCCTAATGCATGTGGGGCAGGGTTTTGGAGGGATGAGAAGGTTCCTCTGGTGGCGGGAATGATGGTCTTTGCCCATCTCATAGGCAGCAGCCAGCACTGATATCCCAAGAGTACAAGGACAAGGATAAAACACCTGCTGGGGTAAAGATAGAAAACTTAGAAGGAGAAGAGAGTTGACCTATGTAGAGTGCGGATTCCACCTGAATTTTGCTAAGTGGGGGCTGAGGTTTGTTTTGCTCTTTTACATCTTTGCTAAATGTGACAAGGGGCATCACACACTGCTTGTGAACAGCTGCTTCGTGTAGGCAGCCTCCTGAAAGAGCCGCCTCTACTGCTACCATCAGTGTTGGATAGTAGTGTATTAAGGGTGGTGGACTTGGAGGAAAAGCAAGGCGACAGGCATAAGAAGACTGGACCTCAGCCTCTTCCCTGGGCTGCCTTTCGACATGGCTCTGAGCAAGTGGCCTGGCCTCCATGTGCCTTACTATGTCACAAATAGGGGCACGCAATACATGTCTCCCACTGGTGAACTGGATGGGTCTCTGTAATGAGATATGTGCCACTTGACATACCTTATTTCTTTCTAGAAAGAAATGACCTTGTCAAAAGATAGACAAACCATCTTCAGTGGCAACATTTGTACAGAAGAGGAAGCACCTTAACACAGACGAAAGACCTGAAATGAATTTCCCTGGGTGAACCAAGACTGCCAGATAGGCTATTCTCCACATAGCCCTTCTCTGTAGTTCTATCACGTGAGACAACTGTGTCACCAAACAAGAGAGAAGATTCGCTTTCTGAATGCAGGGTGTGAGGTTCAGCTGTCATGCAGTGCACTGTGATGGGGCTGTTACTGCAATAGTTCTCAGGTGCCGGCTCAGAAACGACCAGCCAGTGAAGAGGAGCAAGCCTGGAGAGGACAGGACACTCCCGGCTCCCAATCCGGCCCCACCATCTGTGCATCAAAGAAGCTGCTCTTCAGAGAGTAAACAGTTTGTTCCCATCCTGCTGAAGCTTCAAAAGGCAGGAAACCAGCTACTCAATTAGGTCTTGCCGACGAGTTCAACCACCACATTTGTGGTTTCAAAAGATCTTCTACTCTCAGTGAGCGGTTTGCTCTGTAGCATTACACACAGATGTCATGTCAGTAATATTCCTGTGCTCTCGCTCTGTGTCGGTCTTGGCTGGGTACAGCATGCCCCTGGGTGCATACAGAGAGGAAATGAGCTCTACGCCCAGAATCCCACAGCCTAAGGCAAAATCAAATGCCATCATGGACATGGAAACAAGGTCTGGCAGGGTCAGATGGGCTTATTTTCAGGGTTGGAGAGGATGAAAGGCTATCAGAGTCCCTGCAGGTGTTTGCCAGGCTACTGAGAAGTGTGTCTTTGGCCTTTCTGTCTTTTTTTCACCCTCTTCCCTGATCCACAGATCTCTTTCTCATCTGGATTTATGCTTGTGTCACCCTGACCCTTACCACTCATGCACCTCTTTTCTCTAGCCCATGGGACAACTCCCCTGGACTTCAAACCATCTTCAGTGGCAACATTTGTACAAAAGAGGAAGCACCTTAACATAGACGAAAGACCTGAAATGCATTTCCCTGCGTGAACCAGACTGCCAGGCCACACTGTCATGGAGTGGGGCCCCAAGTGGTGGCTCCTTAGAAATTCAGGCTCCCACCAACTCCCCCTTGCCCAGCCTTCTGATAAGAATCCGCATTTCAGCAAGATGCTGATGTGCAGGTGGTTCCCGAGCACATTAAAGTTTGCAAGCTCCCACTAAAGGAGACTTTGACTTTTCTTAACACTCAAAGCTAAGACAACATTTCCGCCAGGGCCATCTCATGACCCTTGACCAGTGGGTCCAAATCAACCTTTCTGCTCCATTCTCCTACTGCACCTATAAGGCTGCTTACTTCCCAAAAGACACACAAGCCAAACTGGAAGTCGATTAACAGAACTGGGGGTGAAGGACTGTATTTCCTGGTCTCAAGCCAAGAAGGCCCACCTCTGGGCAGCTGGGCAGTCCTGAAGCCTGATTGCCCCTGGACATGGGAAGAAGATCTTTTGTAGAAGAAATTTAGATTTGAAATTTCTGAGGCAGAGATTTGGGAAAAGCCCTCCCTCTGTCCAAGGAGGAGATCTTCTAAGGGAGGCCACTTTGTCTTGATGTCCTTGTCTCCACCTTTGAAGGTCCTTGCTGGGGCTCTTACAGCACCTATTTCTCTTGCTCCCCGGGGCTGTTCTCCGTCATCTCTAGTCCGTGACCATCAGCCTGAAAGGGAGCAGAGAGCACATCTCGCTCCTGCTCCTCCAAGGCCCTCCCACCCTCCAAGGTGGACTGAGCACACATCTATCACTGGTAGTGGGAAAACCACTAACCCCTCCCAGACGGGCAGCCCCTTCTACTTCCGAATGACTCTGACCTTTCAGAGCTCTTTGCCGTGTCAGTGTCACCTGCCTCAGGAGGGGACAATCTTCCCAGTGCCCCGTCCAGTGTCCCACTGCCCACTCCTCCCCAGGAGGGAGTGTTTCTTGAGCCCACCTTTTACACCTTGTGTCTTTACAAGGCCTGGGGATCTGAGGTTAAAGCCTTGAAGGGCCTTTGAGTTCTGCCTTCTTCAGGTGAGGATAATGCCCCGACCAACTGAGTGGCAAGAATTTCAGTTTACATTTACCTTCTAACTTCTTACTCTCAATTCTGCTCCTCAGCCCTAAACAACACATTCATGTGACTTGCAATCATGTACTGGAACAGAGAATTACATCTTTCCCAAATGTTCCTTTTCTTATTCCACAGTTCTTATTCCCAATTTTTTTTTTTTTTTGATAGTTCTCAGTTGCATTTCTCTAGCATGGGATTAACTGTCTTCGGGAAATGTGTTCTATTGTGCTGACAAACCCTCCCAGTGTCGGACATGAGGGCTAGGATGGAGCAGACTGGAGTGAACGCCTGGGCACTGTTCTGGTTTGAAGGACTGGAGACCTTACAGTCTGATTTACTGCTGACGTGGCCCTGTGGATGGTACAGAGCTGAACACAGAACAGACCTCCATCGTTGCCCTTGTATGTACCTTTCTTGTCACAATGCTGAGAAAGTAGATTGTCAGGAGCCATTCTACATAATTTTGGGGGAAAATCATTTCACAATTAAATTATGATTAGGGCTGTCTGAGGCCTAGGGTTCCCGTGATGCTGTAGTACCCAAGGGCAGGATTATATCAGCGGAAGACATCCTAGTTCTCTAATAACCGAATAGTAACAAAAAAAGAGAAAGGTTTCACCTGGGGAGGGAAAAATTCCTTATCAGCTTAGCTCATCCCACCTCCTGCTGTAAACTGTGCTCATCTCACCATCCTAATCAACATAAACTCCTCATAGACCTAAGATCCTCATCAGAGGAAGGTCCTTGGTGTCATAGATCCCCCTCCACCCTGAGACATCTGATACTTCCTCCCATTCTAAGATCCTCATGAATTTAGGATTACCGCCACCTTCAGAGTCATCTGATCCTCCCTATGAACTCATAAATAGTGGCAAGCTCCGAGTGTCTTTGTCGTTGCCCAATCTGAGGACCTGACTTCCTGGCCCCCTGTATACTGTGAAATTACACAAGTCTGTTGTCTTTTTTTTTCTTTAGCTCTTGCCGACCCCTTTCTAGGCAGTCAGAGGGTCAGTTGCCCTTCAATAGTAGATGATAGATGAATTCATCCTCTACCATAACAATGAGCCCTTTAACGGAACTGTGGCAAGGTGAGCCTAAGGAGACAATGTCTTCCTGTAAAGGCCAATTCCCTAGAGTGGCGTCTTAGGGCTCATAGCAGACTGGCAGGACATGCAGGGACAGGGGATTGCTCAGTCCCTACCACGTCCCCACTGCTTTCTTCACCCTTCCTGGCTCCCTGACAAGTGAAGCACACAACATTAGGTCTGCGATGCACTGAGTGTGAGAAACCACTGCCATCACGTTAGTTGATTTGGAGCAATTTGTTTTTGCAAAGTTGTCATGGGCTGGAGAAAGGTCCTAGGCAACTAAGGTCATTCCCTCCCAGCCTCCTAGGAAGGAAACCAGCTCTCAGCAGAACACAAAAGCTTGAGGAAGGCTGTCATCCTCTGGGGTAAGATGTTAAAATGAACTATTTTAGCTCTGGTTTTGGCTGGGGCTGCAAGACAATAGCCCCCGCTTGTCAGGGTGAAATGTGAGTGTGACCTTCATTCAGGTGGAAAGCAGTTTTACACTACCCACATCTCACCTGAAGACAAGATTGTAGGGGCTGAGAAACCAGTTAATCAAAAGACAAATTATGGAGACAACTGACCGGGTTGTTTCCAGTGGTTTCAAAGTGGCCCCGCGAGTCCTCTGGAGTTTGGGAGAGATGATAGGTCATTGCTTGGATTTCACAGGAAATCTGAAAGAATGTCATTGGCTGGCAGATCAAAGGAGAGGTGCTGGTAGGACTCAGAATTTGTTGGGTCAGAGCGTGTGAATTGCGAATGTTTCTCAAGGAAGAGATGTGGACCATCAGAAGAGAACCCTGCAGTAGGACTGTCTTAGATCATTTCCACAGGGCAGTCTGGAGGAACAAAGGAGCTTCAGCAAAGATGCTAGAGTTGACCCCAGAGCCTTTGGACTATGGAAGGAACTGTAAGTGAGCATCCAGAGAAGAGTTGCATTTGTCCACACTAAGGGACGGGCAGGTGAGAGATGGTCAAGTTACCCAAGAACTCATAGAAGAGGCAGCAGAATGAGGAATCAGCTTAAAAACACTTGTAGGAACCAGGAAGCAACTCTCAACAGGATCTATCCAGGAAAAACTCTCCCACCTCTTGCCTGTCCTCCTTCCCCCACAATGAGGTAAAGGGTTCTGAGAGCAAAAGAGGTAAGTAGGGGAGGGGCTGAAAACAAAAGTGCGGATAGGGGAGCCAACAGGTGGCCTGAAGCAAGCCTGAGCTGGGGATAGAGTGTAAAGGTGGTTGTTATCTTTGAGTGGAATTAAAAGCTCAAATATCACCCTGACCTCTTGACTAACATTTTGTAACAGGAAAAGAACCAGAAAAACTGCAAGATTTACCCTTAATTTTATCCACCGCCAGGAAAGTATTTGTCCTGCAGGACTACATTTACAGGATGATGGAAGACATCCATTCCGTGGCTTTATGGCCACTCCCATGGGTCATTGTTGGATCTCTGTAACAGTGCAGCAAGGGTCTGAGAAGTGAAATCACATCATTCTGCTACTCTCGTTGCAAGATTCAGCAGGAAATAAATTTGTTTAAAAATATGTTCTGAGTCAGCTATGGTTTAAAGGAGAGGCAAGATTTATAAACCATCAGAACCACAAGAAATATTTTGTATCAGCACCTCCAACTTCACACTGAACATGGGAAAAGTAGGCCCAGAGAGATAAGAAGCCTTTTCCAACTCGCACATAGAGAAATGAAGAACCATATTGCCGTCTACGGTAACTGCTCACAGCGCCCATGTTCAGTTAGGTACCTTTCTTTGTAAAGGCCAAGTTTCTTCCTATTTCCTGGGTCCCAGAGAGATGAAAGCAAAATCATAGGCAAGGTTCTCTGTAGTATCCAAGAAAATCTATACTAAGGATCTAAATTTAGATCCTTTCCTGCTGTCTTCCTGGGCTTGAGATACAGCCACTCTTATATTATGTGTCTTGTGTTGCGTGCTCTAAACCCGTCTGTGAACACAAACCTGCAGATCTAACTGTCTCTCATTGTGTCATAGTCATCTATCCCTCAGACACTTTCCTAGGCTCAGGCATTTGTCTCGTGTAAGACAGAGTCTCCACACAGTGCCTGGAACAGAACAAGTATCCGCAAAGGTTTACGGAGTAACACAGCGGCTCAGCTCTAGTTTGATTGCCTCTGTGCTTTCCATAGATCAACAACATTACTTTCAAAGACAGATAGAAGGTGAACATGTCTGCTCTTCCTTGAGATTCATGGTCAACTCTTTGCAAATCTGCAACCCAGGGCTGCTTGGTGAGGAAGGAGCTCCTCCCAGGGGCATGGACACCCCTGCTGCAGACAACACTGTGGTAGAAGATATGCACAGGTGATCCCCTGCTGCCCGCCCCCTGGCCATGTTTCCATCTTAAAATATTCTGTGGCTGGTGGTATAAAAGGAGTTCAACACTTGGGCCACTCTCCATCCTGGGGTGAGGAAAACTCCAGCTCTTGCCAGAACACATATTTCATACATGGCCCAAATTCCTACAACCATAGACACTTTGTCACAGCATTTCTTCCCAGGCAGAACCAACTTCATTTATTCTTTAGCCCTAGATTCTGTGGATTTCTTAGTTCCTAAGTCTCCTAGTCCTTCAACTGATCAAAATATGCTCGGAGCTTCAGTGACAGTAGAGCGAAGGAAAATCACTCCTTAGATGTGATGATCTTGTGTCTGAATGCCGACACATAGGGCTCAAAGAGTGCCAGCTCTCAATAGCAGGAGCGACTACTTTCCAAGGCCACCTGGGCTGGGGACAATCTAGGCCGGCTCTGGGTGTTCCTGGGGTCCCGCAGAGAGGCAGTCATAAGCCTCCAGGGACCCCTCAGCAGCCCCTTCACATCCCAGCCTGAGGTAAGGGCCGGCAGGCAAGGGGAAGCTGGATGAGGCCTACCTGACTCCATCCTTCCTTCCTCTCTCTCTGGGGCCTTCTCGGAGGCTCTGGGGGTCCCGCGGAAGGGCTGGTGGCTGAAGAGGTCATCACACAGAAGGCTGCGGCACAGCTTGGCCAGGAAGCGGAGGACGTAGCCAACGCTGTTCACCACGGGCAGGCTCCGCAGGTGCTGTTTTCCATCAAAGGACGCGGACACTGGAGAGCCAGAGACAGTGGTTGTGCCGGTCAGTCAGCCCCAGCAAGGGGATGTCAGCTGTCAAGTAAGCTGTGTTTGGATTTCACCTGTTATCTAATGTCCCGCGTGTGTTACGGGTTCCCATCTGGGACGCCATATTGCATTTAGATGGCAAGTCCCTCCTTGTCTTTTTGTTCTCCGGCAGTTGCTGGGCCTTTCCTAATCTTTCATTAGCTTGACAACTTTGAAGAATCCTGCTCAGAAACTGTGTAAAACGCCCCTCAGTTTGGTTTGTCTGATGTTTTTCTCATGGTCAGACTGGGATGGTGGGATTTTCGGACAACAGAGATGAAGTGTCCTTTGCACCAGTCAGATCAGGGACATTCACACAGCACAAGTGGGGGTGCTAACCTCTGTCCCCTGGCCAAGGCCACCTTCCTCTGCTGGATTCTCTATTCCAGTGGTGGTGAACCTATGGCACATTGCCTCAGTGGGCTGTTCGCATCATTGAAAGCTCCAAAAGGTTCCCCATCGCTGCTCTGTTCTGTTCCTTGGGAACAACTCAAGAAGTCCAGCCAGGAATGATGCTGCATGCCTACAATCCCAGCACTTGGGTTGCTGAGGCAGGAGGATCAGGAGTTCAAGGCCAACCTGGAAATTTTACTATAGAGAAAAGTTGTCCCAGGACTTCTTCCCCATTTATTTATTTATTCAGTCATTTATTAATTTCAGGACAGTCTCACAGTATTTATTCTGTGCCGTGGGTTACACTTATGATTCTGTGGCAGGGTTTTCACCTGGGGAGCTGCTCCAGCATGACTCCGATGCCCCTATGACAGGCCCTCCCTTTTATCCAGCACCTCTTTGGTTTCAGGACCTCAATACACCTCGGGTTAATCTCCTCGCTCCGGCTCTAGAAGTAGCCCTTTCTCCCATGGTCCTGAAGATCCTCCATCTCTGTGAAAAACCATCTCTCACTTGGTGACCAACCTCAAGGTGGTGGCACAAGGAGTCAGCTCAGATTTGTGCCCTTCTCCAAGATGCCCAGAGAGTGTTTCAGCCTGGCGTAGGAGTCAGCTCAGATTTGTGCCCTTCTCCAAGATGCCCAGAGAGTGTTTCAGCCTGGCCTTCCCAGGGCTTCCCTCAACCAAGGGAAACAGCCCCAAGTGGCAAGTCTTGGTCCACTTTGGCCTTGCTCTTCCCCAGTGCCAAGATCCTTAGGTCACAACACGCCTGACCAGGAAAGTGGGAGCAGAGTCCCCTCTCCAGCTTATACAATGCAGTCCCCTGAGGGCCACTCAGGGTGGGTGCAGAGTGAGGAGGAGCCCTCTTAGCACCAGGTCTGTGCCCTGAGCCCCAGTGCAGCAAGGAAAGCCAAGGCGTTTGGCTTGGAGGGTTGCCTGTGACCTAGAACCTGGCTTCTACATGGAAATCAGAAGACCAGCAAGCAGCTCTCGGAGGGGCTGCCACAGGACTCTCCTCCTTCTCCCTCTGCCAGTATGTCATCTTATATTTCTGTTCACTTCCACTGAAGTCTCTTAAAAATCACACTGGGTCAGAGACACACCTCAGACCTGCCAAGGTCTATTCCAGTCAGTCACCAGCAAGTCAGGCCATAGGATCTGCAGGGCCTGCCAGGTTCCCACGGGGCCAACTCTACAAGGTGAACCGGCACCATTGGAGCTGGAACGTGGCAAGCAATGCCTTCCCCATACCCAGCCTTGGGACTGGGGTTACACAAAGTGCCCCTGCTCGGGTTATGCAGGATGCAGCCACCTCAGAAGCCCGCTCCCCCTGACTCTTTCTTAGCTAGTCAGCAGGGTCAGCTGCATTGCCCCATTGCCGGAAATCTCCTCCCTTTCCTTAGTGCTGTGGGAGGCCTGTCCATGACACTGGGCCAGAGGGAGATATCAAGCTATCCCCTGGGACATGAGACATCTTGCAAGGGCCTGGTGCTCCAGGGCTTAAGGGCTGGTAGTGACACCCATTGTGTGGTGCCCGGGGTAAGACAAGCAAAACACCTGCAGGGATGGAGCAAGCCATTCTGCACCCTCACTTGGTGGGAGCAGAGGTGGCCCCCTCTGGAAGCTGTCAACTTAGGGCAGAGACTGGAGGAGAGCTCTGACAATGAAAGAAGGGATTTCTCAGATTTCTGGAAGGCCTCTTTGAGATGGGGTTGAAATCATGGACTTCCCCTCCTGTCCTTCGTGATGTTAAATTCTGTGAAAAAGGGATGGAATAAAGCAGACTAGAGATTGACAAAAGCTGATATATTAGACAAGGGGTCAGAAAAGGATTGTGTGATATGGTGGCATCGGAGTAGAAGCCTAAAGGATGTCCACCAGCAAGTCACCGGGAGAGCTGGGGGAGAGCATTCCAGAAAAAAGAGAATGGCAAGTGCAAAGGCTCTGAGGCAGGAGCACGACTGAGGGATAGAAGGAGAGTGAGGAAGCCACTGCGACTGGACCAGGGTAGTAGTGGGTGAGAAAGAAACAAAGAGGTAATCAAGGCCAGCTCACCGAGGACTATGAGCCCTTGTAGGAGTGGGGCTTGTGCTTGGAGTGACATGGGAGCTCTTGGAAGGTTCAGCGTAGAGGAGAGGCATGATCTAGCTTAGGTATTTTAAAAAGAATCGTAGTGATTGTTGTGTGTCGGGCTGAAAGATAGTTGGATTCTGGATGCATTTTGAAAGTAGATCAGTAAGATTTACTAAGGGGCTGGCAGTGGGGGAGAGGAGACAGAGAGGAGTCAAGAGTAAGGGATCCCGTGTCCACTCGTCTGGAAGCAACTTCTGGAGGACCCTGGAGCCCAGCGGGTGGAGAGCTGCCCACACCCTGTCACGTACCTGAGGTCCTCTTCAGCCCTCCTTGTGGCCCTGGCCCAGGCCTTACCTGACACCAGCTCGCCGCTGTGGCCCTGCTTGACCAGGGAGAAGACGCGCTTCTGCTGGTGGGCGCAGTCGATGCACGCTTGCACGGCCTGCTGCAGGACAGCCGCTGGCCGCTCGGGCCCCAGGCGCTCAGGGAGCTGCTGCAGCTTCTGCCTCTCCAGGTAGGGCCCTGCGTCGGCATGCTTATTGACGTACAGGCAGACTGTGGGGACAGAGACCACAAGGCCGGTGCATTTGACCAGAGTCCGGCCGGCTGGCTTCTCCACGCTCCAGGGCTACCTCCGTCGTCCCCCCTTGGCCTTGGCCTTGGAAAGGGCAGATCCTTTCTGATCAGTGAAGCAAAAGAGGCCAAAGAGCCAAACACCCCCACCTTCCAGGGCTTGCTCTCAAGGCCTCGTGGGTAAGCAAAAGAGGCCAAAGAGCCAAACACCCCCACCTTCCAGGGCTTGCTCTCAAGGGGCCTCGTGGCAGGGAGCCGTGCGGGGTGGGTCCCCCTGGCATGTGCAGATCCAAGCCCACGACTGTGAGGGTAGCCCATGTGACTGTGTGTGTGTTTGCGAGCGGGGCACGTGCACTCCCAGCCTTCCCACGCCCCTGTGAAGGTGCTGTCCTGCCAGACATAAAGGCAGCCATTTCCTCATTATGTTTCCTTTTTTTGTTGCTTCACAGATATAATCAAAATGATCTCTTTCGGAAGCTCTCTTGTGCATTTTTGTTGGCAAGATTTTTTTCCTGTCGCACTATTTTTTTAAACTAATTTTCTTAGTACTCTTTGGGTATACATAATGATCACAATTCATCGTGGGGAATTTGTACCGATACATGATGTATATTGATTCTTCTTTTTTTCCCCCATTCTCCTACCCTGCCTTCAACCTTTCTTCCCCTCCTGACTTACAAAAGCTTTATTGCCATTTTCCCCCTTCTATTCTCTCTTTTTTCCCTTTTCCTTCCTCCCCCTCTTGTTCCCCTTCCCATTTGAATTTTTTTCTACTTCCCAATATCTATCATTCATTTTGATCATTATTTATGCTATGGATGAAAACTGACATGATGTTAATTACTCCGGAGACTATACATTCAATGAAGTTCCAAAGACAGTGCTATTTATAATCTCAGAGCAAATAAAATTCCAAAATAAATATTCAAATATTGAAATAAATATTCAACCCATTTAGATGAGCTCAAACTAGGGTCCCCACACTTTCAAGGTCATATATCTTATAGGAAAAAAAATTGAGCACATACTTATAGGCTATTTATATTCTTAATTGTATTAACACACTGTGTACATTTTTACAGGGAATTATTAAATTTAAGTAACCTAAATCTACAAATAATGTTACAATGTCTACAAAACCAGTTTTCCATATAAATCAATTTAGGTAAATTGCAGAGGAATCTGAATGGATCTTGTAATTTAAAAGAAAAAAAAATAATCTCACAAATTCATTTCTAGGAGAAAACTTTTCTACAAAGAAAACTGCTCACTGAGTTGGTTATCATCAATATAACTGGCTTAGCCCTTTGGATTAAGTTCAACTTAATTTTGTTCTATGACAATGACATCAGCTCCCACCTCCCGCTGCCTCTTCCACCTGTAACTTGACACTAGTTTCCTAACTAGTTAGCCTGTTTGCAGACTGACTTGGTGTAATTCATCCCACCCTTTACTACTAGCTCAGTTGTTCTAAGCTTTATAAATAGCAATCATGTTATTATTACATTGCTTTTAAAAATCTCAAAGTTGGGGCTGGAGATTTAGCTCAGTGGTTCCACTGCCTGTCTCACAAGTGCAAGGACCTGGTACCCCCAAAAAAGAAAAACTTCAAAGATCCCTCACTGTCTATGACATCCAGCCTGATTCCTTAAGTGAAGTGTTCTCTAGCCTGCCTCCTGAGAAAAACTGCTCCATATAAGATAGAAAAGTTATTTCTCTTCTTTTCAGTGACAAAGTGAAACACTACCTCATATCCAAGGAATAGAAATTTTGCAAAGATGAGATTAAAAACTGAATTTTAGTAACAGATGTCGTATCTTCTTCCATATGTTAATGACCCTTCCTCAAGTTTCGGTCCTTATTCCTCACCACGTCTCACCCCATCCTCCCAGGATGGAGCTTGTTACCTTGCAAACCACTGTTGCAAATGGGTGTTGAAGAGGGATTTTTAAAGAAGACACCAGTAGGGTTTTGGAAGGTTAAATAGTAACAGTCTAGATGAAGAAACTTAATTTGTACTGAGCAAGCTCTGTATTCTCAGGACAAGCCTGTGAGGTGGGTATCAGAGGACAGTTCAAAGTCTGAATCAGTGGTGCAGCAGGATCTGGACTCCAGGCCTGCTAAGACAGGATTCCTTCTTGCCCACCATCCCAGAAGAAAAGGAAAGTCTGTCAGGCATTAAGTATGAGGAAAAACAGCTACAGACGGGCACAGGCACTGCTCTTACAGAGCTTATGGACCAGTTCAGGAGGCAGACCTACTCTCACAGAGCCAACAGGGTCTCTGTGGGAGACTGAGACCTTGAGAAGCCCAGGCAGATCTAGGAGCGCCTATACTGGGACCCCTTCAGGACAGGCCACTTGGGCTTTCTGGAGGGAGGTATGCCCAAGGGCAATAAAGGAGAGGAATAAGGTGACCCAAGGTAAGCTCATTCTGGAGGGAGGAGGGGAATATACTGAGACCTGATAGCCAGCCATGGGGACTCAGAGATGCATGGTGGGCAGGATGTCAGGAGGTGTACATGCTGGCGTCTTGTAAGCCATGTTACCAGGTTTGTTCTTCACCCGAGAGCAAGGGGAGGGTCATGGATTAGTCTCAGGTTCAGAAGTGGGGCTTTTGGATGGTTGTGGGATCATAGTGGCACTATACTCATCAGTGGATTCCTCCATTAATGAGTTCCTAACTGCTGTGCAGTTCAGAGGTGGGGCCTGGATGGAGGTGTGTCACTGGAGCTGTGACCTCGGTTGTATCTTTGTCCCTGGCTCCTCCTTTCCCCCTCTCTCTCTCTCTCTCTCTCTCTCTCTCTCTCTCTCTGCTTCCTGGCCACCATGAATGTGATCAGCTTCCCTTCACCAGGTCCTTCCACCATTTTCTTTCTGCCTTGGAGCTGGTCAACCATGTATACGGAACCCACTGAAATTGTAAGCCAAGTTTCTGCTATTGGTTACTTCGTCCTAGTGAAGCAAAGGTAACTAATAACAGGAGGGGACTTCAGGGACTTAAGTGAGAGAGGAGTATGAAGTCGGGTTGTGATGAGGGGCACTCATGTGAGGCGGGGGGAAGAGGGTGAAGGAAACAGTTGGCTTTTTTTGATTCTTCATTAGTCAAAGAGATTAGCGTACTCACTATACTGACCAGACTGGAGGGTGTTACATAGAACTGAGAGAGATTAGCATCCTTTGGAATTCTGAAAGTGCAAAGATAGGAATGGAAACACTCAAAGTGGGCAGGTTCATATTGGTGTAATGGAAACTTGGCTCCAAAAAAGAACATCTGACTGTACTTTCTTATCCAACCCCAAAGCAACCAGCTGAATCCAAAGTGCAATGAAAACCCAGTTTCAAATAATCCAACTGCAAGACAAGTACACCCAGGTTTTCTGAAACTGGAATCATCCTATCAGTTGTCCAGCTACCACTTTGGACCCATCCTTTAGCTCTTTCAGTGGCACACAAAGTAACCGTGTCACCTCACTACCTCCAGACAGTGCAGCCATGGGGTTCATTCTGCTGACCTACCTGTGAGCGCCTGGGGGGCCGCCAACCTGGGTATGGTGGCTGCGTCCTGAGGGATGGAGCTGAGGTCAGGCTCTGGGGTGCTCCTCGGGGGTGAGAGGGCTAAAGGAGTCATGAGAACCCGAGACTTGAGCTGCAAGAAAGAGTCCATTTGGTCAATGAAAGTCTAGAAATGCTCTCTACACCATCCCAAAATCTTTTCCGACTTCAGTTAGCCACTGCTACTCTACTACGCTTCCACACATTTCTGCTGTGCAGCTGTGGAAGATGAGCTTCAGATTCAAGTTGAAGCTCAAGGTTTATATTTAGAGGGGCACTCAGAAATCAGCTCTACACCATACCCAGGAAATGACCGGCACACCAGGCACTGGGCATGGGAACACACAGAGCTGTGGCTAGTTGAAACCCATGAGCCCTCTGGGGAGGGACAGTGCCCTGTCTGTGCCCCTGTGCTGTCTAGAATCCCTTAGACAAGCCTTTCCCTACAACTACCCAGGGACTGACTGACCCTGAAGCTCTCCACATTATGCTGAGCTCTCTGCTCACGCAGACCCCTGGGTCCTTCTGGCAAAGAGAGCAGGAGCCATTCCCCCAGGGGCTGACATCCTGCTTGGTGTTAATTTCCTGCAGCAGAATATCAAAAGTAGCCTGCACGTGGACAGTGGTGCACTTCTGGTAGTGAGCAGTGGCCACCTTCAAGATCTCATTGAAACACCAAATGAGGGCCTGAATTTTGCTCTCATGGAAAATGGCACATTGATGGTATCAACATCAAGGAGTCACCCTCTGTACCAAGCTTTACAGAGACATGCTTGTAATCTTAGCTTTCTACCCCCAATATGAATAAATCAGTCACTGCCTCTCTTTACCACTGACCTACATCTGGACCCCATTCCAGACAAACTACATCAGTCTCTGGGAGTGGGACTCAAGAGTCAGGAATTTTTAAAGACACTCAAATTCTAACACGTAGTTAAGGTTGAGGACCACTGCTCAACAGAAGTTCTCAACTTTTACAAGCAGACTTTCAGATTCTGATTCAGACATGCAAGGGTAGAACCTTGAGATTCAGCATTCCAGTATCTCCCAGGTGATACTGACAATTCTGGCCTCTGGCCCATAGCTTGAATAGAAAGTTGTGTACTTTGTTAATATATCCATATTCTAATTTTCCTCTTATGTTTTTAGGATAGATTACAGTAATAGTCATGAGAAAACAGTAATCCAACTTCTAGTTATCTGGTCATTCCATATCTATTCATTTATTCATTTAACAAACATGTATTTTGAACCTGGTCACATCATACACTCTTCTGGCTGCTGGGGATACAACAGGGAACAAAGCATTTTAAAAAAAAGAGAGAGATTTTTATCTTTGCCCTCATAGAACTAATACTCTATCTTGGTCACATCATACACTCTTCTGGCTGCTGGGGATACAACAGGGAACAAAGCATTTTAAAAAAAGAGAGAGATTTTTATCTTTGCCCTCATAGAACTAATACTCTATTGAGGGGAGACAGATGATAAACCACATAAGTACATATATAATACAGGATGCTGGAAGTTGATGATGAAAATGAAGAAAGAAGAAGCGTGGGAAGGCCATTGGAGGAGATATACTTGGGACTGAAATTTTTGAGTGGTCAAGGCAGTTTGGGGTGACACTGAACAAGAATTTGGAGAAACAAATCATTCTAGGTGAAGAATATTCAGGCAGTGAAAATATCAAGTGCTCAGGTCCTGAGGCAAGAAGATGCCTGAGAGTTTGTGCAGCTGTAAGGAAGCCAGGTGAGATTGGAGAGGTAATCCACTGAGACCAGGCAGGGCTTTGCAAGACATTGTGACCTTTAGCTTTTTCTCTATGCTCTTTTGAGCAGGGACACAATAGGATTTAAGCTAGCATTTGAATCATCTTCTTGACTGTTGTGTTGAGAAAAGGCTAAAAGAGGCAAAAGTGGGGGGACACTAATCTAGAGCAGAAAAGAGATGATGTGGGGATGTGGGGGAAGAGAGACATTGATTGACTATGAGGGTTTGGGTCAGGAGGGCCACTCGTGGACTAAGGCTTGTTGAAGGTAGGGAAAGTGAAGTCGAAGATGGAGAAGATTTAGGGGTTAGTTTGGGAATAAGATGCCTACTAGGCATCAAGTGGAGATGTTAAGTAGGCATTTGCATATAGTAGACTATGGAGATGGGAGGAGTCCAAATCAAAATATAATTTGGGAATCACAAATGTATAGAATTGAAATTTGAGGCCATGACAGTGGATGAGATGGTCAAAGAAGTGCACGTAGATGGAGAAGGGAAAGATCCAAATATTGAACCCTTCACGACTCCAACCAAGAGAGATGGGAGGCATAAGAAGGAACCAGCAAAAGAAACCAGGAAAGAGTATCCAGTGGGCTAGAAAGAAAACTTGAAGAGAATAGTGCTGTAGGCCTCAAATGGAAGGAGTGTTTCACGGAGGAGAGAGTGGTTGAGCATGCCAAATGCTCTATCACACAAGGAGACTAAGATTGGCCATTAGATTTAGCAATTTATAGCAAAAGAGTTGGTGGTGTAATGGGTCACACTGAAAAAAGAAGAATAAATCTTACTTGTTACTGACATGGAATTGACATTTTAATGAGGGAGAGAGAGAGAGTAAACAAATTAGTACACGACATAAGATACTGGAAGGTGGTAAGAAATGATGGTGAAAAATGAGGGGACATGGGACGTACAATTGAAGAGTTGTACTTTGGATTGAAATTTTAAAGGGGAGTGGTTCCCAATTGGAAGATGCATAGGCGATAATGGGAAGAGAGGTATTGGGATCAGGAAGTAAACTCTTTCAAGGAGTTTTGTGATCAAGAAGTGGAGCAGAGAATCAGCCATAGCAAGAGGGAAAATTAGAATTCAAAGATTTTTTTTGCCCCCCAATCAGATGTCACATCATATACATTAGGATGGTGACTATTAAAAAAAATACAAAAAACAAGGCCAGAGATTTAGCTGAGTGGTGCTGCTGCCTGCCTTGCAAGTGCAAGGACCCTGGTACCAAACAAACAAAAAAACCAAAATCAAAAACAGAAAATGGCTGTTATGGCTTTTATCTAGATGTCCCCCAAAGCATTCAGAGTTGGGGCTCTTTGGGGGTGGTTGGATCTAGGGTGTATGTCTATGAATTAGGGGTGTGTGTGATTACTAATTAGTCCACTGATGGGTGCAACAGTTTTTGGTGTGGATAATGTCAAGGCCCACCCTTGGTATGGGAGGCACCAACCAATAGGCTTGTAGTTTGGATGGAATAAAAGGGAAACAGAGGCTTGCTGCTTGCTGCCTGCCCTGCCACGGACTATTTCTCCTCTGTTATGCCCCTCTGCTGTGCTACCCTGCTTTGGAGCCAGTCAACTATGGACTGAAACCTTTGCAAACTGTGAGCTAAACTAAAACTTTCCTTCTTTAACTTGTGAATGTTGGGCGTTTTGTCCCAGCAATAAGAAAGTAAGACAGAAGTTGTTATTTAATAAGTGCAAAGCTTCAGCTCTGCAAGACGAAAACATTCTAGAGATTGATTGTCCAACAGTGTAAATATACTTACCACTACTAAGCTATGTGATAGATATGGTTCTAATGATCGATTTTATGCTATGTGATTTTTAAATTACACTTTTAAAAATTTAAAAAAAATTTTTGTTTTTGAAATGGGAGGAGTAAATTTTAATGCTGATGCAAATAACCCAGTGGAGAGAAAATTTTTAATTTTATGGAAAAATAAAACAAAACCTCATAACAAAATAAGAGAATAACTATAGGTCATTGTCTTCAAAAGAGTTACTCAGAGACAAAAAAGATTCTCTCTTACAAAGAAGAAATAGAAAATAACACAAAACTTTTTAATGAACTAAGAGAAAATAGCAGTGTA
>NW_022900926.1:72312425-72341151 GCF_012274545.1 Fukomys damarensis
TATATAACTCTTTAATGTGTATATTTTTTCTCATATAAGAAGTTGTTGTAGGTAAGTTGTATGTCCAACTTATTTCACTTAACATTGTGTTCTCAGGTTGCGTCCATTCTATGACTACCTCAAGTTCATCCTTCTTTATGGCAGAGTAGTACTCCAAATGTATAAAGACCACATTTTTTTTATCCATTCATCTGCTGATGAGCTGATATGTTGTTTCCAAGATTTAGCTATTCTGAATTGTGCTGCTATAAATGTGGATATACAGGTATCGTGCATTCTAAGTCTTTGGGGAAGACACCTAGAAGGGGAATAGCTGTCTCAAATAGAATTTCTGTTTGTAGTTCTTTAGGAATCACTACACTGATTTTGAGAAGAAAACTGATGATGGAAGGGAGAGTATTGACATCAAGAATTTGAGTAGGTAAGGGGGAGATCGGTGCAGACAGGGAGGCGGTGGCCTCAGAGAGAAGCACGGGCCTTTCATCGATTGCAACAGGAAAAAGGCAGAACACAGAGTCTGGATGCCGGGTGGGTGGAGATGGAGGTGGCAGCTTGCAGAAGTTCCTTTCTGACAGCTTTGAATTTCCCTCTCATAGAGGAAGGCGAGCAGGATGATGGAGGAAGTAGGAGGATGCAGAAGGAGGGCACATTAATGGTCCAGGAGGGCGGGAGGCCTACAGAATGGTGCGGCTGCTGAGGGAACATTGCAAGGTACCCAAATGAATTTGAAATCGGAACAGCCGTTAGCGAGCACAGTGCTGTATGGGTGCAGAATTTGAGGCTCCTGTATTAATTAGAAGATACAGTTAATAGTAGAGATTTCATGTGAGCATAGCATTTGCAAAATACCTGTACCTAAAAGTACCCAGGAGTCAATCCTGACATAAATAAGTAATTGCCTAAGTAAGTAAGTGGAGAACACACACGTCTCCAGTGCATAAAAATCCCACCTAACTTGTGTAGGTACTCTCAACTAGGTGAACAGAACTCCTGATTTCTTAGCATAAGCTGTACATAGTGACTTCTTTCCACAGGCACAATATGGAAGTAGGGGTGTGTGATTTTTATAATGAGAAAAATCTAAAAAATGCAACCTCAACCATATGATCAGGATCAATATCAGCAGCGATCTTACTAGTATGTACCTCATATGATATAGTGAAAAGGGCACCTTATCTCAGAGATCTTCCCCCAAATCTATAACCCCAATCTAATGTTGAGGAAAGAAAGAAACCTAAAAAAACTCCAAACTGCAGAGCATCCTACAAAATACCTGACCGGTTCTCCTCAAAACTGTCCCAGTCATCAAAAGTAAGGAAAGGTATGCAACGGGCACAGCCTAAAGGAGCTGAAGGCAACACGAAGACCAAAAGGAATGTGGTATCCTGGAGGGAATCTGAGACAGAATAGAGAAAAACGGATGAGATCTGAGTAAAATATGGACTTCACTTGATACCAAGATAATATTGTTTTACTTGTGACAAATATACTATAGTATGTGTTGACCATAGGGACATCTGACAAATTCGGATAGGACCAGGCAACATGCGAATTATCTTTGCATCTCTTCTGCAAATTGAAAACTGGTCTAAAATAGTGGGGGATTTAAAAAAAAACATTAATAACAGGGTCTCTCGGAACAAACTGGATGAGAAGAGGAAAGAGGCTTCTCCTTGGAAGCATGAAACTGAAAGACTTGCTGCCCTGACATCCAGAAGCTAAACTCTGGCCTCCAAACAACAACGCTGGTCAGACGCTGGCAATCGACACCTCCATCAAGCAGGCAGGTGACTCTTCATCCAAGGTGTGGCTGCTGCCAGGGTTGTGCTTTACCTTGGTTCGTTTGTTTATTTTTGTGAGACAAGGTCTCACTGTGTATTCCATGCCAGGCTGGCCTTGAACTCACTCTGTAGCCCAGTCTGGCTTCTAACTTACAGCAATCCTTCTGCCTCAGCCTCTCAAGTTCTGGGACTACAGGTGTGCAACACCACAACAGGCCATGTCTTGTTAAATTATCACAGTGAGATTACACAGAAGGGCAAAATGTCAGTCCTCACTAACTGAAGTTGCTACCAAAGGGACTGGGAATATGGGACCAGCTTGACTTTCTTTTCCACTGAAAGACATTCAATACAGGCCTGAAGAATTCCATGCTGTCTCTCAGCAGGACCTGCTCTAAGACATTTGACAAAGAATCGCTGGGAAGAACTGGGAGGAAATTTGTTTGCAACCTGACAATGTAGCCAGGAGGACACTGAATGGAAACAGATCTGTTGGCATAAAATTCAGCAGAAATACTTGATTTTGGATGTAACAGAAATACCAGTTAAACAGAGGCTGACAGATGGGCAGCAAGAGAATGGTAATCTGAGAATGGAGCATGGGGGGAAGTGTGAGGAGATTCAGAGGCTGCCAGCACATCGGCAGAGGACAAACCAACAGAGCAAACTTTTTAAATGAGATTGGGCAATGGTGGGACACACAGTGCCCCAGGACCTGGGTACCAAGTCCAGCTCAGGCACTCACTGAAGTACCAGGGCTCCTTACTGCGGCCCTCAGAAGCTCCCTTTCCTCATCTGTCAGGGTGCTAACGCTAGCCCAGGGGCTGTGGTAAGAATGAAATACAATGTCTAACGTGGTACAAAATGAAAGCCCAAGAAATGTTCCTCAGCATTATTGTTGTTAGTACTAGTATTGTTACTATCAGAAATTCCAGAAATATAAGTAAGTCCCAAGTTTCCTGCAGTGCTGGCAGAAGGGGACTATTGGGACCCAGTTACATTTTCTATGCTTGTCCCTGGGGATCACATCTTCACAAATCTTTACAAACCCAACCTCCTGCCTCTCCTGGTAGGTTATCCTCTCTGAGAAACATGCTCCCAAAACAAGAAATAGTCTCTAAGTGCTGCTAATGCAGGAGCTAGCCTTTCCAAGTTGCATCATTTAAGTCATGTCTAAAAAGATTATTCAATTCATCAAATAGTCATTTAATCAACCAATACTTATGTGTACCTACAGTGAATCAAGAGCTGTCCTAGATGCTGAGGACTCTGTTGTGAGTGGGGGAGATAAAGTTCTCTTACTCTGTGAACTCATATTGTAGGAGGAAGAGACGAATAACAGACTCACAATTAGAAGTCAGATTGTGAGAAGTACCATGCTAAGAAGTAAAATATGATAATATGACAAAAGGGAACCAGGTGTCCAGGATAGGTCTGTAATAGGTGACTCTGAAGTCAGGATCTGACTGGTGAGAGATAGACTTTAAATGCTGGAAAAAGATTCCCAGGCAAACAATGAGGCTCAGGTAAATCTCCAAAAGCTTAGCGTCCTCGAGGGACCAAGAATCCTAGGTCACTCAGAGGAACTGTGGGCAAGGTAGAATGGGGCAAGTTGAAGTCAGCTAGGGGGCCAGGGTCAGATGATAAAGGCCTTCTAAGATAAAGCCTCCTAAGGAGGAGGCCATGTTCAAATTCTAACCCCCAATGTCTGTGGATATTGACTTTACTTGCAAATAGTATTTTGGCAGATCTAGTCAAGTCGAAACGAGGCACACTGAATTAGAAGGGGCCTGAATCATGGGAGTGGTGTTCCTACAAGAGATGGAAATCAGGTGTGGAGCCACAGGAAGAATGCATTAGAACAATGGAGGCAGAGATTGGAACGCTAAGGACAGCCAAGGAGCGTGAATAATTGTCAGCAAACACCACAAGTCAAGAAGAGGCAGGGAATGTCCTTCTCTCTGCTGTCTTCAGAGAGAACATGGCCCTACTGACATCTGATTTCAGACTTCTGTCTCCATCCCCAACTGTTGTTTTAAGCCACCCTGTTTGTGATCCTTGGTTTGCAGCAGCCCTAGTAAACACAATCAGCTTAGAGTTTGGACTTCATTCCAAGAGTTACGGAACAGTAGAGGACTTTATGCATAAACACGCAATCCAGATTTTGTTTATAAATGTAGCCACAGTAAAGAGGAAGGATAGGAGATGGGCGAAGGCAAAATGGAAAAGAATACTAATAAAGAGGTTATTGCTTGGTTGGGATGAGAGACACTAGTGGGTGAAATAGAGAAGTAGAGAACTAGAAGGAACTAGTTGTGTTCAGGGTACACTCTGAAAGTGGAACTGAAGTGACGAGTGAAAGAAAGCACAAAATCTAGGGTAACTTTGAGGTCCATTCACAAAATCTTTGCTTTGAATTTTTTCTAATTTGGTTATAAAACATCCACATTTGTTTACTTATTCCAGCTATAGTTAACTTTGGGGAAGCAATCAGACTGGCTTTATCTCTGTTTCAAAACTTCCTTGCTGTGACTCCGGAGGTGACCCTTCAGAGCTGCGGGAAAAGCTCTATGCAGAGTTCTGGAAGAAGGTGTGAAGAGAAGACGCACTGTACCCCCTGGTCGGGGAAGGGGTGGCAGAGATCTAGCAGGGTTTCAGGCGCCAACTCCTCCCTGTCCACTGTGGTGCAGGGAAGTGGTAAGAAAACAGGACCCGGGGACACTGACTGGAGCTGTGACCCCAGTTCTGCTGTCAACTCTCCTGGGACTCTGAGCAACTCCTTAAATGCCTCAAGCTCATCCTCCAGAGCAGTTTCATGGGTAAGAGTTGGTGGTTGCTCATCTGTCTCCCAACTCACGATGTTGTGTATACCTTGCAGAAGACCATTTTTGAAAATATCAATGAATCTGAGGCAAAGAGCAGTGTCCCTGCCATATTCTAAATGTTGGCTAGAAGAAATGCGAGTTCCTAAATCTCTCTGGAGGTCTGTTTCTGGTAACATAGAAAACTAGGTCATTAGAATCAATTGAGAACAACTATAAGCTGGATAAATTCTAAGAAAAATGAAAGTTCAGAGGAGCTGAGGATATATAAAGAATAATCATGCAAAATACAGGTGAAATCTGAGCCTTGGGAATGGTTATGGAGCACAAGGCTCACCCAAAAGCCTACGGCCTCAGGATAAAGGTGGGAGCTGTGGATATATCCTGCTCTGTCTCCACCTCCTCACTGGAAGGAGAGCTGCCTTGACACTGGGAGAGGGGGTGTGCTGATTCTCTGAGAAGATTTACCACAAGACAGGCATCACACTGATTTGCAGCCTAAGTTCACGGAATTAGGGTGATTAAGAAGTCTTCAGGTCATGAATCATGGATTTAGTTCAAAAATTACCCAATCCGGGGGCCTGGGATTTAGCTCAGTGGTTCCACTGCCTGCCTTGCCAAGCACAAGGACCCAAGTTTGATCCCCAGTACCAAAAAAAAAAAAAAATTACCTGGAAGTGCCAAGATATGTGACAAAGCAAACAAAACCATTTCTAGAGAAAGATCTCAAGGAAGTCCCCAAAATAACTTTTCAAGGCCAATGAATAACATGGCACAAAATATAGAAACACACAGGGAAGCAAGCATACAAAGCATCAGCAATAAAATATTTCAGGCATATCATAAATATTCAGATATTTCAATGATCAGACTTAGATTATAAAAACAACCGTGATACTATGCATAAAGACATAAAGGATAAGATCAAAAGTACACTGGGAACAAGAAAGCTATAAAAAATAGAAAACTCTTTAAAAGATTCAAATTTAACTTTTACAAATATAGTAACCAAAACCAAAAACTAAAAACTAAATTAAACTAGATTTAATAGCAAAGTAAACACAGCTAAAGAAAATTTGGAGAAACAGCCCAAATGAAGCCAGAAGAATTATCCAGAATGCAGCACAGAGACAAATAGATAGGTAAATAGATAAAGTGATGAATATGAAAAGTTTTAACATTAGAGTTTCAGAAGGATATTTGGAATGGAACAGAGACTATCCCTGAAGAGATAATGGCCAAGAATTTTCCAGAACTGTTGAAAGATTTCAGTCCACAGATTCAGAATCCCCACCAATCCTAAATGGAATGAATAAGAGGAAATCCACATGTAGACACAAGCAGGTAAAACTGTGGAACACAAAGGTAAAGATCTTCAAACATAGAATTTATCTTCCACAGAACATGCAAATAAGCCAGATGGGTAGCTGAGTTCTCTACAACAATGGAACCCATCAGATAAATGGAATAACATCTTCAATGCCTTGCAAAAAGCAACTGACAACCTAGAATTCAATAATCAGAAAATATTTTTTCAAAAATAAAAGTGAAATAAAGGTATTTTCAAACAAACTAAGAAAGTTCAACAGTACAGGACCTGTATCAAAGAACTTCTAAAAGATGCACTGTATTTAGATAAAATATAGGTAACTGTAGGTAGAAATATAATATGCAAAAAATTAATCTTTAAAAGTAAGTAATCTGGTGATCTAAATTAAAATGGCTGTATAAAACAATAATAATCATGCCTTAAGGAGCCAAAAAAGTTTGAATATGTAACAACCATGGTATATAAATGATGTATGGAAGATAAAAAGTAAAAGTATCCTAAGGTACTTGTACTATTTTGGCAAAAGTAAAGTATGGTTAACTTTTTTTTTTTTTTTTGCCCTGGACCTTGCGCTTGTGAGGCAGGCAACAGAATCACTGAGCTAAATCCCTGGCCCTGGTTAACTTTTTCTTTCTTCCTGGATAAGTTTAAAAGACTCTAATAAGCAAGTATGCTATAATTTCTAGAAGAAGGCCCAATTAATAGAAAAAATTAAATAAAAATATATCCCAAATGAAGCCCAGAAAGGCAAGCAATAAGAATTTAGAATGGGTGAGATGAATGGAAACAAAAAGTAAGATACAGATCTAACCCAATGTATTGGTAATTTTTTTAAGACACAAATGGAATAAATGTTTAGTTAAAACAAAATGTGGGCCGGGAATTTAGCTCCAAGTTCAATCCCAGTACTAGAAAAAAACAAAAACAAAATTTAAAAAAACCCAACAACAACAATGAAAAAAACCAAAATGATTGACACGCCAGTTGTTATGAGGAAATGAATCCCTTAAAAAGATATCAAAGTTCTAATCCCTAGTACCTGTGAAATATGACCTTATTTAAAAATAGGGTCACCAAACATCAAGTGGGGCCTCTTCAGGGTGACTGATATCCTTGTACAAAGAGGAAATGTGGACTCAGAGTCAGACAGACAGAGATGAAAGATGATGAGAAGACATAATGAGAAGCCGCTCATGAGCCAAGAAAAGCCTCACATGATCAGAAACAAGGAGAGACACGAAGAGACTTTTCCCTAAAGAACTCAGAAAGAACCAACACTACCAACACCTTAATCTTGGACTTCTGGCTTCTGAAACTATGAGGCAATAAGTATCAGTTAAGTCATCCAGTTTGCCATATTTTGCTACAGCAGCCTGGCAGGCTTTTTTCTTTTCTTCTTTTTTCAAACCATGCTCTCCTCTTCTCTTTCCCCTCCTATTACGGACTGAACCTTTGTATCCTCCCACAAGCTCATATGTTGAAGCACTAACTCTCATTATGAAGGAATGGAGAGACACTTTGGGGCCTTGGGGAGGTAATTAAGTTTCGGTGAGCTCATTAGGGTGGAACCTCCATTATAGGATTAGCATCCTTAAATGAAGAAGAGAGCCCAGAGCTTGTTCTTGCTCTGTCAGTTAAGGGCACAACGAAAAGGTAGCCATGAGTGAGGGAGCTGTCATTAGCTCTGAACCCTACTGGTCTTTGGTCTTGGACTTGAACTGTGAGAAAATAAATTTCTGCATGTAAGCCACCAAGTCTATGATATCTGGCATGGCAGCCGAGCTGACTAATGTATCTCCCCAACCGGACTTAAGGGAGGATAGCTTTGTCCATGTGTCTGCCTGTCATAAACTCCCTCAGAGTTCACTGGCCTGGTAGAAAGGCAAATTGGTTCCAATAACAAGAAGTTTATGGCCAGTGACCTAATTCCATTCCTAGGAGTCAGCCTGCAAAGGATTCGCCCACACCTCTTTTTCCCTGTACTTGGGGAGAGATTAAACACTAAATAGCCAAGAGGTGGGAGGGCCGCTAGCCTTTGACCTTTCAGCCTGTCAAATCTGGAATCCTAATTAAATAATCTTTGCACTAAAACTTCCCTAGGAAAATAAAATCATCCAGATACAATAAAGTCAGGAGATGCTTGGAGGTGGGTGCGGAATGCACCTTTCAGAGGTGCAGATGAGGTGGGTGGGATGAAAATGCTGATGATTTCCCCACCTGTGGGGGGCTAAGATTTGCCTGGGCCTCCAGAGAGGTGCTGAAACTAGTGAGGAGGAAGGCTGGGCTGCCGCTCACCCTGAGGTGGGGAGAATAAGCCAAGAAAGGGGCAGTAATGCTGCACTCCATGGGTACCAGGAGCAAGAAGGTAATAACCATGACCAGATAAAGTGGAGTTCAGAGAAAAATAGATGCATCCCAAGAGTCACTTAATGAAATGCTGTCCGCCACACTGTGGCCCCTACAATAAGGAATGCTTGGTCTGACTGGGTTTCTTACTCAAACTGATGAGGGAACTAAGTTCTGTGCATCAGCAACCACGGGTTAAAGTGATTGGCTCTGTTGGTGGCAGAGGGGACATCAACCAAGCAGCTGTAGGCACCTTGTGCCCAGCAGAACTCTGAGCAGTGGGGTGCTAGAGCTGGCTCATCTTAGTCTGTAAGAGATGACTGCTGAAATTTTAGGAATATTGCAAGCTGATCATTAAACAGAGCTACTGGTAAAAACTGAAGTGTATAAATTTACAGCTAAGGTGTAAGCAATAAAACTCATCACTCATCAAAACTCATCACTGTCTAGCTATTTTACTTTGCCTCTTTCCTGCCAAGAGAGTGGTGTTGAGGATCTTTTCCCGTCTCACAATTAGGCATCCCGTCTTTGGTGGCTTAAAACTGGCCATGGAGAATATGTTCACCTTGGAATCTGGCAAATGGTACAAATTAGGGCTGAATTTACTATTGGATTTATTTGCAGACTTACAGTGATGGAGAAAATGTTTAAAATACTGATTAAATATAAAAAGTGTGTCATGTCTGTAGCTGTTGTATTATGAATAGCACAATAAACTAAAATTCTTTTTACGTTTACCGAAGCTATTATTCAGTCTTGGCTAACAAGAGGGAAATTCACTGGCTGGAGACACTGTACCTACAGAAAGTGAGCAAGGGTTTCCCCTTGAAGCGGATCCCCCCTGTCTCTTTTAAAAAGAAATTGCTCTTTTATGTCATGAAATGCAAGGAAATTTTCCTGTTGATCTTGGAGAATCTTTGAACTAAGGACTCAAACTAAGTAGCTAATTCAAACTAAGAGCTAAATGTTGTGTTTGAAAATGAAGAAGGCTGTTTTGATGGCAGAGAGGGGCTCTTCACACACACACACACACACACACACACACACAATGTGTGTGTGATTTTAAGAAGTTTTTGCTTCCTTTGTCACAGGTGACAAGGGGCTAGTGAGGCCATAAACTGTGATGCTCTTGGAGTGGTGAGCACTCTCTAGGAAGGTGGCTGCAGTCAAGACCAACACCATGAGCACCAGAGGACCAACAGGACTGCAGCTTAGCTCTGCCTTTCTGCCTGCAATCCACTTGTGTTATCCTCACAGACTCAGAGAAGCAGTGAAATGTCACCACCGTTAACTGCTTGGATCTTGAAGAGAGAAGCTTGAGCCCAACTTGGTACCAGAGAGAGCTCCCACAGGTGCAGAGGCATGGAGGGAATAAGTGACAGGTGTCACCAGCACAGACCTAGAATATGCTCAGGACAAGGTACCCTCAGAGTCTCCTGAGGAAGAGCCCTCCAAAGGCTCAAAATCACATGTTTCAGTGTGATCATATTATTTATATCAGTACATTATTATAATAATGCTATTATGGATATAGGAAACTACACTGTGTTTATGATTTTATAACATCAAGGTTATTATCTTATTGTTCTCTATTATTAACATATTACCATCACATTACAACAATAATTATTGCTATCCTGTCAGAGTCCAGCCTTGTGTGCAATCTTTTCTCCCCAAATACCTTTGCCTTCAGATATACAGCTACCAACTGCCAGAATCGAGCCCATAAGAAAGGTATTCATAATGAAGGTAGACAAGACTCTGATGAAGGGCTTGGAGGCATTTTCTTAGTAATAAAATACAAGCACTTATTTTACTTGGTCAGGATTTTTCTTTTTAACAACTTCTGGCTCTCCAGCTGTGTCCTAGATAGACAAAATTGCCAAATTAGTGGCCATTTGGTAAATGGAGTGAGACTGCACAATTTCCTTCCTGGCATCTCCACAATTAAAAGTCCTTTCATTAATGGTAAAATGGGTGTCAGGGTCTAGGAAATTATCAAAATAAAACTAGGGAGATTTAATAGGTTACCAACTTTATTTTGCCAACCAAGAACTTTTCAAAAAAATTACCAAATCCTATCAGCACACAATATTGACTAAAACAATGTTTTACCACCTAGAACAACAGGAAGCAGATATATTTGAGAATAAAGGATCATCCTTTAAGCGGAGTCACGTTAGCTTTATGAAGACTTCCAAATGGTCTTTATTTTTCTCACCTCATGGTGTGGAATTATTCAAGGACACTAAGGTCATGGTCTGAGAAGCTTCTAGAAGCTCTTGGCCTGAAATAATTTCCATATATTTTCCTAAATATATAGGAACAAGATACCATCCCCCCGCAAAAAAAGAGCTGTGGCCTGTTATTCCAAGAAAGGAAATTCTGTGGGGAAATGAGAACAGGCTTGCTTGCTTCACGCGGGACCTCAGTAGTCAGCCAACCAACCCAAAAGCTTTTGTCCTGCTCGGGGGTGTCTCCATGTAATAAGAGCATTGAAAATGGCTCATTTTTTTACAAGACAGGAAAAGTTTTAAAATCAAGTCCATTCCACGGAGTAAATTTCCATTCTTTCTGGCCCCAGAAATGCAGTGTCTGTTGGTAGTTTTTATTTTTGGGTCACAGCCCCCAGGGGAGCAGGAAGCAGGCCAAATAGAAGAGTGAAGTTTTCAGTATGTTTCTTCAGAGCCTGGACTTTCTCCCTGGCTCCATCAACAGAAGGGCCACCCTGTGCCAGCCCTTCAGATGCGATTCCCAGATGCTGGGGTTGGCACAGGCGCTGAGAGCGTGACAGGTGCCCTGGGGCCCCTTCAGAGACACAATTCTGAAGCTGGCCTTACAGGAACAGAGGAGGTTCCCTTTGTTAGAGAAATAGCCAGGGACAGGAGGTTCTGCCTCACGAGAGGCCTGAGTAAAAGCTTTTTATAAAACTAAAACCAATGACCCCAAAATAATTTTGAGTAACCAACCTTTCCTCCACTTTCTCAAATTTGAAAAAAACTGGGAGAACCAAAGGATAAAGATCGAATTCACTATCGATTCCTCCAGCAGCAGCTTTTTCTGCTGACCTGAAGTAATTGCCATACAGTTTCCTAAATATAAGAGACTTCATTGCCAATTTGCATTTTGGTGACAGCATTGGAGTCTTTAGAGGGAAATGCAAACCTTGATTTAAAGAAAGATAAAACTTCTGAAACGCATTTCCCAATGCCTGAACTGCCTGTGTGGAGCCATCTTCATATTCCTTCTTCTCTGGTGGCCCCTTTAATTCCTAAAAGGCTCACAGAATTTTAAATTTGCCCTATCTGCCTCAGTGTAGCCAAACTTGATGTCAGCATCTTTCCGAAGTGGGAAACTACGAATTAGCACCCTGGGTTTTCCTCCAGTCGAGAGTCCAGGCTCTGCTCGGGAACTTTGACGCTACGATATTCATTTTATTCGTTTCAGTATCTTGGCGGCAGCATCTGCTTCTGCTGCAGTGACTGACCAAGGAGCTCTGGAAAGTGGATTCAAAGCCGCCCTAGTAAGAGCAGGAAAAAGCTCCATATGTGAAGCACTAATCGCCGCGCATCCCCCCCCCCCCCCCCCCCCCCCCCCCCCCCCCCCCCCCCCCCCCCCCCCCCCCCCCCCCCCCCCCCCCCCCCCCCCCCCCCCCCCCCCCCCCCCCCCCCCCCCCCCCCCCCCCCCCCCCCCCCCCCCCCCCCCCCCGCTTCTGGTGCAGTCTGCTCTCTCCCCCCACAGAAGTGCACACCGCACGCGCTGTGACAGTGGGATCTAGGCCACAGCTTCACCGAGAGCGACGCCGTCCCCCCTGTGTTTGCTCGGCTCCTCCTCTTGCATCGCGTGGTGCCCTGGGTTCTGCTCCAGCCCCCGCGTGTCCCGGCCCAGCAGCACTTTGGAGAAGTGGTGAGGGAGCCCTACCTTGTGTCCCCGTTTCCGCCCTCTTTTCCTCGGGATCTTCACTGCTGGTGGGGAAGCGGCGGAAGCGGAGAAAAGGCCGTGACCCGGCATCTTCCTAGGCGTGGAGTGGAGGGGCGGCCGCCCTCGCTTCCTCCCTGCGACCCCCTGGGCCTGCATCTCCGCGGGTGCCAGTCTTACGGAGTGCGGGAACAGATCGCGGGCAGAGGAGATGCTAAGAACGAGTCCAGACACAAAAGAAAACAGAAACACAAGTGTTGGTTTTGGTTGCAAGGCAAACGCAGATGAGCTTTGGTGATCTGGGCGCTCTCTACTCCCTACCCAAGCGGAAGACCATCCCCGGGAGAGCCAACACCACCAGGGCCCTAGTGTGGTGGAGGGGAAGGTACTGGCTGGGGGAGAAGGCAGTAGATCCCTGGACCCCAAGGACTGATGTCACCCAAGAGGAGATGACATCTCTGTGTCTCAGCTTCTCCGTTCAACTCTGGACTATTTTATAGCTCATTGTATTAAATAAACATAGCCGTCCTTCATACTTACTCCTTTCCCTTTGATTGGACTATAAATCATTATTATGACTTCTTTTTCCCTTGCAAGAAATTTAACAGCATAAATCAGTTGCATTTAAAGCTGATGCTGTCCCTCAATCAAAATGTAGAGATTTTATATAGAAGGGCTTCTTTTAAGGTTAGAATTGCAAAAAAATAAAGCAGATACAACCCAGATAACAAGCAATAAAGGAATTGTTAATATATCTGAAGAATTCAAAAAAAACCTGTTAAAGGCCATTAGCAACACTGTGTAACATGACACTGAGTGAAAGAAACATTTCAAAATATACATAAGAATGATCTCAGCCATGTAAAACTTTATATGGTTAAAAAAAAAGTGGACAGACACATGCTAAAATGTCACTCAGGCAGAGAGTGGGGGTGTGGGCAATTGTTCTCCACATACAATCCTGCATGCAGATCCCTCACATGCTGTAATAATCTTGGCATAGCATTGAAAACATTTCTTATGCAAAAATGTTTTGATGTTGAAGGAAGGGGCCACTGAGCAGCTCTAACCCAGAGAACCCAGTGTCATGAAGGCAGGGGTAAGGTTTGCTGGAGTGCTCACGATTATGATGAGCGACTGTAATTCAAGCTGAGGCTGGGCAATTAAAGTCATTTCTGAGGGTTGGTGAAACCTTCCAGGGAAAGGAGAGGCTTCTGCTCAGAAGGCTGCAGGCGGATTTAGAAAAGTGATGGGAGCAGTTCACACAGCCCGGCCTGGGCAACAGGCACTGCAGACTGCTTTCCCCGGGGAAGAAAATAGTTAATTGGGGAAATTCTCAAACAGATCACGGAGAAATGTGGAGTATCACTCACAGATTTAAAGTTACTTATTCAGAGCACTGGCTCTGCATATTAACAGTATTCGATCAATAATCTTGATTGTTCTTAGAAATACCATGTGTGGCAAATAGAATTTTAAAGTATAATTGTATCTGCTGAATGCACAGTGAGATATATCTGATGGAGGAACCAGCTGTTCAGGATGTCAGTTCCCCTCATTTTCATGGCTTTGTGAAAAATATCCTCTCATTGATTCTAAGATGTGTTTTTTTCAAATATTACATCTCTGAAATCAGAATGCTCCCTATAGTACTTTTGAGAATGTCAGAACTCCACAAAGAGCATTTTTTTCTTTCTTAGTAGTATGCAGAATAACTACATGTGATATAATTAAAGGCATCTTAGAGCGGATGAGTGATAATCAGAGAACATGAACTTATTAACATGCAAGCAAAACAATTTTGTTCCTAGACTTAGTGTATTCTGCTGTTCCAAAGCCACAAATATTCATTTTTCAAAAAAGATGCTGCCTAGGATACAAAATCAACCTACAAAAAAATCTATAGTGTTTTTATATGCCAATAATAACTTTTTGAGAAAGGAATGGAGAAAATAATCTCATTCACAATGCCACTATCTGTCTGTATCTACAGCTATGTCTGAGTGAACAAATCTGAATCTAACCAAGGATGTGAATGAAAAGCCTTTTATACAGAATATATAAAGAATTTTAAAACAAATAACAAACTCCCAAGCAATCCAATAAAAAAAATGGACAACTGTCTGAAAAGACAATTCTCAAAAGAAATAAAAATAGCCAGTGAATATCCTTAAAATTGCTCACTTTCTTTAGCCAGCAGGAAAATGCAAATCAAAACTATAATCAGATTCCTCCTCACTCCAGTTAGAACGGCTATTTAGAAGGAAAGAAAGAAAGGGAGAAGACAGACAAGTGTTATTGGCGGGAATGTAAATTAGCGTAGCCATTATGGAAAACAGTATGGATCTTCCTCAAAAAACTAAAAGCTGAACTGTATGATGCAGCTGTCCCACTTCTGGGTAAACGTCCGAAGGAGTAATTAAGTCAGCGCACAAAAGAGATACCCACACACCCATGCTTGTTGCAGCACTGTTGAGAACAGACAAGCTGTGGAATCAGCCTAGGTGCCTGTCAGCAGATAAAGGAATAAAAGAAACATGATCTATATCTGTATCTATACATAGATATAGATCACACTTCTTTCTGTATCGATTCCTAGATATGTATTATACAGCCATAAAAGAGAATGAAACCCTGTCATCTGTGGGGAAATGGATGGAATTGGAGATAATCATGCTAAGCAAAATCAGCTGTATACAGAAAGCCAAGGGCTGGGGATTTACCTCAGTGGTTCCGCTGCCTGCCTTGCAAGTGCAAGGACCCGAGTTCAGTCCCTAGTACCAAAAAAAAAAATGCAGAAAGCCAAGTATTGCATGTTCTTTCATATGCAAAACAAAGAGATGACCTGAAAGTAGAAGGACTACTAGTACTAGGGGCTGGGGAAAAAAACTAGATGGAGAATAGAGAAAGCAGGGAGGGAAAGGATAGAACATGTGCCTGTATATATCACAGTGGATCCTATCAATTTGTACAAATATTAATAATCATAATGAAAATTTAAAAAAGAGATTGCCCCAAACACCAAAGAACCAACAGAATTTATCAGTATCGTTTTTGTTATGCGAAACTTGGTCTGAATCCCATCTTGACCTATTGTTACCAAGTTTCTCCATCTTCATTATTACTGTACCTGTGCAAACAGGAATTTTTCCTGGTGTAAGAGAGAGGGCTGAGGATGTAGCTCAGTAGCGCTGCACCTGCCTAGAAAGCATAAGGTCCTGAGTTCAATTCCTGATAGAAAAATGAGAGAGAGAGAGAGAGAGAGAGAGAGAGAGAGATGAAAGGAAGACAAGAAGAATGGAAGGAAGGAAGAAAAAAAAAGAAAAGAAAGAAAATTCATCATCAGAGAAGGCGCTGAAAACCTCTTCCCTCTCTTGTGAGAATGAGTCCTCTCAAAAGGTGAATCGGCTGAGTTCCCCTACAGTGAGTCTCAGGTTTGCTGAGACACTTCCTTGTAAAAGTCTTATTAATAAGTTTTGAAAAGTAAAGAAAGACCAGTAAATTAATCAATATAGCAACCTAAGAATTTTTAAACAAAGTATCTATTATATTCCTCTATACTAATATCAAATCACAGAAAATGAAATTTAAATGGCAACAAAACATCCACTATAAGTAAATCTAACCAAAATTTTTATCATCTGAAATGAACTTAATTTTCTAAAAAAATTTTCATTGTGTCAAAAATCCTCGTGTCAAAAATCTTTCAGGAGGGGACCATCTTTTACACGTTTTTTTTTTTCACCCCACTTCTCTCTCCCTCTTGGAAAAGCCAGGATCTGTACTGCTTTCCTCTTCCTGCCTTCGTAGCCATCCATCTTGGAGATTGAATGGCCCGATCGGGATAACTAAATCCAATAAATGAATTTCATGCGAATGGAGCCACAGTGAACCATTTCCGGTGGGAGGCTCAGTACCTCAGCGGCCGGGAAACAGTGGAGACAGGAAGTCTCCCGCAGTCTCCTCAACTCACCACAACCAGACTACTGCGTATTTCATCCATGGACTGCGAATCTGCTCTTGTTACAGACACGAACAATTGCAAGTAATGGGGTTGCTCAAGTGAGTAAGAATGAAGTTATTTTAACAACTGGGGATTATCTAATATCTCCTTGGAATAATTTAAAGAGTCTGAGACCAGGATGCAGCACAGTGGTAGAGCACTTGCCTAGCTTCTACACATAGGTTCAATCCCCAGTAAAGGGGGAAAAAAGCGGAGGGGGAGCACTTATGAAGTTGTTCTTTCCATAACAGACTTACACGTTCTGAAAAAGGTGGTGGCAAAAAAGTGCAGGTACCCTGGAACCCCCGCTTCTAAAAATAAGGCATAAAAAAAATTAAAACTGGCAAAGGTAAATACTGAAAATAAGGAAAGGTCCTAACATGCAGTGAAAATAAAACAGGAGGGATTTTTTTCAGGGAGAACTATGGAGGCACAATGAAATTGTTTCATAAGTGTAAAGAGAGCTTCAAACCAGTAGAAAAATAAAATACACAAATGTAAGAGGAAATGAACTTAAGAAAAATAAAAAATAAACACTAATTCTAAGGAAAATAATGTATTCAGAAGCAAAGAAATGATACACACCCATTTAGGAAGAACCAACAGATTATTTACAGTGGGAAAAAGAAACAGGCTAGTTCTCTTCAGCCCTATGAGCTAGAAGATAATACAGAACCCCCCACCTTTTCAGGTGTTTATATTTGCCACACTTCCGCTCACCACAGGGCCTTTGCATATGCAGCTATATTTGCCTGGAGTACTCTTTGTTCCCCTCTACTTTATTCCTCTCATTTTTTCATCATTTGGCTCAGGGAAGCTTGCTGTGACCTCTCATTAGAGTTTTCTAACTCAGCATTCCTCAGCTGAGTACATGGCACTTGGACAAGAGAAGCCAATGGTAACATGAAGCTTATGTGACATGCTATTCCTTCACCTAGGATTCATCTATCATCAGCCAGCATCCCTGATGCTATTTCCTTGCAGAGAGGACCCCATCCAAGACCCTCCTCAGCTCTCCATACAGATATAATTAGAAGGACAGGGATTCAAGTAAAGACAATAGTATTTTTTTAGATATTCTACTTCTGCTATTAAGACTTGGAAATGCACAGAAAAAGTCCATCTTATTATTGGACAGATGAATATTTTTAAAATATAATTTTCACCTAAACTACTCTATAAATAAAATGCAATCACACTAAAAGTTCAAACTAACTTTAGGAAAAGAATGGGCCGAACAAAAGTGAGTGAGGGGGATTTGCTCGCTGATTACTAAAATACACTGTAAAATCACACCGTCGGCAGCTGTATAGTATAGGAGTAGCCACTGGATCAGTGAAAAAGTCAGTCCAGAAATTAGACATGTAATAAACCCTCATTAAAAATGGAAGCATCTCATATCAAGGTAGGCTCTAGCAAAGCTGAAGGAGTGAGGCGGGAAAGTCCCCAGGTGACATCAGAGCTGGGCTTGCACCACGCATGGCCCAACAAGCTAAAGGCACAGGGCTGGTGACAGAAAGTTCCAGCAGGCATCTGTCAGGGCTTACACACAATGAGTGGGACAGCCAGACTGGACACTTTCTGTTCTTTCTAACGGCACTGTGAGTAGCTATTACCACATTTCTGGTCTCCATTGGATTCTGAGTTCCTTCCTTCTATTAACTGCATGGAACGGGCCCCTGACTCTGGTATTCCGGTCTTTCTCGCTGTCTTTCCGAAAGCACAACCGGACTCTTATGTTCTAGGCACCAAACGGAAATCCCTATGTGCCAGTGTCTTCAGTGGTACTCTGCGGGCCGCCTGATGTACACCTCATCCCACACTCTGCAGGCTGCTGGGGCTCACACAAGGCGAGGCTGCTTCGGTGATGAAGATGCACCTTGCACCTGGCTAAAACCCAGCCCTGTCCAAGGCAGCCCGAGACTTCCTGCTTCAGAAACCTCTCTCTGCACACTCTGGTCTCTCAGTTCCCTCTGCCCTTGTCACCTGACCCTTGCCTTTGTCAAGCACCTGGTGAAATGCTGATTGACATAGCTTTCTCCCATCTTCTGCATAGAAGTGATTTCTGCTTGTTCCTGAGGTGGGGGACTGGGTCTCACACCTCACTCTGCTCTTCTCAGTGCTTGGTTCAGAAAGTACCCATGGTGCGCTGGCAGCGTCTCCAGTCTGGCTCTCAGCCCACTCACCTGGGCAAAAAACCCATGGCCCCGGTACAACGTGCTCTTGCAAATTTTAAAATTCTGGGTAGAAATACATTTATTTGAATAGAAATAGGTTCAGTATAATAAAACTTTTCCAAGGTCACTGAAACCATATGCTAAGAATTGGGACAGCTATATAATCTCCTAAATCTGAGAAAATAAAGTTCTTTAATACATGTTTTTCCCAGCTCTGATGCTAAAATGCAGCCAACAGAAGCCAAAACCAACACTTACATGCACTCAATTTTTTTTTTCTTTTTTTTGGTACCGGTGATTGATCTCGGGTCCTTGCACTTGCAAGGCAGGCCACTGAACCACTGAGCTAAATCCCCGGCTGAAATTTTGCTCTTTGGTTTTATTCTTCGTATTTTATTTTTAAAACCAAGAGATAGACAATGTCATACCTTAGGTTAGATTAGCTTGCAATATCTGATGATGATCAGAATAAGGATGATTTTAAGGATATCAGGGAGGGTATGAAGGGGACAAAGTAGCAAGTCGTAATCATGTATGAATCAATCATAAGAATGATAATAATGCACTGAATTGAAATAAATGGCTGTAAAAGGCAATGAGCTCTTCTCGATACTTGTAAGTCTTAGATAAGATGCAGCAAAAAGATGTCATTATTTTAATAGGAAGGGACATGAATAGAATAAAATATAATTTATTTTTTATTTCAGTAGATGTAAGACAACTATGTATAGTTATTTAGTCCTATTAAGTACTAATTTGTCTCTATATGTCTAAGTAGAAAAGAATAAATGTGAAGAAATTGTAACTATGTCAGTCTGTCCTGAAAAAATGAGGTGACCCAGGTACAGAAGGGATTAACCAGGTAGAAAGAGGATTCAACTGAATCTAGCTGGGTGTGGTGGCCTGTGCATATAATCCCAGGATGCTGGGAGACTGAGGTAAGGACAATTTCAAGTTGGAGCCCAGCCTGGGCAGTTTAGTGAGACCCTGTCTCCCCCACACACGCACAGAGACACACACACAAACAGCTGGGGGTGAGTTTGGTGTGAAGGCCTTGGGTTCAATCCCCCGTAGCGCCCCCCGTACAGAGTGATGGATCTGCCAAATGTCTTCAGAGGAGTTTCAGTGCGCAGATTTGTTCCTTCCCCGGGTAGGAGGTAAAGCTCTAAGTGTGCCCAGTAAGTACAATGAGTCTTCAAGACCCAATCTTCCTTCTCAGGTAGAACTCTCACTCTGTTGTTGTCTGTCTGGGTCCTCGTCAGGAGGCTGTCCTGTGAGTGAAGACTCCAAATGCCTGCCAAGTCCCTTTATCCTTGGCCGAGCCTACTGAGGCCCCTCTCCTGACTCCAAATGTGGGACTTTTCCTGCCTACGTAAGGTCACAGCAGCCAAGGTGATAGAAAACCAAGAGTCAGTCACTTCAGGGGAAGGATGAAAGACACATGGACAGAGTCAGGAGAATAAGCACAGCGACATGGGAAAGCACCATCTACGCTGCAGGGTTTGGAAACATGTTAGAGCAGTTGACAGGGTGGAGAGAACAGCGTCAGAGTTCTGGGCAGCTGTTCAGCTACACCCAAGTCTCCCTGCTTTCTGGGACCCACCAGTCCCCTCGGCCTACCCAGGAAGGGAAAGAAGGCATCTTCAACCCCTAGAGCTGCCCCTTAGGAGGTGCCTCAGAGAGCAGGAGAAAGTGGGGCCAGGCCCAGGAGGGACTGGTCATGCCACCTCCCTTCAGGTGGCCCTCCCTTCTTTTTAGATCAAGTCCCCCCACCCATGGCCTTTCACTTCACGTGGTATCCCAAGACTCTGGGTGTTGGCCCAGGGGCTGTTTCTCTCAGTGGTGCTCCTCACACAGGAGGCTGCCCCCTCACACTGCTTCCCATGGGTCCTCTGACAGCTGGCTGCATTTGCTCCCTGCGAGGTGCTGGGTGCCCGGCTTACGGGGTAGGGTTGGCTATGGTGAAGCAGGAGATGTAGGATCTGCTCTTTGCTTTGCTAGGTCTCCACCAGGAACTATCTCTCCTCTGCCTCCAGCTTCTGCAGGACAGGCCCACAGGGTCCCAGCCTCTGCTGGCTGACCTGGCCCTGGCTTCTACTACTCCACTTCCTCTCTCTGTCCCTAGAGCCTAAGAGTGGCAGCAACTGCAAGGGCTATGGTTGAGTGCCCTACCTGCTATTTTGGCTTATTCATCACTCCACGTTATCCTGTACTAAAAATCCAATGCTTTACATACTAAAGAGATTCCCCCAGGCCAGGGATTTAGCTCAGTGGTTCCACTGCCTGCCTCACAAGCACAAGGGCCTGAGTTTGATCCAGGTACCAAAAAAAGAGATCTCTTAGTTAAACTTCAGCAGACATACATGAAAGGGACAGCAGCTGCCTGCCCTTTCGACAGGTCATTAATGACGGGGCAGAATGGGAAGCGTGTAAGAAAAGCTCCTCTGGGGATGTCCTGTCTTCCCACTATCTGAAAGGATAGCCTTTCTGTGGCTATGCCTGCAGATACCGCTACAGGCAAAAATCCACGTTCGTGAGAAGAGCCTGGAGGTTAGAAAAGATGTGATGTTCTGTGCCAGTGACATGGTAAAAAGGAAAAGGAGAAGGAGCAACCCCCAGGATAAGTACTGAAATTTACATAGTGGCGTGCACAGGGTACTATCATGTGGTCGTGACCAAGATGCATGCAGAAATTTATACAGATCTATGCATGCTTGCAGTAGTCCCCTTTATCTGCAGGTGAGCTTTCTGGGGGCTCAGTCACCCGTAGTCAGCTGTGGGATGAAAATATTACCATAGGGCAATGAAGAATAGGATATTTTTCAGAGACAGGGGAGACCACAGTCACATAACTTTTAGTACAATATATGGTCATAAGTGTTTTGTTTCATTATCACTTTTTATTAATCTCTTACTGTGCCAAATTTGTAAATTAAATGTTATCATAGGTAACTATGTGTGGGGAAACAGTATCTATAGGGCTCAGTACTGCCCGCAGTTTTAGGGCAGCCTTAGAACACGTCCCCTGTGGATAAAGGGGGTCTGCTGTATACACGTATAGATGCCTAACGCATCCCTGGAAGTGTTTTTGAGGTGGGAATAACTGCACCTTAGTAGAGTAATGAGGGGCACTGGGGGGTCTAGAAGCTGAAGAAGGGACTTCTCTTGCCTACTGTATTGTAACTGTGGGGTATTGCACGTCTTCAAAAACTAAAGCAACGTCAATCAAGCCTAAGTGAAGGACTGACATCCCCGGCTGTTGGTCAGCCGGGACCAGCTGCACTAGGGTGTAGGAGGTGGGTGGGGTCAGGGGCTCTGGATCCTGAGAAGATTACAGATGGAGAGCCGGTATGTGGGTGCTGCACTTTCCGTGTCCCTTGATTTGTGCACCTGCTCTGACCCAGGTGCCTAACAACCCCATGATTCAGCTGCCCAGACCAGCAGCCAGTGCAGTGGGCAGTTATGGCACCCGAGGCGTAGTTCCGAGTGCTAGGGGAAATATCCTGGACCAGACTCCTCCGCGGTCTCTACCCAACACTAACCGACAGGCAGAAAAGTCACTTAACCACACTGGGCCTCAGCAACCTCGTCTCTGTAGGTTTAGATCTCCAAACTCCCCATCAAGCAAAGCTGACAGAGTGAGCTGGTAAAAGAGACAGAAACCCCCATTCAGACTCAGACTCAGTTCCATAGGCAGCAAAGGCAAGGGAAGCACCGACTCCACTCAAGCCCCCAGAACCAAAAGACAACGTGGAAACAAAAGGGCCGGGAATACTACAGATTTATTGGTGTGGCCCCTGCTGCTGAGAAACTGATTCCGTAGACTGGAGCCAAGCAACTTCATTGCCTGCAGCTGTACCCTAAGACGGGAGCCAGGAGAAAGGCTGTGCCAAGGCAGCCATGGCATCATGACAGCCTTCTCGACAGTGGGGGAGGCAAGGGGCGAAGGATCTTAGAGCAGCTCCTCACTCATCTCCCTCTCTGGTGCTTTGGAGGGGTGACGTGACCTGTGTGGGATGTGGAGGGTACCACGGTAGGGCGAATCCCCCATGCCCATCTCTGGCCTTGAAGGCTAACCACTTAGTAGAGAACAGATTCCCCAGTGTGACATGGCAAGAGGGTGGTTCTAAGGTGAATTGTATTTTGAAGATGGGCACCAAAGAGCCCAGGATGCTCAAAGAGAAGAGGTCGTGAGGACTGAGGTTTTGAGGGACCAGGTCTCTGCAGCCTGCTACTCTCTTGTTCTGGCACTAGAGACAACTAGGCTCGAGGCTCTCCCCTAATCCTAGCTCATTCTAGAGGTGGTCACAGGCTTGGACATAACAATGAGACTGACCCGCTTCTGTCTGCAAGCAAGGATATCATGAGAACTCACAGTAAGAGTTGCATCACCACAGATCTCAGGAACTCCTAATCCTCCACCCCCACAGGTTTGTGTAAGGACATTGCCTGATTTGCTCAGCTTTTCAAAAAAGAGTGCTACCTATCCCCTTGTGTCTCTCTCCTACAAACATGAATTTCTGCCTGGGATGTGAGTCAAATGACATGTCTAGTCCTTGGCTAGATCAAAAATCATCACCTTCAAAGACGTGTTCCTTAGAGAAGTAGTTTTCCCAAGGCTCCTTCATAGCTGGGCCTGGAAATGGCCACATGGAATTTTTCTACTCTACATCCTTCCCTGTGTTGTGATTACAGCACCTGCAATGTGTTGTTCCATTTGTTTGTGTCCGAGTCTATCTCTTTCAACATACTTGAGCCCCTGAAGAGGCTTTACATCTCAACCCACGGATCACCCTGCCCCAGTTCAGGGTTTGCACATCTAAGGGACTTAGCAATTGCTCCCCAAATGAATGCATGCATAGATGAAGGAATGCCCAGTGACCTGCCCCTCTTCCAGGACTCCCCCCACTCCTCAGCACTGAGGTAGCAGGATCCAGCCCAGGACATTTGCCCTTTTTGGTTACTAGGGGTCTCCAGGCTCAGAACTGCACCTGTGGAGTGCTCAAAAGCCACTTTTCAACAAGAAGGCCACCCCAGCAAGGCAGTGTACCTCATGCTGCCAAAATAGGTCGGCACCTGCTTTGTCTCTTTCATTCTTTCCAGTGGTTCTCAGATAGACATTACTGTCCTTGGATTACAGAGGAGGAGCTGAGGCCCAGAAGAGTTGCAAGAGGTCACCTCTCAGGCTCCTCCCCAGGCTCTTTGCACAAATCTCTTCAGCTGTCCTCTTGGGTCAGCCCTGGCTGGAATCCACCGAGCCATCAATGGAGCCGGGTGGGGAAAAGGAGGGAAACTTGACCCTTCAGCCCATAGCTCCCCACCTCTGTCGCCTATTAAGTGAGAGCTGAGATGGTATGAGATGACCAGTAACTAGTCACGAGGTGACTGGATAGTAATTATTTGGTCAGTGCCCACAACACACATAGCTGATCCAGAAAGTATTTTTAGTACATGTTTGCAGTACATAAGGATTACATTCCTTGTGAGGAGTTGGTACCTGTACATAACACATCTGAATTTTGATATCACCTTCCCCTGCCCCACTTCCAGATATGTGCTAAGATTGTTCAAGAGTGGTTGAAGCCAGCACTTGCTGGAAGGTGATGGTCTCTGTCAAGGAGACCAGGGACTTCGTCACTCTGGACCTGGACCTGAACCTGCATGCCAAGTGTAAGGAAAGGTACTTTGCAGGGCCACACATTTTTCTTTCTCTTTTAGCAAACCACAATTTCCTGTTTTGTTCTCTATTTATACTTTATTTACATTTAGTTTTGAGAAAGTGCTGGTGGTTTGGTGTTTGGGTTGTTTCTAGTTCAATCTTTACAAAGCAAACTCTCTCTTCAAGATGAAGTTTTGTGATATAAACCAACTGTAGACCCAGATTCCTTTCAAATATCTTACTAAGAAATATCCTCAAAACTTAGACAATAAAGCAATAGGTTCAAATAACATCAGTCACAACTCTCCAAGTGGGCACCTGGACAGGAAACCACTTGCCAGTGTTGGGGATCTGTGAATTCCTCCAGGAGAGGGAATCCTTAGTGGGCAATCTTTCCAACACAGATATTTTACAGATTTTTCAGGTCCATAGTCACTTACCCTGAGTCCAGAAATGTGTGACTATGATATCTTCATTATGATACTCTTTGGAAAATACTGGAGTATCTAAGGTACTTTGTTAGAGTTATATATTGAGATGTGGCAACTTGAAGTTTGCCCCAGGGACCCCACTGGACAGAAAGAAACACTGCCTTGGGCCCACAATGAGCAGGATACAGCAGGTGGCAGAAAATCAACACTGGAACCAAAGCCCTCTTCTTCTAGGCAGGCCAAGCAAACAGGCATTTTAGAAGTGAACGGCAAAGAGCAGATATGTAGTTATCTTAAAACTGATTAATCTTCCTGAACAGACAAGGACTGTGTTTCTCCAGGGATCAGAAGAGCTGGCTTTGAGAGTCAGTGGGCAGTGGGTGGATGGCAGAGTGGCCCTTGGGATTCAGTGTTCTGAGATGTCAAACTAAAATCCAGCACTTGCCAGGTCCTCAGCAGCAGACTATAGTAAGGATCCCATGAGAAAATGACCAGGAGAGACCTGGAGATTTATAGAGCCCTGTGGGATATAAATTACTGCTGTTCTCAGACAAGTAGTACTATTTTTTTGTTGTTGTTGTTGTTCTCCTTGAAGAGGACAGAGTCAACAGAAACTTGTTTCCTGATCACCCTGTTTGTAGTATCTCAAAGACAGCACACAACAGAACCATTTATGTGTACTTGTCAAACCAAAATAACAAAAGCAATGCACCCCAACGGGGCCACACCCTTGGTTCTTCCTGCAGAGTTCACAGTAGTGCCGTCTCCTGTTCAGACAGTACCTGCCTCATGGGGGTAGAGCTGCTGGCCATAAGCTGGCACCAGAAGGGGTTTGGAGCTCTCTAGAAAGCTTGGGGGCTGAGAGGAGATGTGGGTCCAAGCTGCCCACCGCTGTCACCAGTCACATCTGGACATGTGCTCACTGCTTGCGCAGCACCCCTCCCCTCCTACTTCACCACCCAGCATCCCAGCAAGGACAGGGTGGGCAGGTCATTATCTCTCTGGCCAGTGTTTCCATATGGCCTCCCTCGCACAGCCAGTTGCTTTCCAGGCTTCAAAGGTACTACAAGACCAGGGCCAGAAAGCAAGCTGTTAGCCTTCAAAAGGGAAGCACTGGCCAGAAAAGGATGATTCTCTTTCTCCCCTCACTCGTTCCTGCACCAGCCAATGATACTTTCTGGTCATCTACTATTATGCCAGGCACATAGCGATGCCCTCACCCACTCCTGGCATTTCCCTGCATGCTGTAGCTTGCACCTGAATCTCCCACAGTCCGCATCATCAACACAGAGCTTCTCCATGGCGCACTCATATAGGTCACCCAAGGGGAAGCAGCCCCTGGATGCGCTCACTCCATAAAGGGCAGTGGCCAATAACCACAAAGACGGTCTCTGTGGGCCAGCAGTCTGCCAGCCCATGGCAAAACTGCCAGAGTTATTTCAAGCCTCCCTGAGACAGGGAGGCAGAGATCAGAGTCCCCTGGCCTGTCCACAACTCCATCATACCTGTGTCCTCACACTGCAGATGCTGTCCCTGTACACAGCTACGTGCAGGGCTCAACTCTCAGCACCAGCCAGGCAACAGTAGAGGAGGATAAACAAGCAAATTAATAAAACATGCATGTGTTATTTTGCTAAATCCTCACTAAAAGCCCTTAAGACAAGAGTCTTGATGTGTCCCCCTTATACAGAAGATGGATCTAAATAATAAGTCAAATCTACACAGCTCACAGCTCAGATGACTCCTGGTGTCTCCAGAAGTCACGAGGTGATGCCCACCCACTCTCTAGTCCAGCATCTGCTTATCAAGGTGTGAGTGGCTGAGATCCCATGACAGCCATCTCCCAGGGCCTTTGTTTCCAGTAGGAGGTGGAAGGTGTTGCATTTTAAAAGCTGGCTCTCCAAGACCACAAAGCGTAGAAGCCAAGTGTGTGCATGCAGGTGCACACGCACGCACACACACATACACACACACACACAAACACACACAAACACACACACACCATGTCTGAGCTGGGTGAAAGCTTATGTGACTTCTCAGGCTTGGCTTACAGTGACTCCTCAGCCAGTATGGTTCAACTGACTCAAACCAAAAGGTAGAAGGGTACGGTGGCACACACTTGTAATCCCAAACCCTTGGGAGGCTAAGGCAGGAGGATCACAAGTTTGAGCCTAGTCTAGGATACATAGAAGACATTGTCTCTAATGAATTAAAGAAATAAATAAACAGAGGCAGGGCAGGAGCCATGCAGTGACTCAACTGCGGACATCTACTTCTTGGCTCTAAAAGAAAAATTAAAGAGGAAAAATAATGTCCCCTTTGCCCTGCTCCCTCTCTGGTGGATAGCAGTCAGCAAATAGGGTCTCACTCAGTTATTTTTGAAAGTTTTCTCTCCTTTTCAGAGGTCTCCTGAGGTTGCACAACACCAACTGAATCAATTCTTAATCAGCTTGCTATTTACCTTCTGAACATCTGTACCAATGTGAATGTTTATTGGACACACATGAGGCATTTGGGTCTGGCTCTGAGGACACAAAGGGACACGAAGACAAGCACATAGACTGAAATGCACCTGTGGCAATGCAGCTCTGGGATGAGCCCTCGGACTCTAGGAGGGGCCAGAGCGAGTCTCAGAGCCAAAACGCAGGTGGCCAAGCATCACGCAGGCAAAGAAAACACAGATGCATCCCTGGGTCCTTTCCTAATTTTCAGGGCAAGTAGAAGATAGAATTGACTGGGGAGTTACAGGTGACGGGGACTGTTTTATTTGCATCTGGTACAGAAAAGGGAACTGTCTCACACCAGAGGCAGAAGAGCTGGTGACAAGGGTGAGATGCTGGGGTGGCTAGGGTGGGGACATTGACCCCAGCTCCCGGGATTAATGAGCTAAAACCTCTGCAGGCTCCAACAAAGCCACCCAAGTGCAGCAGGGGTTTACGACAGCTGCTGTTAGAAAATTTCCAAGGAATCAGGAAAAAAACAAAAGCACTGGAACAGTGGAAAGGGGCACACGTTAGCCCAATTTTCAAAATGACTTGTGTTACAGACATGAATAATTATAGTCATCGGCTACAGATCTGATTATCAAACAACTGTTAAATGCTTATAAAAACTATGGTCATTTGTAAAGTGACATTGGCTTCTTTAGAGAATGCATGTGTTCCCCTCAAGTTTAAGGCATAACCTAACTAGATATACTGAGGCCCACAGGCAGGACAATTAGGTTAGAAATTGTGAGGATGCTACAATCATGAAGTCTCCTAATTATTGCAAAGTATTTGACAAATCTTCCCCATGATTATTTCATGGATCAGATAGCAACATATAAAGAAAATGATAAAACTGCTGGGTAGAATCATGACTAAGGAAATAGCACCTAGAATTCCAGCTGCATAGATAATGGCAGCACCAGTCTTCAGGTTGTCTCCAGCTGCCATAGGTCTCTAGTTTTAGTTATAGTCTCCTTGGTGGCATGGGTGAAGCTTTAGAGAGCAGGTTTATCAAATAAGCAGATGACTTATGTCAAGATACAACTAATGTTACAGATGGCAGAAATGAGATTCAAAAATTTCAATCATGAATAGCAATCAAATGAAACTTTTAATAGATAAAAAATGGGAGGCTCAGGCAGGAGGATTTCTGTGAGTTTGAGGACAGCCTAGGCTACACAGTGATTCAAGGCCCACATGAACTACATAGCAAGACCTTGTCTCAAAAAAAAAAAAAGAAAAAGAAAAAGAAAAAGAAACAAAGCTGAACTGTCATTCACAAAAGTGTATTATGGATTTGACAGGAAAGGCTTCCAGTGTGAAAAAGATTTAGGAATCTGAGTCAGTGGCACACCTTATTTAGATTATGATGCAGACCATTTTATGAAAAAGCTCATGGGAGTTCAATCCCTGGTACCAAAAACAAAAAAACCCAAAAAGCTCATGGGAATACAGATTTTCTAGGATCCAGATCAAAAGAAACAATAATCCCATTATCCAGAAGACATTTGGAGTTTTACACCTATTTCTGGGGGCAAGAATTAAAATAAATACTGACTCAAAAATGAGGGAAGGGGGCTGGGGATTTAGTTCAATGGTACGGCCACCTGCCTCACAAGCACAAGGTCCCAAGTTCGATCCCTGGTACCCCACCCCAAAACAGGGGAGAGAATGGCATATGGCACTTTCCTTTGTGAAAGAGTCAAAATAACTAAGAGCAGTTAGCCAGGAAAAAGGGATTATTCTTTTTTTTTTTTTTTTTTTTTTTTT
>NW_022900926.1:72341309-72414334 GCF_012274545.1 Fukomys damarensis
GGTCTTTTGAGATAGGGTCTCACTATGTAGTTGTTGAGACTGACCTGGAACTCACTATGTAGCTCAGGCTGGTCTTGAACTCACAGTGATCCTCCTGCCTCAGCCTCCCAAGTGCTGGGATTACAGGTGTGAGCCACCACGCCGGGCAAAAAGGATTATTCTATGTGGCACCCCAAGGTGGAACCCTGATGTGGACAGCAGCCTCCAAAATGGTCCCAGATGGTCCCTCCCCATCCCCCATGCAGTCCACCCTCACACTATATCGAGACTTTCAGTTATCCACTGAAAGTACAATTATTCAGAATCCTCATTATTTAAGACCCAGTCAAACTCAAAAGTAGCGGTTGATATTTCCTTATCTCAGCAGCAACAAGAAATACATGAGAGGTTGTGCATGACAGCCCATGGGCATTTATTCTGCAGGACAGAAAGCCCCCGCTTGTGCCTAGGACCCAGAACCAAAAATGGGGACATGTACAGAACAAACAAACCGTTAACAAGGTCAGGATTATGTATTTCTCAACATGAGTCTGACGGGATTCTATGGTTTGTGCTGTTATCCCATCTGTCACTTCTTTATAGGCTGAGCAAGGCACCTTTCTACTGGAGAAGAAACTCTAAGAAGCTTGATTTAGTAAGGACAATAGAGACTATTAAAATGAGAAGTGTAGTGTAGGAAAAAGAAAGATATTGTCTCCATTCTAATAGTCGATCTCTTTTATTATGATCTTGTAATCAGTCCCTTCTTCCATTTCATACTAGGTTTTCACAAAGTATCTTTGCCATTGAGACCCCAGGGACAGAGGTACTTGATGAAGATGAAACCAAAAGATACGACTGCAGCACTGACTGTTGGGTGGAGAGTGCTCGATAGATGCTTACTGAATTGGTTTGCATTGGATTGGATTGAATTGAACAGATTGAAATCCTCAGGGTAAAGGATTTAATAAACCTTTACCTAATTGAACTGGACTGGCAAAATAAATCACCTTAACTCCATAGCCTGGAACACAGTGCCTCCTTTAGAAACGATCATTCCTTGTCCCCAAGAAGCCCAGAGGGGCAAATCCAGAGCGTTCTGTGGCTGACAGGGAGCTGTCTCAAGGACTGAGTACTCCATCAGGAAAACAACCTAAGAAGTAGCCAACTGGTGTGGGTGGTTATCTCATTTGTGTCCTATCCAGATTACACACAAATTACATATGCATCTATATGCATAGTACTATACACTATCCCGAAATAAATTTATACTATAGTGTGTTATAAATGCATTGATTCGAATACACCCATATGCACCGGGTGCTTGAATCTTTACCCTGTACTCTTTGATAGCCTACTCGATTGGTGTTTTAGTTTCCTCATGCTGATATAATTAATCGCTGCATACTTGGTGGCTTCAGAGAACAGAAACTTACAACCTCACCAGAGACTGAAAGTATGAGATGCAGGTATCTGGTGTTGTTTGCTTCTTGGAGGCTGGGGTAAGACACCTGGAATCTGCTCCGTGCCTTTCTCCTGGCTTCTGGCTACTGCCAGCAATCCTTGGCATTATTTGGCCAGCAGCTACACCACTCAACCTTCTTCCTTCTCTGTGCGTCTCTTTACCTCCACATGCCTTCTTATAATGACCCTAGTCACTGAATTTCTTGCCCATCATAACCCAGATTATCTTAACTAGTTACATCTGCAAAGAGCTTATAAGTTCATGTTCTGCGGCTCTAGGTAGATCTGAATTTGGGGAAGAGAAGCGCTATTCAGGCCAGTGCAATTAGTGTACATCAACCTTTCAACTGGAAGAAATAGTGTCTCCAATTTAAAAGCATTTTCCTCCTCTGCTGAGAAGATAAGAAATCTAGTAACCTTGCTTGTAATATTGTCATAATTTCTTTGCCTTCATACTAATTTGGGCGACTAAAGTTTTCTCTTTAAATTCAGATTTTCCCAGAAAAATCCACTTTTTCTTAATTGAGGTCATAAACAGTGTAATTCGGGGGTCTTAAAACTACAGTTTGAGTTTTGACAAATATATCCACCAATGTCACTCACAGCCGATCAAAAGATCGAGCATTTTCATCACCTTGGAAAGTTCCCTAACATTTCTTTCCTAATGACTGTACTCTTCCAAGGACAGCCAGTGTTTTGTTTTGTTTTTTTAAATCACCAAAGATAAACTTTGTCTGTTCTTGAGCTTTAGACAGTAAATGGGATTATATAATATATACTCTTGTATCGGACATTGTTAGCACATGGTCATGGTTTTAGTCTATCCACAGTCATTTTGCTCTGTTGCTGAGTAGAAGCCCATTGTGTAAACGAACGTGTCACACAATCTCTACATTCATTCATCTGTTGATAGACATTTGAATTATTTCCAGTTTGAAAAAAATCTACCAGCAGCATTTCCGTTCAAATCCTTTGTGCGCATAAGCTTTTATTTGCTTGGGTAAATAATTGGGGAGCAGATAAGTTACATTTGTATTTAACTTGGTAAGGAACTGCCCAGGAGTTTCCCCGTGGCCTGCTCTCGTCACCAGTGTGGCTGCTGTTCAGGTTGGCCACTCTAGTAGGCAGATTTTAGTTTACACTTCCTTGATGTGTAGAGATGTAAGGAGCTTTTTCTGTGTATATTAGCTATTTTCATGTGTTTTCCTGAAAGTATCTGTTCTAGTCCTTTGTCCCAATTTATAAGTAAACTTTCTGCCTTTTAAAAAATTATTGATCTGTATGAAGTTTTTATAAATTTTGAAGACAAATCCATTTTAAGTACATGCAAAGCAAGACTTCTCACCCCATCTGTGGCTTGCCAATTCACTCTCTAAACAGTATGTTTTAATGAGTTTGTTTTTTAATTTTTGATGAAGTCAAATATAGCAAACTTTTGCTTAATGATTAATGGTTTCAGTGCTCTAAGAAATTTTTCACACCCCAAGATGGTAAAGCTATTAGCCTATGTTTTCTTCTAATTTAGAAAACTTGCCATTTGACCTTTTAGTCTGAAGTCTATGATTCATCTTTTTCTTTTTCCTTGCAGCTCTGATTTTTTTTATTTTTTAAAGGAATATAGGTTCTTTAAATCAGAAATACCACCCCCAGGGCCACTATTCTTTTTTATTATAAGAATTGTCAGTGGCCAAGTTTGGATCGCTAACTCTCACAGCTTCCAGCAGCCTCTGGGCTTCCTTATATCAAATGTATCTTTCCACAACCCTAGAACTTGTAGTTCACATTCTGGACACCTCAAGATTTCACATAAAGTTCTTATTTCTTCGTGGCCCAAGGTATTCTGAGTTAGGTTCATTTTTACCAGCTTTTGGTTGCTGAGAAGAGCAGAGGAGAGATCTTAACGACACGGGGAAGTCAAACCACAGTGTTCCAGCCCAAGCCTCTGGATATTACAGTTTGGATTGCTCAAAGCTTCACACAGAATTTTCATGCCTTCATCTAGCAAGTCATTGTACCCAAGGTCTAGGCTTAAAAGGCTTGGGCTGTTCAAAATAGCAGAAGCCAGATCTGGACAACATGCAGTAGTGAGAACACAGCCCATCAACTCCAAGTCCTGAAGATTACAGCTCGGCTGGTGAAAGACATTACACAGATTTGCTCCGTCATCTTGAAGACAGTTTGATCCCAGATCCAGATGTTTCAGACTCTTATTGTATAGAAGAGAAGTTGAGAGGTATTCACTGCTAATTGAAGTGAAACAGCAACACCTCAGCACAAGGCTCTGTAAAGTACACTCTGGATGTTTCAAGGCAGCACTTACAAGCTTTGCTCCATGGTCTCCCACTTTGTTGTTTGACAAGCATAAATGAGTCAGTCTCTTATCACTGATAAGAGCCGAAGAAAGATCCTCACAACTAGCTTCTGTGAAGCCACAGCTTTCTAATGACAGTCTCTCTAGGTTACACTCGAGTGTTCTAAGGCCTCACAAACCACTTCACTCCTTCATCCAGTAGACTACTGGTCGATAAGCTCAAAAACACCAGGCTCTGGTTTTTGATGAGAGCTTTAGATATATCTGCACAACAAATCGCAGTTGCATCGCAAGACTCCAACCTCAGATTTTGTAGTTTACATTCTGGATATTTCAAGGCTTCACATAATGATTTTATTTCATTATCCTCTATTTTACTCCCCTTAAAGTCAAGATACATCAGATTCTGCCAATGAGTCAAAAAATTAAAGATATCGTGCTAGCCAGGAGGGAGAGAAACAAACCTCAACAGGAGTTTTTATAGTTTATAGTTTGGATATTTTAGTTCTTGACAGAAAATCCTCATCATTAACTCATCAAAGTCGAGTTCTGTCAAGTGTTTGTTTGTATTAAGCACAGAAAAGAGATTTTGCCAACAATGAGTAATGTGAAAACTACCCATTTTCCTGTTTTCAGCTGCGGAGCTTGAGTTTACCATAGTTAGAGCCAGTTTAAGGGTCTGCAAACTTCGGCAGTGCTTAAGGCTGAATGAAGATACAAGCAAATCGATTTCCTATGACATATTAATGACAATTTTTGAGAAATTTCCCATTGCCTGGGCTATAAATGCTTCATCTTGAGACTCATACAGGTAATGACACAAGTCCATAGACTAGCCACTGTGGAAAAGTGTCACGGTTTCCTAGTACTTTCACCCACTGAAGTACCTCCCATTGTATCTTCAGGGACATTTTACATTTGAAAGTTTCCTCCAGTTGTTTTACTAGGTCTTCCTTTAAAAGGCTGTGTTAAATGGGGGTCTTGATCACTTCTACTTTCAAGTAATAGCTTCAAATCTTCAAAAGTCTGGGCGGAATGCTCTTTGTGTTCCAAATCACTTTTCAGCAAATAGAACATAGCTCCAAAACACTCCTGAATATGTAGGTGGGTGAATACATAACAGTTTTCATACTCTGTGTCCTTTTGAAGAATATTAGTATCCAGAAAAACTGAGGTATCACAAGTGGTGAACCCATGCTTTCTGAAGTCCTTCCTGTAAAGCACATGTGTCATAGTCCACACTCCTTTGGCACCTAAGTAGCATAGGCTTCTCAGTTGGGTTTCATTGGGTGCATTAGCAAAGTATTCACCTACTGGTGAGAATAAGCTAGAGATATAGCATGTGAACATAGCTGCAGTTGTTTGGCATGTCCCTGTGATGTCATCATTCTTCTCCATTTGCTGCTACAGACAAGCACAGATGAGCCAGCACACTAGGGGGACACGGCACATATTAAAAAGCACCTCATTGCTGCTTAGTGAATTAAATGCATTTGTGGCCCAGATCCTATCTTCAAAAAACTGATAAATATACTCCTTTCTTGCATCCTTGGACATTCCCTGTAGGTCTACGTAAAGCTGACTCTTCAACAAAGGCTGATTCAACAAACGCTTTAGTCTATTAGAAGCTGCGTGCCTCACTGTCACCAATAAGGATGATTCAGGGAGCATCACATTCCTCAGCAAACTACTTAGGAGGAAGAACACAGGTTGTACCTGGGTCCAGTCACCAGTGAGTGCAAATTCAGGTTCCTCAAAGGCAAAGTTAAATTCATCAAAACTATCAATAATAAAAAGGAGTTTACTTGGCTGGGAGAGGATCCTCTCAATGGGGATTTCAGTGCTAGGCCAGTCCTTTGATATCAACTGAGCAAAGCATTTCTCCTTCATCTGGCTAATTTCTTTCCCACCGAGATTAAAAAACATAGGTAAACTTGTGCTGAAAGAGATTTCCTCAGCCTAGTCTAACGTTGCCTTTCTTATCAATACCGTTTTCCCAACTCGAGCAGCTCCCTGAAGCACCGCTATCTGGATCTGCTGACCGGTTTCGACTTCCACATCAAACAAATGTTCCAACAGTTTTTGGTGTTCTTTAGAAAGTCCATGGTGGAAATCTGAAGGTTCTCCGAGCAAAGAGTTCTTGTCCAAAATGTGAAATTTTTCCTTCATTCGAATTTTGTATTCTGTTCCAGCACTCAGCTCCGCCTCCTCATCTAGGGCCTCCTCAGCCTCAGCCACCTCCTTTTCCATGGTCCCTGGGGTCCAGTTGTGTGCTTTTGCTTTCTCACGCAGATCCCTCAGGTTCAGCTTGCCAAAAAGTTCGAGAGTCATTTTTCTGGGCCTTTCTCCTGGGTAGTATTTGTTTATCAAGTTAGCAAATTGCTTTCGCTCAGCCGTATTCACTGCAGTCCAGGGGATCAGGCGGTGTGCAGGTTCTATGGTCTCTTTTAGAAGTAACTTGAATTTACTTAATTCCTAATTATTTAGCTCCAAATACAATAGCAGCCCAAAATCAGAAAAGGAAGAAAATGTTGGTGAATCTACCATCTTGTCCTTGGATCAAGATTCAGGCTTGGGTATCAGTGGCACAGGTTAAACCCCACCACCAAAATCCACAGCATCAAAGAGAGACTAGGAAAAATGTGTAAGGGCTCCTTATGATTCATCTTAAATATTGTGTATGGTGTCAGATAAGCTTCAAAGTTCATTCTTCCTCTATAAAGACATGCAGTCAACCCAACATCATTTGCTAAAACTTTTTCTCTTCCCATTGCTTTGTCTTGGTGTCTTTATCAAAAGCAGTTAACTATATGAATCCAAGTCTATTTATAAATGATTTCTTCTGTCTCATTGTCATAGCTGCTTATTTTTATGCAAATGTCAAATTCTTTTGGTTACTATAATTTTATAGTAAGTTTTGAAATCAGATAATGTGAGTTTTCAAACTTTATTTTTCTTTTTCAAGATTATTTTTAAATTTGAATTTGAATGTCCATATACTGCAAACAATTTTGCTGGTAGTATCATTGAATCTATAAGTCAACTCGGAGAGAACTGTAATTTGAACAATATTGAGTCTTATAATTCACACACATAGTGTATCTCTCAATTTACTTTGGACTTCCTTAGCCTGTCTCAGAAATGTCTTATAGTTTGTAGTTTTGGTGTAGATATCTTCAACATATTTTGTTAAATTTATCACTAAGTATGTTTTGATTTTTGGATGCTATCATGAATAATATTTTTACTTCACTTCCAAATTTGTTGTTTTCTTTGCACAGAAATAAAATAGATTATTGTACATCAACTTTGCATTCTATTAGTATGTTACTTCTCACAAAATCTAGTAAGGTTTTTTTTGAACATTCCTTTGGATTTTCTACACACAAAATTATATTACCTGTGAATTAAAATTGTATTTCTTTCTTTCCAATTCTGCCTTTTAGCTTTTTAAAAAGTGTCTTTTCTTGCCTTGTTAAAGGCAAGGAAACTCAGAAGAATGCTGACTTTAAGAAGGGACATGCTTGCTTGTTTCTGATCTTAGGGGGGAAATTATACAGTGTTCTATCTTAAAGTATAATGTTATCTTTGGTTATTCATAAATACCTTTAAAGAAATAGAGGAGGTTTCTTCTATTTTAAATATTCTTTGAGATTTCAAAAATCATGAATGGAAACTGAATGTTGTAAAGTTTTTGTCTACATTTATTGAGATAATAATATAATTTTTACTTTTTATTCTGTTATTTGGAAAGTAACACTGATGAATTTAGAATGCAAAACAATCCTGCCCTCCTAAGATAAAGTCCAATTGGTCATGATGTGCCTCTATTTTATTAATTGATAGATTTTATTTTCTAATAATGTCATAAGGATTTTTGCATCTATGTTGATGAGGAATATTGATTTATAATTATCTTTTCTTATAATAGCCCTGTCGAGTATAGTGACAATGGTATGGTGGCCTCCAAACCAAACAAAATGGGAACTGTTCCCTCCTCTATTTTTTTGAGGAGCCCCATTTAGATTGTTACTGCCTCTCCCTCAAATATTTGATAGAGTTTATCAATGAAGTCATCTGAACTTGAACTTCTTTTTGTGGAAAAATTTTTAACTATAAATTCAATGTATTTAAAAGGTAAAAGACTATCCAATTTTCTTTTCCATCTTATGTCACATTTGGTTAGTTTTAGTTTTCAAAGATTTTAAAAAATATATTAACACGAATTGTTCATAATACTTTATTATTATCATTTTCATATTTATAGTACTATAGAGATAATCTCTTTTATTTCTTCTATGGGTGATTTACCTTTTCTCTCTTTTTCTTGAGCAATCTTGTTAGGGAGTACCTAATTTGACTTTGTTGCTATTTCTCTATTGTCTGTTTTTCAGTCCTTCAATTTTCACTGTAAACTCGATTGCTTTCTTCCTCTTACATGCCATTAACTCAATTTTCTCTTCTTTTTCTAGCTTCTAAAGCAGATGCCTAAATAATTTATTTTAGACCTTTGCTGTTTTCTAATATGAATATTTAAAACTATAAATTCCTCTTAGAGTACTGTGTTAGACATATCCAAAAGATGATAGTATGTTGGGTTTTTCCTTTCATTTTAAATCAGCTGAAAATATTTTCAAATTTTCTTGGTGGTTTCTACTTTAACCCAAAGATTATCTGGTGTTTAAAAATTCACATATTTGGTACTTTCCTTATTGTTTCTACTATTGACTTTTAAACACTCTACGTGACCTCAATCTTTTGAAGTTTGTTGAGATTTTTTTGTGTGTGTGGCCTAGCTTTTGGTTGATCTTGGTGAATGTTCCATATTCATTTGAAAAAAATATATTTTCTATAGTTATAGTTTTCTATAAATATTGTTATATTGGTCGATAGTGTAATTCAAATCCTCTACATTCTTATAGATTTTTGTCTACTTGTTCTATCAATCACTGAAAATGCAGTTAAAATCTGCAACTATAATTACAAATTTTTCTATTTATTTCTTTAGATCATCAGCTTTTGTTACATGCATTTTGAAGCACTGTTATTATAATGCAATGCGTTTAAAATTTGATGTCTTTTTGATTATTTGACTTTTTCTTTTCATATGTTTCTAATTATTATAAAACTATGTGGCTTTCATTCTACTCTGTATAATAGTAATATAGCCATTCCATCTATCTTACAATTAATGTGTATATAATGTATTTTTATTGATCTTTTACTTGTAAACTACCTGCAATTTTATATTTGTCTTTTGTACCCAACATAGTTAGGTCTTCTTTTTATTATACAATCTAATAACTTCTGTGCTTTCATTGAAGTGTCTGGCCCATTTGTATTTAATGTAACTATTGATAGAGTTGGATTTAAGTCTATTATCCTACTATTTGTCCTTTATTTTTCTTTTAGTGCTTTTTTTTTTTTTTTTTTTTTTTTTTTTTGTTCCAGGGATTATTGAACTTGGGCCCTTGTGCTTGCAAAGCAGGCAGTGGAACCAATGAGCCAAATCCCCAGACCAATTTTGTATTAATTGAGTTTTTGAGCTTTTTAGAATTTCTTTTTATCTTTGCTTTTTTGGGGGTTTGTTTATTTTGTTTTGTTTTGTTTTGTTTTGGGTTAGACATCCCTGATTTTTTTTTAGTTCAAACTCATTTATCCTTTGTTCTCCAATGGCTAATCTACTGTTAAGCCCATCCAGTGACCTTTATGTCTTATATTTCCCAATTCTAGAATCTCAAATTTACTTGATGTTATATTTTGGAGTTTCCATTTCTCTCCTTTTCCTTGAATTATTTTAAATATTTTAATAGTTGTTTTAAAGTCCTTTTCTGCTCATTCCAATACCTGGCTATGTTCCTATGTCTGTATGTTTTTCTAATCACTGATAACATTTTCCTGCTCCTTTATATATCTCATTTTAAAAAGAGCAGAACTTTAGAAGTTGTATAAAACCACGGAGAATGGAGGATAATAGTTTTTTGCTTAGTTTTGTTTATTTCCCATAATTGCAAGCCCCTTCCTCTGATGATGGTTATTCAGATCCATTTACAGTTGAGTTGAACTATTGCTGAACTGTAGATTTATTTAAATTGTGTTTACCTATCTATTGCTCAGCTCCTAGCTGGTTCATGTATTTTATTTTTTGTTTTTTATGTTTGAATTCAACTCCTGCAAGGTTCCAGAATCCAAAAACCAGGAAAATGTCAGAAACTACATAATTTTTCTATCTCTCCCTTCCTTTTGGTATTTTCTCACAAAATTCAAAGGGGGAGGCAAATTATTGGAAATTGGATTTTTTTCTGTTATACACTTTTTTGGCAAGTGTTTTTGTACCACTCATTAGTTAATTACTTCTGAGCACCAACCCCATCTTTCTTTCCCCTACTCTGTTGGGTTCCCTGGACTGTATTTCTCCTTTGTCCCTAGCTTGATGCTAGGCCTGTCAAGAGAGGGTCTTAGAGAGATGCTACCAGTCTGGAAGAGGAGGGAGGAACTCTTCCTTTTCCCAGTGTTGGGTTTTCCATGTGGTGCCAAGTGGTTCCAGGTGCAGGAGTCCTGGCAGTGTGACCCGGAGAAGAGGTGGCTCTTTCACTGGGTGGCAGATGCTCTCTCCAAAGACAGGAGTCAATCTCAGTTTTGCAGGGGCCTCTTCATCTGAGCTTCTGAGTTCTATCATTGCTTACTTTTCTTTCAATTTCCAAGGAAGTTACTGCTCTCTGTAATTACTACCTTAAAGAATTTTATATTAAACTTTCGCCATTCAGATCTCTTGTGTGGGTTATGTCTTCAGCCGCGTCCAAAGGTCTTTCAGATTTCAGCCCTCCTGGCAGCACAGTTTTGTGAAGGCCAACTAATTTGTCTGCCTAAGTTGTCTGTGGCAGGCTCAGACCTCTTGCGTCCCAAGTCACCACTTGGCTGTTCTTAGTACAATCCACACACTGCTCCAATTTCTGTAACCCCTTCCCACCTTCCTCTCTGGCTGAGCACACTCAGAGTCATCCTTCCAGATGGCTCAGGGAGTGTCTCTCAACAAGACTCCAACTCTTCTATTCACCTTTACCTGCCCACCTCCAGGGATGAAAGCCATAGCTCTCCAGTACCCCAGGAAGGGCTCCCTTCTCTCCAGAACATAGTCTCGCAGAGTTTCTTTGCAGCCATGACTTTTCACCCATCACATTTGAAAGCAGTTTTTATTTTTCCAGGTGTTTCTTGTTGCTTTCCAGAACCAAAAGTCTTTCATCCTAACAGGAAGGAGAAGCCTCTAGGCACTCTTGCACATGGAAAGAACATTTGTAGAAGGACATGCTTGTTGTAGGGCTCGTCGCTGAAAATGCTGACTAGAGGTTAGAACATGGAGGGTGGAGAGATAAATTCTTATGTTTACTACAATCTTCACTATTTATTCAGAAATGTTATTGAGTGCCTACCATCTGCCTGTGTTTGGGGCACTAATGAAACAGAATAAACAGCAAGCTATGGTGAGCCAAGGCATTGAACAGGGGGAGGAAGGACAGGGTGTGAGGAGAGGAAAAGAAGGGGGGCCAGGCTTTTTGTTCCTTGAAGGCCACCAAAGAGCATCAGTTCCTTTTCTGAGCAGAATGTGGAGCCATTGGACATGTTTGAGTTTGGCCGAGTTGTGATAAGACTCATACTTTAAAAGATTTACTTTAATTATTACATGGAGAGAGCAACAGAATGAATTTTGTACCAATTTACTAATTTTCCTTTTAAATCTGAATATATATGTGTTTGTGTGCTCCACTTGTTATAACTCCAAATTATAAGTAAAAAGCAACATCTGCTACGGAATTAAGTCCTGGCACAATACCCACAGGTGCAGGAGGTCAGGCCCCGGGGCAAGATGGACTCCAGGGCTTCACTTCTCAATTTGAATTTCAGCCTTCCAGATGCAGTGAGGCCAAAGGAGAGTCCAGAGAGCCAGGAGAGAATGTGGGCTGGATTCAAATAGCAGTGTTATTCAGCCACTCCAAGCAGATCTAATATTTGCAAAGCTTGATTTTGTACCTATGTCCCTGCGTACAAATGAACACATGCACCCCTGTTGAATTGTTAATTTTGGCTCAGTGCTTCTCATTTATGCAAACACTAGATATTATCCAGTTGTCCCTTTTTTGAAAAATCCCTAGAAAGTAAAACTGAGGCTTTAAATTGGGGTTCTCAAGGCAGTGCAGAGCTCTGTTGGACACATAGCTTTACCTGAATGAAAGTCTTAATCCTCCCAGACTCATGCCTGAGAGCTAAGTGCTGGCCGGGGAACAGGCTGGAATGGATCACTGAGGGCCCACAGACAGAGTGGGGTAGGGTGGAAGATGGCATGTGGCCTGGAAATGGGGTTCATCTTTCCTCTTCTGTTATGGTTTAGAACTAAAATGTCCTCCAAAAGTCTCCTGTGTGCTGAGGTGGGGCTTTGGGGAGGAGACTAGATCGTGGGGTTGCTAACCTATCAGTGGATTAAAACCTGAATGTGCTGTCAGGTGGTGGAGCCTGGTTAGAAGAAGTAGACCACTGGAGGTACGACCTGAAAGGGGATATTTTTGTCCTGGCCCTTTCCTCTCCCCCGCCCTTTCCTGGTTGTCATCAGGTGGGCTGCATTCCTCCTCCATGATGTTTCTGCCCTGGAGCCAGCTGACAAGGGACTGAAATCTCTGAAGCCGTGAGCCAAAATAAATCTCTTCTTTGAGTTCTTCCCGTCACACAGTGACACATGCATTACCATGTTTACAGCGGCACAGCTCACAATAGCAAAATCTTGGAAGCAGTCTATATGTCCATCAGCAGATGAATGGGTAAGGAAAACGTGGTGTTTACACACAATAAAGGATAAACTTGAGTTTGGACTCCTCAATGGGTCTTCTGGGACCTAGCACTGGGCCTTCAACGCCAGCATTCATATCATGATCTATGGCAGCAGTGATTGCTTTGTTTTAAGTCCCCATCCTGACCTGGCAGCTCCTCCCTTCCATTAATCCCAGAACTTCCCAGCTCGAGGCCTAGCCCAGGGCTGATGGATTCCTGACCTGGCAGCTCCTCCCTTCCATTAATCCCAGAACTTCCCAGCTCGAGGCCTAGCCCAGGACTTGGCCGTTTCCGAGGCTGCACCAGGGATGCAAGGGCAGCAGCCACCTGCTTCCTTCTGTTCTTGCTCTTTCCCCAGGTGGCGCCCCCAGCTGGGCAGAGCTTTGGGCCCTGTCCATGAGAAGCAAGCACAGCTCAGTGCTTGCAGCCAGACAGTGCATATCAGCTCTGGAGGAGGCCAAGGAGGAAAACTGCGCTGATTCTTAGGGGACTGGGGAATGATCTGGTGAAATGTTCCTCAGCCTGTTCTGCTTAATACTCATACATTTCAGAGGTATGCCAACAACTTTTCATTTCTGATGTCTTTATTCTTGCATTGTGTTTAAGCCAATTTAGGAAAGGTAGCAAGAGTGAAAAACAGCCTTTGAAGAAGTGTTTTGGGATCTATCATGGGATCAAGTCATTTCTGTCAGTCTTTGCCATCACTTTATTAAAACGAGGGCTCTGGTGCTGGTGGCTGGACAGCTAACTGCTGTTGGACACCAGCCCACCAGGCCTCCCTGCTCCTCCTGGAAACTCTGCTGTCCTCCCCCAGGCCCCGCCTCTGGCTAGACCTAGTAGCCTCTGCTCAGGGCCGTGAGGCACCCGCTTGGATACCCTTGGTGCGGTCTCACACTCATCTGGCCGGGCGGGGTTATTCCCAAGACCGCTCATTAAAATGCCTGCAGTGGCCCAAGGCGCTGCCTTTTCATTGCTCAGAGGTTGCAAAGCTCCCCCTAAAGTGGAACACAAATTAACAAAACTCTGCTTCAGCCTTTCTTGTTCCATTACAATGTTATTGTCATATTTATTAGCACTATTCCCCACTGGACACTGGCGTCAGTATCTAAAAGGGAGCTAAGCACTCTCCCTGGCTGCATGAGGAGAACTCTTTGCCACGTCCCTGCGAAGCGCGGGACCTTGGGTCACAGTCTGTACCGCAGCAGCTCTTCTGGGGACAGGCGGCAGCATTTCCGCCCTGGAGGAGAGTGGTTCTCTCCAGCTGTAATTATCTCGCTTGCACTGCTGTGAAATGACTAAGTTGTTGCCACTGCTTTTATTTCAAGGAACAGCTCTTTTATCTGTTTACTAAAATTTAACAACCTACAGCACTTCCATGAATTAATTACAGTCTGAGGGGGGAAATAAACACAAACATCACCGATCACGTTGTTTAAATCACATTAGCTTAATTGCGTGATGCGCAGAATTAAGTTTACTTCCGCACGTCTCACCCACCTCGCGTCTGTCTGGCTGTCTGCTGCATTCCGTTGCAGGAGGCATATTTTACTGTAGTAGGCGGAAACAAGTGGGGAGGTCCCCGCTGGGAATGTGACGGGAAGGAAAGCTATGTCGCTGTCGCAATTTGTTCTTGGCAGCAACAAGGACATCCACCCCTCCTTGCCCACCAGAAAGATACAATACTATCAAATAATGCAGTGAGAGAAGACTGAGGGTCCAACTACTGCACCAGAAATGGCGCCAAAGTCACACTATCCGTCTTACTACTGGAAGTCTGTGTGGAGGATCAGGGTCCGAAGCATGAGGCACAGTGGCATCTTGAAGGACACATACAATCTCATCGCATGGAGAAAGGCGAGAATTCCAGAACACGAACAGAGAAAGTGAAAAAATACAGAGCACCTGAGAATGTGCAGGAGAAGGCCAATGTGCATTGGCCTTTCTCGTTCCTATGTTTAGATATTTGTGTAATGTTTGTGATGAATTAAGGCTATGGTATGTATGCAGTCTGAGAATATACATTTGAGGAGAATGTGTACTCAAGAACTATTTATAATTAAATAATTACAAGCGTACTGTGGCAATAGAACAGAGACCTCAGCCAAAACACAGTGTGAAATTTAACCCCAATGCAACAGTATGAAGAGGTGGGCCTTTGGAAGGTGATTAGTCATGAATCCTCTTGTGAATGGAACCTGTACCCTTATAAATGCTGAAGGAAGCACGCTCTTCCCTTCCATCCTGTCTGCCACCTGCACTGCATTTGACTCCTGTGGAGGAGGCAGCAAGGTACCAGCTTGGAAGCTCACAGCAGTCCTCACCAGACCCCAGTCCTGCCAGTGCCTTGGTCTTGGACTTCCCAGCTTCCAAAATGGTAGACAGTATTTACCCACTCAAAAATGGTTTTCTGCAGGAGCACAAATAGACTAAGATAATCAGATCTGTGCCCTACAATGATATCCTTGGTGTAATGTGTAAAGTGTGTCAAAGGGGTACGAGCTAGAGGCAAAGGCAGGGCAGAAGTGTGTGTCATCCCTGCAGTCCCCATGAAGAGCGCTCGCTATGAGGCCTGAGAAGGGGTATCCTGGGGGTGGAGAGAGAAAGAGGTTGCAGGAAATTCTCTTAAAAGTAGCATCTGTTGGGACTCATTTTCTAACTTGAAGGCAGGGGGTGAAGAAAGTGCTGAGGTTCTAAAACTTTGCTTGAAGAGCTGGGGAAGCAATGGTATCTTCAACAAAGACAGAATGAGGGAGCAGAAGATTTGGTGAAGAGGGTAGTTTTGGAAATGTGGAGTTTAGAGGACCCATGGGATGGGTAGGCAGAGATGCCCATTAAAACAGTTGAGAGTATTTGTGGATGAGAACAGCATTTAGCTCACCAGACTGCATAAAACAGATTGTCCCTCCCAGCGTGTAGTAGTAGACCTCATCCACTCCACTGTAGCCTTAGGAGAGCACAAAGACTCATCCTCCCCTGAGCAGAGGGGGCTCTTTCTGGCGGAGTCACTGTTTTTTGTCCTCTGTCTGTCTTTAGACTCATAATGAAACATCAGCTCCTCTGGGTCTCAAACCTGTTGGCCTTTGGACCAGAACTAACTCACAGGCTCTCTTAGGCATCCAGTTGGCCAACTATAGGTCATGAGACTCTTCGGTTTCCATAATCACATGACCCCATTCCTTCAAATAGAGCTCTTCAATGCATATGTACACAAATCCTATCGACTCTGTGTCACTGAAGAGCTCTGCCTAGTATACATCCTGTATCATATTTTATTATTTGCTCGATCTTATGTGGCCTACTTCGGGGGTGGGGGGAGTGTAACAGTGTTACCCAGGCTGATATTGAACTCCTGGGCTTGCATGAGCCATCCTCCTGCTGAGAGCTGGGGCAACAAGCATGAGCTACCACACCCAGATAAAATAAAAATATTTTTAAGGAAATTCTGTCACACTCATAAGTTCAAATCACATCTTTATTATTGAAAATACAAATACATAGTACCTATAAATTAAATGCATGCTTAATAAAATAATAGTTCCCCCTGAAAATGGACATTTCTGATGTCAACTGTACATACTCTCACAGTAGACATGGGGATAGTTTACAGAATGATCACACAGCGCAACTTCTGTCTCTCATTTCAAACTTTACCAAATGGAGGTCAACTGTATCTTATAGTGAATCTAACCTTCCATTTTAGATGGCAAGATACTTCTTTCTTAGACGTCAAAAATAATACACAAGACAGAAAGAATGCCATTACTACGTGTCGTGACTATCAGTTGCTGCATCAAAACTACTCTAAACTTTATGGCATATCATATCTCATGGGTATGTGGGCCAGGGGTTTAGGAAAAGCTCAGTCAGGCAGTTTGGCACCTGTGTGGCATCAGCTGGGGTGGATGGGGCCAGAGGGCCCACTTTCAAGATGGATTCTTTCCCTGCATGTCTTTGTCTCTATGTGTGTCCATCCTCCAGGACCTCTCCCTGTGGCTTTGGCTTTGATTCTCAAAGCACAGCAGCCTCCTAACAGCGGCACTTTTATGTGGTGGCCCAGGGCTCCATAATTAATCAGGCGTTTGGGAGGTGGAAGAGAGGAAAATGAATGGCAGGGAGGCTTGCTCTGATTCAGCGCTCAGGGATGGTACGGCATTGCCAACAGAAAGGCTTTGGGGAAATGCACTGGTGATGGTTTTATGTGATGCAGTGGTGGGAGCAGAGTGAGCTTACTGGCCCTAAGAAGGCAGAGACTAGGGATGCTAGATGTCCTGCACTGATGAAGAAGTCTCGTACAATAAAACACTGTCTCACCATACAGACAAACCTCATCTTTCTGAACATAGGAATCGCTTCATTTTACATATACACATAAAATATGTCCTAATCTATTTTCTATTGCTACAACAAAATACTGAAGCTGGGTACTTTCTAAGGAAAAGAAGTTTGTTTAACTCAGTTTTGAAGACTAAAAGTCCAAGACTGAATAGCCTCACTGTTCAGATGAACACTCTAATGACAGCCCCTTGGCTAAATCACACGTGGCAAGGGACCATCTGTGGACAAGAGAGATAACAAGACAGAAGCCCAAGAGGTGTGGGGGGCTAGGCTTGCTCTTTTCATACAGTGTGTTCTCTTGAGTGCTAAACGGGCCCCGAAAGAATTGCAGTAATCCTTCCCAAGGGTAGTACCCCAGAGGCCGCATTGCCTTGCACTAGGCCCCATGTCTTAGATATTCTGTCACCCAACACCACCATCTAGAGACCAAACTCCCAGTTTATGAAGCTCTGGGGACCACACTCAAATCGATCTGAACCACAACAAGGCATTTCTGCTCCCTTTTAATAGATACTTTGATACTAAGAATGCAATTAGTGCACAGGTTGTGAGAAGGCCGATCTTTATTTTTTTGGAATTCCAAGAGTTGTGCATCATTTTGGAAACTCAAGTCACTAGAAGCGGTGGCAGCTCGTGTCACTCATTTTCTACCGTGCTAGAGGGGCGGCCACATGGAGGCTCGGCACCTGCCACTTGGGCCTGTCATCGAGCGCAGAGGCATTGCGCATTACTTTTCCTTCATTTCTCCTTGTTTCACTTAGGATATTTTATTAATTTTTCCAAATTATGGGTATAGGTGGATTATATTAGCAGAATGTCACCTCAGGCCCCTAAACAGGGTGTTCAAAGTATTCCTAATCAAAAGAGAGGTGTTGACTCTGACAGGACTGAGAGTTCACCACTTTAAAAGAAGTTTGCTGTGGACCAAAACTGCCTTTCCAAGGGGACACACAGGGAATCGTCTCCTTCCTGGAACTTGCTTGACCTGGAACATTCCAGCCTGACTGAGCGGGAGCAGCTGGTTCCCCATCACGAAAGGGCTCTTTCTCCTCAGCCCTCCGAGGTGGAGTCCCCAGCCCACTTCTCAAACTGGAGAAGAGACATGGTGCCCTCAGCAAGCTATTTAAGAGAAGCCTCGGTTTCCCCACACGTGTAATGGAGATAAAAATAGCCCTCCCACGTTGACTTCCATGTTCTGTAGATTCAACAAGAAGAGGAAGCTGAGCCCTACAGTGAAGCATCTGATGCTCGGGAAACAGAAGTGTGGGTTTATTACCGTCTGTGTAGGGCGATAGTCACCCCATTGAGAGGCTTTCAGGAAATGTACTGGTGATGTTTGATTGGTACAACATTGGGCCCAGGCAGCATGACTGGCATAAGTAAGCTTATGGTTTCTAAGCCCTTTGCAATAGTGCATTTCCTTTTAACCACTCAGCCGTGAAAATGATAAGGAGAAGCATCATCCTCCTCAGGAAGGAAGATCAGGGGTGCCCAGTATTAGGTGGGTCAGGGTCACCCTAGGAGGCAATTCCAATTTGGAATTGGAATCCGTGCGGCTCCCTTGAGATGTATTCTGTGCAGCTCTGAGGACAAAAGTGGGCCCCCAGAAGGAGAAGTTGCTGGAGAAGGAAGTTAGGGAAAGTGCTGGAGGGAAAAGATGCCCTTGCTAACAACTGGAGCACCCTAATGAAGGGGAGGAGAGGCCTAGGCTGTCTGTACCCTCTGAGACCCCAGGAAAGGGTCTGCGTCTTGCTGTTCTTGGAGAAGGCCTTCAAACACATTCAGTCCAGGAGTCTGAGAGTTGCCTACAGCCTCCTGCTCAGAGTATAGGATTTGCTTTTAATTTTATGCTTTGCCCCTCAATCTCTTTGTTTTGGTTATTATTTTAACCTCCTAGTTTCTACAGGGGAACAAGATGGCTGGAAAATGTTTGGGACTTCAGTGGATGCATGGTTTCCATATAAATTCTCCTTACCCTGTCCTAAATCTATATTTCCAGGAATGAAAAAGTCCCTGATAGGGAGAACACAAAGCACACAGACAGAATGCAAGGAATCTTAGCCAAAGGGTGGCCTGGGTTTCCTTAGCTTTGTCCAAGAAGACATGTCATTCACTATATCCAATGCCAAAACTAGAAAGACCAGCCAGGTCTTTGGCCCTACAGAATTTTTTTTCTCTTCAGGAATGCAAATGTCAAATACAGTCATAAACAACCTGACCTATGTTCAGAAAAATAATATACATATATATATATATATATATGTATTTTAAATTATCACATTTCTATTTCATTCCACATTACCCTGGTCTCAAGCCAGATACTAAGAACTTAACTTGTTAGCATTTGACCTGAACAGAGATTTGAGATATTTCCAGGGAAATGTGTATGAAATAAACCTTTCTGAATGGTTTGTTTGCTTCCTACTTTGCTATCAAAGCTCTTTTATTTGCTTTAGTCTTTACTGGGCTTGTGCCAAGTGACTTTTAGCTAAAAGGAAGGGCAACCAATAAAAAGCAATCCTTTGCACCACCTCGGACCCCTGACCCCTACACATTCTTACACACATCACAACCCAAGCTGAGTTTCCAACTTCACATCCCTGAAGACAGTTTATACTCACTCACTCAGTTTCATTAAGACAACACAGACTTGTACAATTTCTCACTCTGGGACCAATTAACCATTTCCATGTTGGTGATCAACATAACCCTACCATAATATTTGCCCTCTTTTTTTATATTGTTTAATATTCATTATGTTACAAACACTAAAACAACATCTATATTTTCACACTGTGGGTAATGAGTTGAGGCAGAACAGGTTTTTCCTCAACATGTGTACACTTTGTAATTTGCACACCAGAATTTACATAGTTACATGCAATTTTTCACTTGCTGTTTTTTTTTTTGTTTTTTTTTTTTTTTTTTTGCAAATGACATCTTAAAAATGATATGCTCAGATATCCTCAAGTACCTTTTGGCATCTAATAGAGGATGCCAATACAAGGGGCAACACACCGATGGCTGCTGGATGGGCCCCTAAATTTCAAGGCAAATTCCTTCAGCACAGATAACAATGGCAACAGCAGAACAAAATTTGCTAAAATCTAGCCAATGAGAGCAAGCCTCTCACATCTGAAAATTGACAGAAATCTATTCCTACAGAGGTGCTCTATACTTATCAATATGCCCAGTGCCTGCCTCACGGAGCATTTTAAAGTCAGTCCTCTTTGAAGTAAACAGCATTATCTTAGTAGCTGATTATTTGATAAAGTCTTGATATTGCCTCAATTTCCCACTAATGAAGGCACTAGCTCCTAAATAACTGTGAGGAAAAGAGATTGGCATCTTCTTTGGAAGGTCATTAAAAAATAAGAATGGGGGTGGGGGATTTAGCTCAGTGGTTCCGCCTACTATCTCCAGTGCAAGAACCTGAGTTCGAGCCCTGGTACCCCCCACCCAGCCAAAAAAAAAAGGAATGATTCTCATAGTCCTATGCAGTAGCTTAGAAATGGTCCAAAAGAAATTGAGTTACACAACCTCCACATCCTATCTCCAAACCAGAGGCACGAAAGCCTTGGAGATGGCGTTCACGTCATGCTTTTTGTCTTCGATCCTGCCTTTCCTCATTCAGAAAGGCCAGGCTGTCTGTCAAAACAGTATCTGCTCCTCTGGGCAGCCCAGGCTGGCTGGAAGGCTGCAGCCACAGCAGACCAAACACAGCCACTCTGAGGACACACAGGCTGATGGGAGGGCCCAAGGCCTGGCTCAGGACATCAGGGGAAAACAGACTCATCAGGCTAATGATGTCCCAGAATGATCTGTGGGTAGAAGAGAAAGGGAAAGGGAATGCACTCATCAGGTCTTTAAGCTGAGTGCCATAGCTATTGTGACTTTCCTAAACCATCCCTACAAGCACATGAGGGTGAATGATGGTCCTTGCCGGAAATGAGAAGGGAAGGCTCCCTCCTCTGGCTTTCGACCGGATACCTCCTTGCTCAGTGCTGTTTTCCCCTGCTGGACTTTGATCCAACTAAGAGAAGTCTTCGCTTGGCCCAACTCAACTTTTGTCCCCATATTTAGCAGATGCTGTACATTGCTTCAAGGGTTACTTTCCACCATATGTTTCTATTTTATTCAGAAGAATGAATGCTTTTGCTATAATATATTAATTAGCACAGGAAGAGAAAAAAGGCAAAGTCTTTTGTTATCGAATATCAAATTGCGCCGGGAGTGGTGGCGCACGCCTGTAATCCCAGCACTCGGGAGGCGAGGCAGGAGGATCGCTGTGAGTTCAAGACCAGCCTGGGCTACATAGTGAATTCTAGGTCAGTCTCAACTGCACAGTGAGACCCTGTCTCGCAAAACCAAAAAAAAAAAAAAAAAATGCAAATTGCAGCACACAAAAGTTGAGTCACCATCATGGGGCTCAGCAGACATCACTGTCTTTAAAGCACAACATCAACAGTATTTTTCCTTCGCACATTCATGTCCCCATAACAGCCAAGTCCACTCAGTTTCTGTGCTGTGCACCAGCTGGGAAGGGCAAGACCACTGTTTGGCCTTGCTCAAAAGCCTAGCCTCTAAAGCACAAGGTCCTGAGTTCAATCCCTGGTACCAAAAAAAAAAAAAAAAAGCCTGGCAGCCCAGCTGCAGGAATGTGCGGTCGTTCCTGAAATCAACAACATGGAGCAAGTGCTATTTATCTAATCAAAGCGTACAACGGCCAGAAAGAAAGATAAAAAGAAGGAAAGAAGGGAGGAAGGAAGGATGAGCACACCTGTCCCTTTACAAACAAAACTCTCACCCGAGTTTGTTGGAGAATAAAGGAAAGTTTAGAAGGTTTTACACTACCAGATTCTCTGTAAACCATGATCGATTGTAACCGCTCCAAGCCACACACCAGGGAAGCCTGCACTGCGGACCTGAGAATACATTTCCACAATCAGGGTGCCACGTGCGCTAGTGGAATGACTTCTCAGCTTAACACAAAGTAAGGCACAGGGTGGTAAATTCTGTTCTGCCCTCCACTAGTAGTGGAGCAGTGGTCATCCGAGGAGCGAGAAGTCCTAGCTTCTCAGTGGTGACAGGCAGGGTGCCTCCTGGGGGCAAGGGCTGATTTTTTCCCAGCATGCCCACATCTACTCACCCAAAGGCAAGGATGTTCTTGTGTCTGACAGACTGTCCCCCAACCAGCAGGAAGACTGGTCACTCCTACCCCATCTTGGCCAAGTAACCTGGCTGCCAGAAGCAGGTGCCCAACCACGCGAGCATCGAAGGCTCCGGTGACTGCTGGGGAGTGATTTGCATCCATGACCAGTCTTCCAGCGGGTGTGGCTGTGAGGCTGCCTCCAATGCTGCCCAGCGGTGTCCAGCAGCACTGGGAAGTGCGTGCATGCGCGTGTGTGTCTGAGAGTTGTAGCACATGCTTCTCCGAGATGCCAAGGGCTTCTGTGCTTCTGCAGGGATTACTCTGCACAAATCAGAGTAAGCTAAATTCCCAACTGCCTGGGCTGGGTGGGTCCTGCCGGCCCTTCTGCCCCAGATCCCCTGCTTCAGGTCTCAGCCTAACACAGCTTGAGCGAGGTTTGAGAAACGCGAGGTGACAAACATCTGCCAGAACGGAAACCAAGATGAAGGCGGCAGCAGTGAGGAGCACTTCGAAGGCACGCGGACCGGGTGTGGGCGCAGCAACCGGCACAGGCTTTGCCCCGCGACTTAAGCAGAGTCCCACAGAGATTTAGAGCAGAGATGAGGGCATCACTCTTGCTTGCACATGCAGAGGTTTAGAAGGGGAAAGGTAGGAAAGGAAAAATGAAGAAAGAGAAAGTGACAGAATCAGATGCCATCCGAACGCTCTGAACTACTCTTTCGATCTCAAAAATTTTAGGATTGGGGTCATCTTAACGGTCTTTGAATCGTGTCAGAAAATGTCGCCATAGATATTTGAATTAAAATCCACTAGGTTTGCCAAAAGACCAATTGTTTAATATTGGCAGCATCCTAGAGAACTTACCAGGCAGCATACTGCCCAGCTCAGAGAATTGCTAATTCCAGAGAAAGTTAATTATCACCTGATTGATAAAGTTGTAAGTTTTAAAGCTTGTGGCATGGTATTTGTGACTCATTAATTAAAATTAAGAGTAATTTATTAGGCACCCTGGTGGCTTCTGATATATTATATTTGTACCCAACCATTTGGTTTTTCTCCCAGGGGCTGTTTTTAATTCCCCTCATCATTTCTCACCTGTCTTTGAAAGCAACAGATGCATTTTTAAAAAACCACGTAAACCTCAAACTACCCTTTAGGGAGATGGCAGGATTAAGAAGTAAGGTGTCCAGGGAAGCATTTTTAAAATGCTCTCTCTTAGGAATGTGAAATTCACCTGCCAATAAAAAAAGAAGCTTGTGTGTTCACACCAGAGAGAACAGCTTTCATTTCGAATGCCATCCATCCCCAGGTTCTCATGCTCCTTGATGAGTACCTGGGTGGAGGGTCTTCCTTCATCTCCTCTTCCCCTCCAGCCTCAGACATAATCTGAGGGTCTGCGGAAGAATGACTGCAAGTGCAGGAAGCCTGAAGCCCCCAGCCTGAGGAACACAGTGTCAGGAGCACGCATGGTCATTCTCCAGTGCTCCCACGGGCCGTTTCCAGGACATATGCAAAGGGAGCACAGTTCCGCTGCCTGGGTCCACAGTGTGACTTGGGGAGGAGAAAAGCTTTCACAGAACTCTACCAGGGCTCCCAGGGGGAGTCGGCAACTCAGTCACCACCTCTGCCCGGCCCAACTGCTGTTCGCAAAATTGTAAACAGACCTGTGGTATGAAACACTCTATATTTAACTTCCAGATTTATGACATACAAAGATTATTCCTCTCAGGGCACGCCTAGCTATGATTTCAGAGAGTTTCCTTAAACTTGTCAAAAATAAGTAATCGGGACCCAAAAGTGAGATTAAAAATAAGTAAATAAATATGCCCCCACATAACTAGAGATTTAGACAGTCCGGTGGAGATTTTCCTGATCAGTTAAGAGTTTTTAAAGTACAATACCTCAGTCTCCTTCCTTTGGGTTACGGCTTGAATTTTTGTCATAAACAAATATTTTGAACATTTAAAAAGTCATTACTAGGGCCGGGGATTTAGTTCAGCGGATCGGTGGCCTGCCTTGCAAGCGCAAGGACCCGAGTTCAATCCCTGGTACCAAAAAAAAAAAAAGTCATTACTTTAAAAAATCCTCAGGATCGAAGTTCTTACTGGAACTGTGTGACAGAATCTGAAGCTGGCTTGTTTCCTGGCCATGGATGTGCCCAGCTTACCTGGCACCAGAGGAGAGTCTGTGACCTCACCAGGGACCCAAAGCCAGAAAGTGAAACTGCTCCTGTGGGTTTCAGGTTTCGACTGCCGAAATCACGTAGAGCAAAAACAGGAGTGGGGGCAATGTGCTCCTTTCTCTTACTGTTTTCTTATCTTCTTACTTACTCTTTCTTTTCTCTTTTCTCTTTCTCTTTGCCAGCAAACAGAAGTAATTTTGGTGACACATGAGAAGCATAAACATCTTAAACATAAAACAATTGGGTTTTTGTGGGATCTGTGCTTTTAAAAATAAGTTTTACAAATCAAGCAGACTAATAAATTTTTAACACTATACCAGCGGGCTGGACATTTAGCTCAGTGGTTTTATCGTCTGCTTTGCAAGTGCAAGGTCCTGAGTTTGATCCCCAGTACCAAAAAAACAAACAAAACAAAACAAAAAATTACAAAACTATACCAGAGCTCTTCCACATACACAATTTTAAGAGCTTGTAAAAAGCACACTCATATTTTTTTAAAGTATGTCACAAATATGTTTAAAAGGTAGATTTTGAAGCCACCAAACAAGTTCCTGAAATGAAGCCTCTAAATTTTATTTGTTTTGATGATCATTCAATACTGTTTTTCTAGGTTGTCCTCTGCTGTCGTTCCCGTCCCTTTATCACATTTTCAAGCTGATCCCAAGCAACACACACACACACACACACACACACACAAAAACGCTCCGCAAATGCTGGACCCGCCAGGCCGTTCACCACACAATGAATGCCTGTGTCATTATTTTTCTGCTTTCCTTCCACATATCCTACTTTAAGAAAAACAAACTCTCAAGGAAAGAAGCAACCATGCCCCTCTCTCTTCAGAGGGTTCCTCAGGTGAAAAAGGAAGAAAAAGGCAGAGCAGACAAGTACCGCCTCGATTCCGAAGCACCCAGATGACCTTGCCTCGGAGTTGTCTCCTGGCACAGTGCTGTGACCAACCCAAAAGCCACTGTCTCAGAGTCTGCAGAATCTGTAGACAGCACAAGCCACCTCGCACTTGCCGTCACAGACAGCGGGAAGAACATCGGGTACAGCACACGGCCTGACTCACTCCACACAGCCAGCACCCCACCCTCATTTACCTGTCCTGTCCACACCGACGAGTGACCTGGAGAGGGCACCACCAGCTGCACAGGGACAAGCGGAAGCTGGTTCAGCCGCGCAGCACTCCACCTGGGACAGGGCACCTTGTGTTTGAACTTGGGAAAACTTCTAAACACCCCACGGACCCCAGGTTTTGCGCCCCCACCACACACCCATTAACTGAAACCAGCACAAAGATGTGAAATATTTTACCTGAGATATTAAAAATAAAATCTACTTAAAAATCAATACTTTGACATGTTCATAATGTTTAACAACCAAATTTTAGGTAAATATTTTTACCCCAAGACATAGTGTAATTTCTAATTTGAAAGAAAGCAAGGCAAAGCAAAATTACTGTGGAAAAATGTTAGCCAATCATTTGAATTCACATTTGAAAAAAAAAAAAAAAACAGTTTTCTATTTTGGAAAAAAAAAAAAAAAAAACAGTTTTCTATGTATTTCAAGGCAGAGTTAAGGAGCATTGAATGTGTATATATCCAAAATGTATAACATGTATACTCTCCCTCTCTGAGTCCTGGTGAAGAAATCAAATCTTGTATTTGCACAGGAGGAACTGCTGGGCTCATGGGCATAGAGCAGGACACTCATGCATTGCCTTAGAGGTATGCATGCAACCCCCAAAGCTACAGCAGGTAGCCTGTCACACTGACAGCTCAAAGAGAAGGACCCGAGTCAGTGGCACACCCTCCAGTTGTGTGCTTCCCTTACCTACGGCTTGCTCACCACGGCCCTGATCAAGGTGCTGACCACACGGAGGGTGTTGGCTCAGAAGACAGACGGCTTTCGGCACATGCAACCCAAGTATTGCAAAAGCTGTCTTCTGCCGGGTGCTAGTAGCTCACAGTTAGTCTCCAGCAGCCCTGTTCTCTGGCTGCAAACATCTCATTAGACTAATGCATTCAGCACAGGCTGAACACTCGATTTACCATAGCTACAGCAATGAATTTCCATTACGATGACAGCTTCGACCACATCATGTCCGGAAAACCAGCCAACCACTGGCTTTAAAGAACACACACATTTTACATGCAGAAAACGAAGCCTCTGTGTGTGTGTGTGTGTTGGTGTGTGTGTGTGTGTGTGTCGGTGTTTCCTTCCTCTTAGCAGCTCCACTAAGAGAAATGTGCAGTGTAGCTTTTTGTCGACATGAGCTGAAAGGTAATGCCACTCCTGCTTCTTTGGTAGTTACGTCCCTGTAATAATCTGAATTGTGTCACAATTGTCAGAATGGGTGTTTCCAGTTGTCATTACCCCTCCCCTGTTGCCATAGAAACCAGACTGTAGCATCATCTCTTTGTCCCAGTCCTGCAGCAATGAGGGCTTATAAGACTGGTGATCAGACAGAGCAAACGTTGGACTTTGGACAAGGAAGGAAGGAAGGAAGGAAGGAAGGAAGGAAGGAAGGAAGGAAGGAAGGAAGGAGGGAGAGAAATGTTTCAACTGCTTTGTTGTTCAGAGAGCTTGTGCGTCCGACAGAGGAGCGTGGCTACGTAGATGAATACATCATGGTTGAACTTATCAGCTCCCAGCTGCCTACAACATGTGTGCACAGGTTACAAACCCTGTGCCTGGGCTCCAGATCTGAAGTGTAAGGTCATAAGCATGTCTACACCCCTGAAGCTGTTTAGGGACTGTTTGGGAGCAGTGGTCCTTGCGCAGGAAAAAAGCTGTTATCCATCCTCCACACCCCATTGCCTTCTTTGTGGCCAGTTTGTCCCAATGAAGATAGTTTTTTCTTCCTCTTTCTTCAGTGAAGTAGAGCAGGGTTCCCATTCACTCTGGGGTCTTGGGGTATTCCCAAGTATTTCCTACAAGTCATCATGTCCATTCTACAATTACTCCCCCCACACACACATTTAGCCGGGACCAAACCTCAAGGAAGGTTAATTTAGCCTTCAGCCACAATTTGGTCAGTTACTGAGAATGTAAAAAATCTAGTTACAACTTGACGTTTTCCTGAATATATGTGAAGTCATGTTGGAAAGAAAATTTCTCCCCTAAAATTATAATAGAAATTCATAATTTTAAAATCAAAGCCCTGTACTTATTGAGCAAGAAGAAACGGACTCCTTTAATTCACTTGACCATGAATTTTGCTGTTTAGCTTTATGAGGGAAAAGGGAGGTTTAGTAGTTTTTCACTTTGATCATTTCATATAAACTGATTTTATTAAAGAAGGAGAAGGGGGAAGGAAGAAGAGGAAGAACAAAGAAAGTAAGATTGAAGGGTGATTTAATATTTTGTCCTGCACCTCTGTCCTAGCTAGAATGGCTGTGGTTCTGCATGTGACCTCAGACACAATCTCTTGCCACATTCAGCTACAAAGCACTTTGAATGGGCTGAGGTATTAAACTGGTCTTCACTTTTCTTTTTTGAAACAGGGTTTCAGTCTGCAGTTCAGGCCACTGTGTGACCCAACTGGCCTTGAACTCGTGGTGACCCTCCTGCCTCAGCCTCCCAAGTGCGGGGATTATAGGTGTCTGGTCCTCACTTTAAAATACTTATTTGGATAAATAAAATAAATCTTTCTTAATATTAAAAATATTACCCTTAGAGGGTGGAGTGATGAGCAGCAGAGAAAGAGTTTCTCTGAGATTTGATGTCCTTACACTGGAATATAACAGTGCAAAAAGGAGGAGGAGGAGGGAAGTGAGTCCCAGGACCCAGGAAGGATCTGAGGTGAGAATTCAAGTCTACGGGAAGAGTGAAGAGAGAGAATTTAACAAAGAGAACAAAGGTTCCAAGCATTGCTCTCGCCCAGATCCCGGACTCTTCAAGAGGGAACTGTGGGCCAAAACTGCAGACACACAGTGACTACTGATGACCTCAGAGGCTTCCACAGAGAAACACACCAGGGGAACAAAGCAGTGGACAAACCAGACTGCAGCAGCTGGTACTTATTTGGATTCTGACCTCACCCAGGAGAGGGTGATTGGCCAGTAGCCATCTTGGAGAGGAGCCAACTGAGCTTGGAACTCGGAAGAGCTGTGGGCAGACTCCACCTAGTGGCTTGTAGTGCCTCAGAGTGGGTGCTGAGTTCAAATCAACAGGAGATCAAGGAATGGAGTTCAAACTGACAGGAGATACATAGACTGTTGTAGGCTCGAAGAATTGGGTCCAGCATTGTAGCCAGAAACTGGCCTGAGCTTCAGAAGAACTAAAGGGGCAGGCTGGCTGGGATTAGCCACTACCCCACGGTGAAGCTGCAGCTAGCTTGCTGGGATTAATCAGTTTGGCTGTGGACTCTGTTTGCCCACAATGCCTAACAGTGACAGCAGAGACACACCTTGCATTGGTTGTTTTGGGGGGTTGTTTTTCTCTCTCTCTCTCTCTCTCTCTCTCTCTCTCTCTCTCTCTCTTTTCTTTCTGTTCTTCCTCCTTTCTATTCTTATTTTCTCTTTTTAGTTTTGTCTGACTGTTTGAACATAGTTTCTAGTTTGTTGTTGTTCTGTTCTTGTTTTTATTTTTTCCTTTTCTCTTTCCCACCTGTCTTCTTCACCAGTTTCCTAAAGTTTGTCCTCCAGCCTTGCTTCTGATCTCTTCCTCTTCTCTTTCTGTTTTTCACTCCCTAACACCTTTTAAATCTTCTCTCCTAAAAGTAAAATTGCCATATTAAGGGCTATAGTTTTGTCACTCTCTAGGCTGTATTTGATGCTATTGTTATTGTTGATTGTACTACCTTAGCCAAGGTGACTAATTGTGCTAATCAGTCGTGGCTTCTGATATTCCAAGACTGAGATTGCCAGGGGTCTTTTAAAAACAAAAACAACCTATAGGCAAGTGCCAAAGAACTGGCAGCTGGGCTAAGTAGGCAGAAACTTCTCATGCCCAGTAAATTAAGGAGGTAGGATCCTGCAACAGACTCAAAACCCAGAAGCTAGCTATGCCAGGAAGACACTTCTGAGAAGTAGTCATTTCCTAAGGGTTCTGAATACTGGCAATAAAGCTACTCACCATAAGGAATTTACAAGCATCAACACAGGAATCAAACTTAAAAACAAAAAGGAAAGAAAATCAGAACATATTTAAACAAGTTGCAACCCCCGCCCAGACTTTCAGCTCATGAAAGGCAAACCCCAGGGGCAATGAAGTGGAAAAATCAGAAAGCCACCCACCTGGACTCTCTGAAGTGGTAACAGTAGATGAATGAGGCTCAAGAAAAAAGTCAAAGCAGAAATAATTTCCCCGATAACTACAAAGATGGTGTCCAGAATGAAAGATACTGATTTTTAAAATAGAGGAGCTCAGGAACATGATGGAAACCATGAATGTCCAGCATAGGAAAAAAGTAGAATCCATGAAACAGACTCAAGCAGATATCCAGGAGATTAAAAGCTCCACTGAAAGTATACATAGCAGAATGAGCCAATGTGAAGACAGAATATGAGACAGAGATGACAAGATTGCAGTCAGCGATCACGAAAAGAAAGATTTCTTAAAAATAGCAAGGAACCACAAGAAATAAATCCAGCAACTGCTAGATAATGCAAAAAATAACATAAGGTTGATTGGAATCAGTGAAAAAGCAGGAGATGGCACAAATGACATAAAGAAACTGTTCTCAGAAGTAATGGCAGAAAACTTCCCAATCAGGGAAAAACAATTTGATATAGAGAGTAGTGAAGCATATAAAACTCTAATTATCCATGATCAAAAAAATCTTTCCCACGACATGCAAGAGTCAAGATTCCAGAAATTCAGCACAAGGACAGAATATTAAAAGCTGTTAGAGAAAAGAAACAAAAATACCTATAAAGGAAAGCCCATCAGAATCATAGCAGACTTCTCAACACAAACTCTCAAGTCAAGGAGGGCTTGGAGTGAAGTATTTCAAACCCTAAAGGAAAACAACATCCAACCCAGACTGATGTACCCTGCAAAACTATCCTTCAAAAGTGATGGGAAAATAAGATACTTCCATGACAAAGAATACCTGAAGAAATTCATGACCACCAAACCAGCACTCCAAAGTGTTCTGAAGGATATTCTAGAAAGGTACAAAAAGAATTACAACTCCATGAACCCCAACAGAATGAATCCACCAGGCAAGGCAAGAAATTAAGCAGAAAATAAAAAGAAGGAAGCCAACAGCAGGAAAATAACATGATAGAGATAAGACAATACATATCAGTTATAACCGTCAATGTTAATGGTCTCAATTCACCAATCAAAAGAAACAGACTGGCAGAATGGATCAAAAAGCAAGATCCAACAATATGCTGCATACAATAAACACATTTAATTCAAAAATAAATTCATAGACTGAATGTCCAGGGATGGAAAACAATATTCTATGTGATAGGAACTTGGAAAAAATCAGGGGTAACTATTCTATTTGCAGACAAAGTGGATCTCAAGCCAGGACTGATTAAGAGAGACAGAAAAGGTCACTACATCCTGGTAAAGGGAACAATCCAAGAGGAAGAGATAAATAAAAATAAAAATATATGCACCAAATAGCAGTGGACCCAACTATAGAAAACAAATATTAATGGACATGCAAAATCATAAAAGCATTAATACAGTTGTAATGGGGGATCCCAACACCCCACTTTCACAAATAGACCAACTAGACAAAAAATCAACAATGAAATACTAGAATATTAGAAATGAACTTAGTAGTTGTCTACAGAGCGTTCCACTCCACAACATCAGAATACACATTCTTCTCAGCTGCACATGGGTCATTCTCCAAGATAGACCATATACTGGCTCATAGAAATGCTTAAGTAAATGAAAAGAATTGAAATAATTGCATATTATCACATCATAGTGCAATGAAATTGGAAATCAATGGCAAAAGAAACCACAAGAACTGCATAAATGCATGGAAGTTACAAAACACCCTCTTGGACAACCAATGGGTCACAGATGAAATTAAAGATGAAATCAGACAATTTCTATAATTAAATGATAAAAACAATACAACATACCAGAATATTTGGGATGCAATGAAAGCAGTCCTACAAGGGAAACTGATTGCAGTGAATTCCCATACCAGGAAAACAGAGCAGGTTCATATAAACAACCTAATGTTGAACCTCAAGCTTCTAGAGAAAGAAGAGCAAGTCAAGCCCAAAGCTCATATGAGACAGAAAATTATAAAAATAAGAGCAAAAATTGATGCAGTAGAGACTAAAAAACAATAAATCAATGAATCAAAGTGTTGGTGCTTTGAAAGATTAAGTAAAATTGACAAACCCTTAGCCTTATCAACAAAGGAAAGAAAAAACACAAATCCATGCAACTAGGAATGAAAAGCATAAAATTACAGCAGATCCTGCAGAGATCCAGAAGATTATACCTACTTCAAGAACCTGTATTCCAAATAAGACAAAATGCAGAAGAAATGGACAGGTTCCTAGATATATATGAATTACCAAAACTGAATCAAGAAGATACAGATTTTCTAAATAAACCAATATCACCAAATGAAATTGAATATGTAATTTTAAAACTACCAGCAAAGAAAAGCTCTGGCCCTGATGGATTCACTGCTGAATTCTACAAGAAATTTAGAGAAGAACTAATGCTGCTACTCCTTAAACTCTTTAATGAAATTGAAAGGGAAGCAATATTTCCAAATTCACACCTGGAAGCAAGCAATCACTCCCTGATTCCAAAGCCAGAGAAGGATCCAACCAAAAAGTAGAATTACAGGCCAATCTCCCTAATGAACATAGATGCAAAAATCTTCAGTAAGATACTGACAAAAAGAATGCATCAAATCATTAAGAAGATTATACAACATGACTAAGATGGATTCATCCCAGGGATGCAGGGATGGTTCAACATATGCAAATCAATAAATGTATTATTATATATAAATGTATTACTGTATTAATAGAGCCAAGGACAAAAGCTATATGATCCTTGTAGCTGGAATTTAGCTAAATGGTACCACCACCTACCTCTCAAGCTTAAGGTCCTGAGTATTAAAAAAATAAATAAAACTATACAATCCTCTCAGTAGATGTAGAAAAAGCATTTGATGAAGTCCAACATCAGTTCATGATAAAAACCCTACAGAAAATTGCTATAGATGATTTTTATCTCAATCTGATAAAAGCCATCTATGGCAAACCAACAGCCAACATCATATAAAATAGACAAAAACTGAAAGCTTTCACATTAAAATTGGGAACAAGACCAGGATGTCCACTGTCACCATTCTTGTTCAATATAGTTCTGGAGACATTAGCCAGAGAAAATAGACAAGAGAAAGAAATAAAAGGAATAAGGATAGGAAAGGAAGAAGTTAAATTATCATTATTCACAGATGACATGGTTCTCTACACAGTTGATCCCAAAAACTCCACCAAAAGACTTAACATTTGATAACCAAATTCAGTGGTGTAGCTGTATACAAAGTCAACACACAAAAATTAATAACCTTCTTGTACACAAACAACAGACTCACTGAGAGAGAAAGTGGGGAAACAACCCCTTTCACAATAGCATCCAAAAAAAAGAAATATCTAGGAATGAATCTATGGAAGTAAAAGACCTCTATATTGAAAACTACAGTACTCTGAAAAGGGAGACTGAAGAGGATATCAGAAAATGGAAAGCTATCCCTTGTTCTTGGGTAGGAAGAACCAATATAGTGAAAATGGCCATGCTTCCAAAATTGTTATACAGATTCAGTGCAATCCCAATGAAAATCCCAACAACATTTCTCATAGAATTAGAAAAAACAATCCTAAAATTCATTTGGAACCAGAAGAGACCTAGAATAGCAAAAGCAATTCTGGGCACCAAAGGCAAAGCAGGAACTATCACAATCCCTAATTTTAAATTACATTACAAAGCTAATGTGATTTTTTTAAAAAACAGCATGGCACAACAGCAAAAGAACAGACTTGAGGATCAATGGAACAGACTAGAGGATGAACCACCTTATCTTTGACAAAGGAGCCCAACACCTTCACTGGAAGAAAGATAGCCTCTTTAACAAATGGTGCTGGAAAAACTGGCTTTCCACATGCCGAAGATTGAAACTAGACCCATATCTCTCACCATACACTAAACTAAAATCAAAATAGATCAAAGATCTAAATATTAAAGCAGAAACACTAAATCTGCTGAAAGAGAGAATAGATAGATAGAATGCTTGAGGACACAGGAGTAGCCAAAGACTTCAGAACAAAACCCAGACCACATGGGAAATACTACAAGAATCAACAACTGGAACCTCATCTTATTAAAAAGCTTTTGCACAGCAAGAAAAACCACCAACAGAATGAAGAGACAACTCACAGAGTGAGAAAATTTTTTATCAACTCTTCAGATAAAGGACCATTATTTAGAATGTTTAAAGAATTCAAAAAATCAGACCCCCCTAATTTAAAGACCAAAAATGGGCATCTGAAATAAAAAAACACTTCTCAGATAAAAAAATTAGAAACAGTAAATAAATATATGAAAAAATGTTTAACATCACTAATCATTCAAGAGATGTAAATTAAAACAATGCTGAGACTCCATCTCCAGAAAGAATGACTGCTGGCCGGGGGGTTTAGCTCAGTGGTTCCGCTGCCTGCCCTCTCAAGAGCAAGGTCCTGAGTTTGAACCCTGACACCAAAAAACAAAAAAAAAAAGAAAAGACTGCTATCAAGAAATCTACCAATAACAAAAGGTGGAGGATTTTGTGGGGGAAAAGGAACCCTTCTCACTGCTGATGGAAATATAGGACCGGTGCAACCACTGTGGAAATCAGTGTGGAGATTTCTCAAAAAACTAAAATTAGAGGTTCCATTTGACCCAGCTACTCCTGTTTTGGGTGTCTTCCTGAAAGAATTAAAAGCCTCATATCACTGTAATATATGCACACCCATGTTTATAGCAGCACAGTTTGTAATAGCTAAATCTTGGAAACATCACAAATGCCCATGAACCAATGAATGGATAAAGAAGACGTGTTTTTTCATACAGTGGAGTACTACTCTGCCATAAATTAGAAGGATGAGCTTCAGACATTTATAGCTAAATGGATGGACCTTGAGACCACACTCTTAGGTGGAATAAATTGGCCACACATGTTTAAATACCACGTTATTTCTCTGGTGTGAGAAACTAAACATGGAAATAAGGATTGATTGATGTACAATGGACGTTGGGAAATGGGAAGGAAGTGTTCACATGGGAAGGGGAACACGGGAGGAGGGAGGGGGAAAGGAAGGAAGGGACAAGGAAACAGTGAAAATAGAAGGAAAAATGGAAACAAAGCTTTTGTACAGAGGGAGGGGAGGGGGCTTGAGGGGGGAGGGGATAAAATTAAATTACATTAAAATTTTAAAAAAATTCCCCAAGCCTTGTGAAAAAAGAAAAAAGCTTAGCACAATCTACATGTTCTAAAAAAGGAGATTCTGGTTTTCTACCAGTTCTGGTAGGGTTTCTGATTCTGATCCTTGAGTTCCATACGTCTTTGCCTCCTCCCAGAGTGAGAACGGTGGCTCGTCCTTAAGTCAGATGTGTCCAGGATGCAGAGGTTGCTGTCCAGTTGGTCAACTTGGCACTGAGGCCTAAAACTGAAATTAACTAATACGTATCAAGAAATTCGACCAGCATTGTTAAGGTTCCCAAATGTTTTTAACTCCAAAAGAACGTTAAGTTAAACTAAGGGACTTCTCTGAGCGAATATTCTGACTCTTACCCACCCTTGGCTGGCCCTCAGGGCCTTAGGTGGGGCCATGTTCTGCAGTGTCCTTGGCACTGGTCTCACACTTCTCTTTCAGCCCACAGGCAGCCCGCTTCACTCTTTCCACAAAAATCTTGGTTGGTGGCTAGCAGCAGCCAACCTGAGGAGCAAGTTAACACTGGGTTGTCTCAAACGCAAACGTGAAGGCAGTGGGGGTGCAGCCTTTGTTATTCTGCTAACCGCCGACCTTTCCCGGGGATTACTGGTCCATCAGGTAACCCACTTCCAACCGTCTGATGAAGTGTGTAGCGTCCCCATTCCGCAGATAAGGAACACTGAGACTTGGGGATTTCCAGTGACCTTCCCAAACTCACAGCTCAGAAGCGGTGGATATAGGACTCGCCCAGGCAGTCTGTCCCGAGACACTGCGCTTAATCGCTACACCATGTGGCCTCTGGCACTGCCCCTTGTTCCAGCTCTGCTACTGATCTAATGACAATGATCAAATCGCTACCTGTCTTTAACATGGAGGATGGCAATAGGGACAAGATAAGTTTCTTGGTTCCTTATGATTCTGGCATTCTTCCATCCTATGCATTGCTTTTTCTGCCCACACTTTGTCTTGGAGGACTGCTCAGCTGTGACTGTGATGAGGGCTATAATTACTGAAGGAAAAAAGCACACAATAGCATCAGTAAGACCTGTCTCTCCCTCCTTCCCTCTCTCTCTCTCTCTCTCTCTCTCTCTCTCCCTCTCTCCCTCCCCCCCTTCCTGTCTCCCCACTCCCCCACCTGGTAAACTAGCACTTTGGATTGCTGATTTGGGTAACAGGAAGAAAAGCCAAGATTCTTTTCCTGGAGTAGAAAAGGGAGATTCCCCTCTCTTGTACTCAAATGGCCCCATGAGTTTTCCTCCACATCACTCGACACACTTTGCCTGAAGTTTCCTGAAGTCAGGGGATCTTCAGGGTTATAGAAAGTACGAGCTTTATGATTGTTCTGCTGAATTTGGTCTTGAAGTTGGTCCTAATTCTTCCTATGCCCCTATCCCTCCCTTTTGGAAAGGGAATGTTTGCCCTATACATAGTACCATTGTTTGCCGCTTGCCTTTTTAATTTTCCAGGCTTACAGCTAAGAATTTGCTTTTGAGTCTCAGAGGCGACTTTGCACTTGGACTTGGACGATGCTGGAACGGTTGGGACTTTAGGGAGGGAATTAGCGCATTAGTGGCTGTGCGCTGGATAGTCGTATCATGATAGATGGAATTATGAAATTGTGGATACATTATTTGGGATCAAATATCATTTAAGGAGATGTATTTGGGTGTCAAGCTGACAAGGAGTGGTATTGTCAACTTGATTGGCTTGGAAGCGCCCAGGGGATTATTAAAGCACTCTTCTGGGAGGGTCTGGGTAATTGAGGCACGACCTTCGGTGCTACATCTGGTCCCTGGTCTCCTCCTCACTGGTGCTATTCCCCTGAGCTGCTTCCAATCCACCGTGAAGTGAACAGCCATGCTCTACCATACCCTCCTGCTACGATGTTCCTGCCATGGAGCAAGCCAACCAGATTGAAACCATGAGCCAAATTAAACCTCCCTTCCTTAAAGCTGAGGGTGTTGGGTAATCTGACCCAGAAATGGAAACACTGATGAATACGGATGTTGTAGAAGAATATAAAACATGAGGCTGGGCGTACCGCATAGTGGCAGAACACTGGCTTAGCAGGGGCGAGACCCTGAGTTCACTCCCAAGCACTAAAAAAATGAGGAACAAATTGCAGGTTGTGAAATAATAGGCAGAATATAATTTTACTTTGAAAAAATAATGACTTGCAAAATACGGGCAATATGTTGATAGTCATGATTCCATGGTGATAAAATTATGAATGATTTTTAGCCCTTTACTCTCTCTTTTTCATATTTTCTACCAAGGAACACCCACTTCTATTGCAAAATAGAAGTTGTATGATTAATAACAGAAGTTTTCCTTGTCATCGTGGCAAACAAAGTTGTTTTTACTTCTTATAAATCTGGACCCTCAATTTTTATCATTGAAAAAAAGATAAGACATTTGCCCCATGGTGGTAGGTTACTTTCAGCCACAGACTTAGCTTCAGTTTGAAGAGTGTACCCAGCTTCCCCTGGTCATCCTGTTGTCTTAAACTCTGGGCTTCATCCTCGTGAACGTTTCTAGAGTCCATGCAGGGACAGGCTTCCTGTCTCCTACTCTCAGTGGGGCCTTCTCAGAGCTCATACCACCCTACCTCAGTTTTAGAAAAGCCATGTGCTAGACACAGTAAGTTAGTAATCAAATGAAGTGAAAATCACTCTCTTCCAAAGAAAAAAATGACTCACTCAAAGTTTCCTCAACCCAAAATGTGTCCCTTCCACAGGGCCTCCTCCCCTTGCTTGTGGGTGCCTGTGACTGTGCTGTCATTTAGGGACTGTCTTAGTGGAAACTTTTCTCCAGGCCTGGCAACTTGGTGAGAGCACTTCCCGGAGACCCTCATTCCAGGTCCAGGGACATCAGGACTTCTCTTTGGTCACAAAGCTGTAAAGTCCAGGTGGTGCGGAATGGAGCTCCCAGCATGCAGTGCAATGCCCGGTCTTCAGCAGGAAACTAACAAATACATGTTTCTGAATGAATTAAAGAAATAAAGGGTTAAAGCGAACTAATCTTGATCAGTGTTATCACAAGCTTTCCCATCTGATTCTCTCCACCTCTAAAAGTGATCAATTTTAGGTATCTGTCATTACATTAATATATTTGCTAAAGTTGAAAAGGAAAACATCTGCCTATTGAAATATTATCTCCTTGTGGTCCCTTGCATTTCTTTTAAACAAATGTGACTTTCAAAGTTCATACAGTTACTCTCTAAACCCTTTCTTCTTTTCTTTTCTTTCTCTTTCCTTTTTTTTAAATGCTGCTGGTGATCAAACCCAGGGCCTCGAGCATACTAAGCAAGGGCTCTACACTGAGTGGCACCTTCCCAGCCCTCCAAGTTCTTTTTTCCTACTTCTCCTTTTTTCTTCTAAGACTTTTCCTTCCCACTTATGGCGGTGAAACAAACCCTGGAATGCTGAGAAACTACCAGAAACTACTACCTTAGCCAAACCTCTACATGTGCTCCAAGTGGCCAGAAAGGAAGCCTTCAAAGAAAGTACTGAGCACATAAAACTTCAGCTGATTAGGGTTCAATATCTACAGAAACTCTGTGTGTGTGTGTGTGTGTGTGTGTGTGTGTGTGTGTAGGGGGAGACCAGGGAAGGAAGATAGAATAGGGTTCACCCAAGACAGACTCCACATTTTTTAAAACTTCATTTAAAAAAAACAGACTTTTAGGGTTTGACTGGAGGATAAAGTCATTGACCACCGGAGGCTCCATCCTCCTTTATTTGAGGGAAGAGCGCCAGGACAGGGCCCTTAGGAGCAAGCACACAATCCCTGCCCTCTTACAGCAACTTGAATCTGAACGCAGACGACGCACTCTGAAATTTTTCATTTTCTTTAATAAAAAGCAGCAGGTTGGTGAATTAAAAGCCATGGATTAATAAATTCCACTAACAGACAACCAACTTGAAGTGTGATTCATGTCTTGAATAAGCCTACACAAGCTAGAAACTGAACCCAGAGACTGTGTGGAGAAAAGAAGAGGAAGAGGGAAGGAATGCTGTAAAAACAAAAACAGCTCAAACTAACTTTTAAAAAAATAAAGAGTATTCACTGGCAAGGAATCCAGAGAGTTTTAGGTGAGGATGTTTCAATAGCTCACCCAAAGACCTGGTTTGAATCATCTTATGTCTGTTTTACCTCATGGTCACAATGTGGCTGCCAGGCACTGCCAGGCCTCATATCCCTCTTCCCACATAGCACAGTGGAAACCTCTCCTGGTAGCTTCCACAAAAGAACAAAGAAGCATCTTTCCTAGAACCTTTCGTCTCTGTCCTTCATTTCACTGGCTGTGACTGAGCCGCTCCCATGTCTGAAACAGTGACTGCCCCCAGGCTTTTGCTAAGTGGCTTCAATCCAGTCTGACACTGTAGCTGCCCCGGGGAACTGGGCATGCTCCAAAGAGAATCTCGTTGCACTTATTTAGCAAAGGAACCAAAATCTGAAGGGAGGGTCTGGGCCGCAGAAGGTGGGAAGCTGGGGCGTGGAGCGGGGCCCCCGCAGGTGGCAGGGGGCTGTGCCGCTGTGACCCCGCCCTGCCGCCCCGCTGCTCCTAGGAGAGACCCCAGAAAGCGCGAAAAGCTGGACGGGGTTGAATCGCTCCAGAAACTGGCGAGGAGATGGTTTTGTACCCTGGGTCGACGCAGGTGAAACCAGGACAGCGCAGAAGCAGGCGGGGCCGGGGCGAAGGGGACCCGGAGCCGCCAGGCTGGGGAAGAGGGTGAGGAGGAGGCTGGAGCCTGGGTGGGAGGAAGGAATGGCGGCGGGAGCTGGGGGAGGAGGAAGCGCAGAGTCCGGGCGATCGCAGGCCTGGAAGCGCGCGGGGTCGCCTCCACCGCCGCAGGGAGCAGGTTCTGCACGGAGGCCGGAGGAGGCTCGAGGAACTGGCAGGGCCGAGCGGAGGGAGCCGAGAGCAGGCTCCCCCAGCTGGGGCGCAGGGGACTCCGGGCAAGCGGCTGGACAGCCCGCCTCTGGCAGTGACAGGACCGGCCAGTGACCGAACCAGCTGCCACCTCGCTGGACCAAGCGTGAGACCCAGAGAGTTGGGGAGACCCTCCAGGGAGGAACTCAGGCCTCCCGATTTGTAAGATGGGCTCCAGCCCAGTTATACTCCTGTGAACGACTGAAGAGATCTGAAGGAGGAAGAATTTCACAAGAAATGTCCAGGTTTTATTGGGAGCGCAGAGCTGAGTGCAGGGATTCTGGCCTGGCCAGGTCTGGGACTTGTCAAGTTCAATCCCTGTGCCTGGCTGGTGTGTATTACATGCCACCACGAGGGAAAGGTTTGTTCAGGTTTTGGTTTTTTGCTGGGGTGGGGACAGAACAGCCCAAGGCCCCTCTCATGCTAGGCAAGCACTCTACCACTGAGCTGCATCCTCAGCCCTGGAAAAGGGGATTTGCAGCACTGGGACAGACAGAAAGGAAAGGGGACAACAGCAACAAAACCGTAGCAGCTGCACAGCGGACTGACCAACGTAACTGCCCACAGGTGGACCTGAGAAATGTGACCATGAATCCTGCACGGGGAATCCTGGGGAGCCCACAGCCCACACCGAGCAGCCCAGAAAGCCTCTGTGTAAGACCTAAAGTCTCACTTCCACACCAAGGAGCGTTAACAGCCTAAAGGGCCTCCACGATGCTGAGTCCTGTAGCCCAACCATGGCTCTGGATGCAAGACCCAGGGCCTTTCTTCCGGGAGCCTTGAACAGCCCAAAGGGCCTCCAAGATGTTGGGACCTATAGCTCAGCCAGGCTCCGGAAGCTCCACGAGCAGCGAGAGTCACCCAGGAAGGAGCACACCAGGCTCGTTGGTAAATAGACCTTTATTAGTCTGGCCAGACGGCACTCTCAGAACTGAACAGCTCAGAGAGGCACCAGCTCAGGGGTTAGCACAGTTTTTTAAAGGCGAGGGAAGAGGATTGCAAGCACAGCAAGTGGGCCAGGGGTCAGGGGGTCGGTTTTCTGCCATCTGTCTAAAGGAGTCAGCTATATGGTGCACCTGGCCTTTCATCTCCAGACCTCAGGCTGTTCTGTTCTAAGGAGGCCTTGAGTCGCTATCTTGTTTGCCCGTACCAGGCTTCCGTACACTCTGTTTTAATCTTATCTTGGAGCTGGGTAGAAAGAAATGTGTGCTGCTATGTGCTGGCTAACTAGCGGTTACATAGCGGTTAGAGTCCCACATCTGATTGGAGGCCCAGAGACCTGCAGAAGAGGAGGTGAAGCTGGATCTGCCCTGAAGCCCTCCACACTGAAAGAACCGATATACTCTTACCTCTAGGCCCAGGCCCAGCCAAGGGGAGAGGTGCTACACAGAGGACAGAATTCTGGGGAAGGATTTTACAAAAAAAGGAGAAAAGAAACTGGGGTGTGTTGCATACCCGTAAGAGGAGTGTACTACAGACAGGCAACCCCCATACATATGAGGGGGAAAGGGTCCAAGAGATGGAGGGAAGAGGGAGGGGGAAAAAAGAATTCAGATGTGTTATGCACATGCACCAACATCTGGTGGTGAATGCAGTCGTTACGTACTGCAAACACAGACTAATAACATTTCTTTTAAGAATTCCCATTCTTCACAGTGAAACTCACCCCACTACCTCACTTGGTGGGCAGACAGGCTTTTACCCCGCACCCAGGGGACATGGGAGACCTCCCCTCAGCCCCAGGGAAGGCCCTACACACACAGATGGGACTGACTCCCTCGGTGGGGCCCAGTGGGTTGTCCCTGAAGTGAAGCTCACTGGTGACCACACAGGGATAGCTTCCAATGAGAATTTAAAGGCCTTCCGAAGTCCGTGCCTCTGGTAGGAGAGACCAGAACCAACAAAAAGGTAAAAAGGAATCTGGAGAAAACAGACAAAATTCAGAGAGAGAGAGAAAGAAGGAGGGAGATGGAGAAAAAGAGAGAGAGAGAGAGAGAGAGAGAGAGAGAGAGGAAGAAACATTTAAAAGTTCTGACTAGTACCTGGAAAGCATGACATACTGTGTTAACACAGCTCCATCCCCTCCCAGCCGAGGCCACACCGTTAATTGCTGGAACTTCCGGAGGGACACAACTCTGCCTTAGGCCTCCATCACCCAGACCCAAACCCAATTTCCAAATACTAATTCTCCAACCACGGCGCGAGACCTCGCCCAAGGCGACCAACAACATCGGCACATCCCCGTGGCTCCGGCTTCCCAGGCAGTGCATTGGCCTTGGCCAGAGTCGCCTGCTGCCTGCCTGGGGAGGGGAGGGTGGCTCACTCCCTAAAGACTTCTCATTCCCCAGGCAGATGTGGTGATTCCTCAAACACAGCGGGATGACATTTACTAGTCGGTATTTTAATTCATATCAAACAAAGCATAATGCATACAGTATTACATAAACTTCCACTTTCTAAAAATAAAAAAATGGAGAATCAGGTTAGAATCTGACTAAATTGAGCCATTTCCAAATGGGTGTATCTGCTAAATCCTGCTTATTTGGGAAGTTGTTCGGGCTGTAAAAGCCACACGCTGCACCAACAGTGTCCTGTACTCTAGTTCCTGCCGAGATATAATCTAAGGCCATGAAGTTACGGAATATAACACTCTCAAGGCTATTGCTCTTGCCTTGATGTGTTTCTGGGCATCCGTGTGGCCTCACCCTTCCTATTTCTAGAGTTACATAGCCACACCGTTCTGCAGCCTGTCCTGAGACTGAGACTCCCGGTCTACATCCCCCACCCTCCCAACCACCACCACTGCCACTGCTCCCAGGAATACATCAGATTTCCATCACAACGCACAAGTCCAGTAGGCCTGGGAGCCAGCTGTCTCTCTTAGTGGGGCATCACAGACAGCTCTGTGGGATTTGCCTTGAGAGGCCAGTGATACGGGGCTTGTAAAATGTTCCTACCCTGAACAAGGGAGGATTTGGGGTGTGTTTGGGAGTTTGGGGAGCCAATCCTGAGTTCTGAGTCCTCTTTTTCTGATGTTATGGTGCCCATCCACAGAAATTAGTGTGCCTAATGTGCTTCCACCCAAACCCCATGAGTTCAGGGTTCAGGTTGTACCCACACAGCCATAACAGCAAGTGCCTCCCCTGACAGGTCTTCACTGATCATGTTTACCACCAAGGAAAGGTCTCTCAGTAGCCTAACTGGTAGCTGTGCATCTTGCCCAGTTTGACACCAGCCAAATGGCCCATTGCTCAGGGATTCTGGAGTGAAGGGTCTTCTTCCAGCTCAAGTATAGATCAACTCTCTATCTATCCAAGGCTGTCACTGCCCTAGCAGTACCATAGCCCTGGTCCCAGCCTATGACTGAATTATCCCTCAGGATGCAGCTAGCTGCCCACACAGCACAGCATGGTGCTAGACAAACTGGTTGGCTTAAATCTTACTTCAGCTGATGGCCCAGCCCAATGTGTCCTGGGATAGCTTCGCCATCATTAAGAGGGTAGCAGGGTCTCCTAAAGGTTCTCCCGACAAGGAACAGGACAAGGCCAGCCTTCGCTGACCACCACCTGGAGAGACCTTGGGGCCCTCTAAAGTCCCAGAAGTGGTCTTGCTGCTTTCTTCTCCCTTGTAGAAACATCAGGGGTGGGGAAGAAAACGTGGCGCCCCATCTGGATAGGGCTTTCACCAAGGACAAGCACAGGAGCTGCTGACAACAGTGCAGGGTGGGTCTTCAGGCCCTCGTTCTTAATCCCTCTTCAGTGTTCTCTAGTTGGGGGGCATATGATGGTGCACAAATACGTCATCACTATCGCAGGGCAGATGGTACCATAAGAGTGACTCATCCCAGAATAACAGGAAGGAGAAGTCCGGAATGACAGGTACACTATGGCCACAGGCAGCTGCCCATCCTGGAGGGATGGCCCCAAAGGAAAAGCTCAAACCAGGGGGAAATACTGCTTGACAATGGTGAGAGAATAATAGCTCTGGTGCACAATTTGGGGATAAATTTGAAGTAGGTGCTGGAAAAACTAAGCAAACCAACAAGAAAGCTGATTTGTAAGAGAGATAGATGGATTAAATTCTGCAGTCTACTACATAGCTCAGCACCAAATAATATATATGTTTTCAAAGCAATGTAGTCACTAGGTACTGATTTTACTGAAAATTGTGATATCAATAACTGTATTAGAAGAGGAGAGAGAGAAAAGGTAGGATGATCTCATCCAAGAGCTAAACTCTTCAAGAGCTAAACTCTTTCATCTTCCAAAGTAGGAAGTTAAACCATATCTAAAACAAAAAATATCAAGAAACAGCAGCATCTGCAAGTTAACTAGAAATTTAAGGATGAACTCCAGAAGAACCAGCTGATCAGAACCTTTCTATTGTTGCTGTCATTAGAAAGTAGGAAGGGGAAACAAAGTAAAGTTCTCTTTGATATAAATCTTACAGAATTATTCCCTTGTATATTTCTTTCTTGATAGGTGATGTATACAAACACAACTAATTTTTTAAAAAATAATTAAATTTTAAAATAGTTAAGCTTCTTTAAAAATTAAAGCCTTTTTAAAAATTAAAAATTTGGAACACACAGAAAAATAGGGGGGAGCTCTTGATTGCCTGCTTCTGAGAGTGGGGGCCCCCAAATGCTATGAGAGTGATTCACTTTAACACACAAAGAGAAACTGTAATTTTTAAAAACATATATGGTTTAATTATCAATTCAAGTAAAAATTGTAGACATGGTTTTTTAAACTCGAAACCTAATTTGACTGCTTTTTTAAACTCATAATAAAAACTGTCCTTGCGATCGCGCAGTCTTTATGAACCAATGTTATCGCCACTGTTCAGTCAGACACTGGAAGTGTTTTCTTGAATGGTTTCTATTGTAGACATGCCACATATGGGAATTCAATACACATAGTTGAAAAATATTGAATGAATGAATAAAAAACACGGATTCATTAAATACTGTGAGCATCTAATTCCTTAGATTCAGAGAACTCTGCACCCACTGGGGCAAGTTCCATGGAAGCAAAGCTGGGTCCTGATCTGGAACAGCTAATGCGACCAGGACCCACCTCTCATAGACGGAGAGTGTAGGATAACTGGGGCTCTTCTGAGCACTCTAGCATAGCAGAGATGGACAGACTCCTGAGTACTGAGCTTCCTAGTTTATGCTGGCAGAAAGAACAGGTGTTTTCACTCATTTTCACAGTCACTAGGTAATGAGGCCTCTCTGAATGCCAGGCACTGTGTCAGGCTCTGTTTACCAAATAACCCAAAAATCTCTACCCTCTTAAGCTTATTTTCTCCTGTAGAGAGACAGACCACAGGCAAGGTAAATAAAATACACATACTGTATTTTAAGTGGTGCTGAGTGTTAAAGAAGAAAAGTAGGAAAAGGGAACAGGAGGCTCAGAAATGCCTTGAGGGGAGATGGTGGTAAATAAAATTAGGTTTCTTGGAGGGGGAAGGTGGTTAGGGCCTGAGGCAGTGAGGGAGGAGCCCCTGCCCCAAGTCCCAAGGTGTCAGCCTGCTGGGGAATTCCCCAGTCTGCACTGACTTGCAGCAGCAACTGACTGTTTGAAAAGTGAAGCTGCAGGTATCGCCTTTCACACAGATCAGGGTTCTTTCCCTTTTTATTGAAAAAATGGTCTCTCTTAGTTAATCTGTGGGCTTACACTTCCCCAGGGCCACCCCTGCCAGGTGCTGGGCTGCCTGCGGCCTTTTGCACCACCGCTCGTGCTTCTGGTCTCAGAGAGCAGCAAGCACACTCCTTTGCATCTGTGCTGCCTGGATTTGAATCCTGACTCGGGCCGCTCAGTGGCTCGGTAAAGTCTTTTCTAGTGGATCACTTCAGCTGTGCGTGCTTCAGGCTCCACATCTGCAAAGGCAGATGGTGTAAAAACAGCCTAGCTGTGTGGATCACACACTCAAGGTGCTCAGGCAAAACTGGGCATGTCCAAAGCACTCCATAAGCATCAGCTTGAAAAATGATATAAATGATACAGAATACTTTTTAAACATTTCTAACATGTAGTTTTCACAGAGGTACCCACAAGCCTGACCCGTGTAACTGGACAAATTCCTCCACGCATCTCCTCCGCACCCACTGATTTACACAGAACCTAAGGCCTCTCCCTGGAACGGTCAGGAACATCATTCCAGTGCCCTTTCGAAGGTCATCTATCCGAAGTTTAAAGACTAATCTAGAATTGGCTAAATTTAGAGCGAACCGTTTTGTAGCAATCTTAAAGCTCTCACATGCCATTTGGCCCCCCAGATGTTCGAAAGTGCAGAGAAAGCCCCCCAACTCACACACAAGTACACTCTTATCAGCCTGCCTGCCCCTCCCTGCCAGGAACTCCTGTGCTGTGCTCACCTGCAGGCCCTAAAATGGAGACTGCTGAAGTACAGTGCACTCAGACACAGTCAGCTTCGTGGAGAAGGAGACCTAACCTGTTTCCTGAGGGGATAACCAACCCAGATGTGCAGAAACCGGAAGGGGGCCTCGGCACACACCACTGTTCACGGGAGTCAGAGCAGCCACGGATAAAGGGGACAGAAGCTTCATGGCCAGGACCACCAGGGATGTCCTTTGGCCGAGCCTGAGGACCCACATCCTCCCACTGCACCCAAGAGAGAGAAAATAGAACAAAACATTAGGGGGCATTAAATGAAGAACAAGAAAACACAGTGAGGAGTAGGAATGGCCCAGAACTCTGAATCAGAATGAAATGAGTATGTGTTTGCTCAACCAGAGCTGGATGTTAAGATGACAGAAAGAGAAGAATTTCCAAATAAAACATAAACTACAACTTGAAGCAGTGAAGAGATGGGAAACAGACACAAATGTGTATATGAAAGAGAAAAGGAAACCAAGAGACCAACCGAAAAAAGCATGACTGGCATGGGACGAGCTGTTGTTGGAGGACGTCAGGGACTGTGTACCGGGTAATTAGAAAAAAATGACCCACGAGTACTCTTTTTACCTTAAGTACATTGAGAAAAATTACTGATGCGCTCTCAACACATCAAGAAGAGCTGGTGGGAGACAGTGGTCCTGACACCCAAGGGAGCATTGCAGCACCGGAGAGACACTCAAAGTGGGCAGAAATGGGAGGAGGTGGAAGGTCCTGTCTGGCCTTGTGTCCCTCTCAAAGAGGCAATGTTTCTCTGGAAATTGCACAGTGACCTACAAGAGTCCTTTGTCTCTATGATCCCTTGGAAAAACTGGAATTATCTTACTTGCGTTCATGATTCCCTGTTGCTAATTAGAATATTAAAACCTTGTGAGGATGAAAAGGTAAATTTGAAACTCTTTAGTGACTATGCTCTGCCAAAAGCAAAAGCAAGTCCTCAGCTTTCAATTGTGTGCAACAGAACTCAGATTTGCACGACAGCTTTATTTCGTGAGTAAAGGGATATAGTGTGGAGAGGCTGGGTTTTATGAGACTGAAATTACTGTAAACATTTGGTACACATCTTATTAAATTTTTATCTCAGATTCCCCAAATGTCTGGCCCTTGTGTTTCTTTTCTGGACAAATGCCTGGCTCTTTGTTGAACTCAAATGCCACGTGTGTCAGATAAATCTGTGGAGAGTGCTGTGTGTGAGGTCCTGCTCCCACCTGTGGTGAGAGACGACCAGGGGGCTTTGCTCTGGGAAGAGAAGGAGCCTCAAGGTAAGGACCTCCACACAAGGCCCACAGTGGAGAGGAAGGTCCCTCTCCTGCCAGAAGCTCAGTGGGCCTTGTCCACAGCCGAAGCTGGCTTTGGACCTAGTTCAGTGTCTAACAGTGACACCAGCTCACCCATGAAATCAGTGCTCCCAAAATGCTGCAAGCTTCCTGAAGGTGATATAGCCAGGCCCTGTCTATGGAAAAACTGATGGCATTCCACAGAAGAGTCACCTCTTAAGCACCAGTGAATTGTTTCTCCATTCATGGAGGTTTCTGTGGTGTTATGAGTTTAACTGTGTCCACCTAAAAAAAAAAAAAAAATGTTAGAATCCTAATCCCCTGTAGCTCAGAATAGGACCTCATTCAGACATGGGTTTTTACGGAGCTAAGATTTAGAGTGAAATCACTAGGATGGGCTCTAATCCAATATGACTGAGATCTTAAAAAAAAAAAAAAAAAAAAAATTGGACACAGAGATATGTGCACATAGAGGACAACAGGAAGTACCGTTGGAGGCCTGGAACAGGCTGTTCAAAAGAAACCAGCCTGAAGAGCACTTCAATTTCAGATGTCTGGCTTCCAGAATGACGAGCCCATAGATCTCCTGGTTAAGCCCTCCCGTTTGTGGTACTTTGTCACCATAGTCATACAGTGATTCGATTGGCTTCCTCCCCTCCCAAACCCAGGCAGGTTAGGACCCTGGAACAGCGTGTCTACACCTGAGCCTGTCCCATCCTCCTCAGTGGGATTCCACAGTGGGGTGAGAGAAATGAGCTCAACACGGGCAAGCAGTGAAATTAGGAATATTTGAAGGGATCTATCTATCTGTCCTTTATAAGGGTTAGTCTTTGGTCCAAACTCTGAATGTAATGGAAACAGAGCCCGTGTCTATGTGGGCGTGTGCATTCCCATTGGGCATAAAATGGCTTGGGGGAAATGTCATAAGCATTAAGTTTACCTGGAACAAAATAAGGAGCATTGGTATTTTTAAAGAACTCTAGGAGGGGTTTACATGTTCTTCTGTTTCCCTTACACCTAAATTCAAATTCTTGGCTAAGTTTCCAGGAATAATACAGGACACCAAGTCAAATCTGAATTTCAGGATGAAACAAGGGTTTTTTCCCCCCCTTTATAAGTAAAAAACACAGTACTTTTATGGAATGTAATGACAGAAAAAAAATATGTTGTTTATCTGAAACTCAAACTTAACTGGACCTCCTTTCCTGTGTGTATCAAATCTGGCAACCCTACCCTTGACCCAAAGCAAGCCTCAAGTTGAGCTCAGATCGGGGAAGGATGGGGGATCTAAACAAGGATTCAGTTTCAGGCATAGAGGATAGCATTGGCCATCTGATCTGCGGAGAGGCCTGAAAAAGCGAACACAGCACCTCTCCCTCAGAGAGGGGGACAGTGGGGAAGCCCCCTCCGGAGGCAGGGTAACAGGGCTCTAAAGAGAAGCACCTGGGGCCTGGGACTTGGCTGAGAGAGGGAGAGCGGAGCTCTGGCCTCACGGCCAGGGGCTCAGCAGCGGGATCGTGTGTCCCCGATCCCTCCTCGGCCGCCCTGCGCCCCCTGGTGGCCACAGCGGGAGAAGCGACTCCCTCGGCCTTGAGGCTGTCAGCAGAATCCGGACCAGGGAGAGGCCTGAGCCCCGGACCAGCTGCTGCCCAGCTGCGAGGAGTGTGGTGCACAGCGAGCTGGCAGCCCCTTAGGGTCCGCCTCAACTGCACGGACTGTCCTCCACGGTCACGCTCTTCTGGGGAGCCCTAGCTTTAACTGAACAAGTGGGACAAGGGCACCGCCGCTTCAGCTCGACGTAGGACACACAAATGGGCAACGTCGATGACCGAGCTCCTTTCCTGGGCTGCCCAGGTTTGGCAAGGCCGACGTGGGGGTCAGCCCCTCTCTCCCTTCCCGCTTCCTCCCCGTCTCGTTCACAGTAAGCATCTTGTTCCTAATGTCTTTTACCTCCAACTCCTTCTCAAGGTCTGCTTCTGATAACCCCAGCCCACAATGGGAACTGCTTTTTGAAGTCTATACCTCATTTTCCTGTTCTTTTCGATCTTTTTTTCTTACCGACTTATAGTTTGTTTGTTTAGTGTGGAGGCAAGTTCTTCACCAATTACTTGCCTGGTAAGTATTTTCTCCCACTCCGTGCCTTGCCTTTTATGTTTCTCTATTGTGTCTTTGAAAAACAGAAGGTCTTCATTTGACTGTAATTCAATTTACCCGTCTTTTTCCATCTTGGAAATGCTCTTTACATCCTGTTTTTAAAAAAATCTTTTCCTACCCCGAGGTCATGAATATACTCTCCTACAATCTATCCTAAAAGTTTTATTGTATTGCCCTTCAAATTTAGGATTTTGACCCACTCGGAATTAATTATTGTATAAGGCAGGAGACAGAAAAGATGCAGCACACTCTCCCCCAAATGCACATGCTGCTGTGTTTCTTTCCCCCAGTGTATCTCAGCACCGGCTTGTGGATTACGCCCCAAGTGTAAGTCCACCCTGGATCCCCCTCTTCTGCATTTCGCTTCTGTGTCACCGGCCTGCTGAGCTCATCTTCCGGTACCGCATGGTCCGATTCCCATTCTTTTTTCTCCCTGATTTTTATTGTGGTAAAATACACATACCACAAAGGACCGCAAAGGTTTGGTCCGATTCCCATTCTTTTTTCTCCCTGATTTTTATTGTGGTAAAATACACATACCACAAAGGTCACCCTCTTCATCATTTCCGTGTGCACTTCAGCGGTATTAAGTGCATTCGTGAGGTCGCGCAACCGTCACGCCATCTACCTCACTCATCCTGTAAAACTGAAACCCGGTAAACAAGAACTCTGGCTTCCTCCTCCGAGCTTGAGGAAACACCGTCCTGCTTTGTCTTCGTCATTCTGAATACTCTATAGCTCATATAAGTGGGATTAGGTAATATGTACTTTTTTCTCATTGAATTCATTGGTACATTTTAGGTATTCAGTACAGTTACCTTCATCATTGGGATCTTGTACCTTTCCATTATGTATCTTGGTTCTCACTTATCCCCTCCCCCATTTACAAAGACTTTGTTTCCATTTTTTCCTTTTCTCATATTTTTTTCTTTTCTCTTATTTCCTTTCCCCTCCCCCTTCCCACTTTCCCTACACCTTTAGCCCTTTTCTTCCTATTTCACATTATCAGTTATACAATTTGGATCCTACTTACACTTAGTTTTTCACACCTGAGAAACTATTTAGTATTTACACATGTGTCTTATTTATTTCACTTAAGAACATGGCCTCAATATGCATCCATTTTCCTATAAATGACTCTAGTTTCTCATTCTTCATGGCTGAGTAGTACTCTATTTTATAGAAAAACCACATCTTCTTTATCCAGTCTCCAACTGATGGGCAACTGGGCTGTTTCCAAGTTTTAGCTATTACAAACTGTGCCACTATAAACATGGGTGTACATATCACTGTGGTATGATTCTTTTAATTCTTTTGGAAAGATACCCAGCAGGGGATGACTGGGTCAAATGGAACCTCTAATCCTAGTTCTTTGAGGTATCTCCATATTGATTTCCATAGTGGTTGCACCAGTCTGCACTCCCACCAAGAATAGAGAAGGGTTCCTTTCTCCCCAAAGCCCTGCCAACATTTGTTATTGGTTGATTTCTTGATAGCAGCCATTCTTTGTGGGGTGAGGTGGAATCTCAGTGTTGTTTTCATCTGCATCTCTTGAATGACCGGTGATGTGGAGCATTTTTCATGTGTTTATTTGCTACTTTAGGTAGTATTTGTCTTTGTGACTGACAAATATCACTTAGCATGACATTTAGCATAACATCCTCAAGGTTCATCCATGTTTTAGCATACATCAGAATTTCTTTCCTCTGTAAGGCTCAATACTCTTTCATAGACCACATTTTGTTTTATCCGTGTATCCACTCATTCTTGGCCACTTGGGTTGGTTCCACAGTTTAGCTTCTATAATGATGTTATTTATTTATGTATTTATTGGGACAGGGCCTCACTATGTAATTCTGGCTGGCTTTGAACTCACTGAGTAGCCCAGACTGGCCTTGAACTTGTAGTGATCCTCTTGTCTCAGCCTCTGAAATACAGGGATTATAGGCCTACACCACCATGCTGGGGAATAAATAATGCTGTTCTGAATGTGCAAGTAGAAGTCTCTTTGGGATCCTGCCCCCAGTTCTTTGGGGTATATGTCCAGAAGTAAATTTCCTGGATTGGATTATAATTCCCTTTTTAATTTTCTTAAGTGATTGCCATACTGTTTTCTACAACAATTTTAACAATCCTACCAATGGCGCATATGGTTCCAGTTTCTCCATATGCTTAGTAACTGTCATTTTTTATAGTAGCCATCCTACTGGGTGTGAAATGACATCTCTGCAGTTTTAATTTGCATTTCCAGAATTGTTAGTGACATTAAGCATCTTTTAATCTATTTATTGGCTATTTATATATCACCTTTGGAGAAATGTCGATTCAAGTCTTTTGCTCATTTTTTAATCAGGTGGTTCATTTTTGGTGAGTTTTAGGGGCTTTCTCTATTCTGTGTTATTAATATCACATCATGTATGTGACTTACAAATATTTTCTCCCATTCTGTGGGTTGACTTTTTATTCTTTTGATAGCACCCTTTAATCCAGAAAATGTTTTACTTTTCATGAAGTCCAAGTTATCTATTTTTACTTTCAGTGCCTGTGCCGTTGGTGTCACATGTAAGAAATAATTGCCAAATCAAATGTCATGAAATTTTTCCTCCTACATTTTCTTTTAACAGTCTTTATAAGGCCAGGGATGTAGCTCAGTGGTGCTGTGCCTGCCTGAGAAGCATAAGGTCTCAAGTTTGACCCCCAGTATCAGAAGAAAAGAATTTTTATAGTTTGGGGTCTTACATTTGTGTCTTTGATAATTTTTGAGCTAATATTTGTATATAATGTTAAATAAAGGTTTAATTTCATTCTTTTTCTGTGAATATACAGTTTTTACTAGCACCATTTATTAAAAATACTGTCTTTTTGGTATTGGATGGTTTTGACACCTTTGTCAAAAAATCATTTGACTGTCTCACAATCACAAGGTCCTGAGTTCGATCCGTAGTACCAAAAAAGAAAAAACATTTGACTGTATCTTCATATCTACAAGGGTTTATTTCTGCGCTACTTATTGTATGCCACTGGTCCATATGTCTGTCTTTATGTCAGTACCATGGTGCTGATTACTGTCTTTGTAGTCAGCTGTAAGGTCAGGATGTATGGATCCTCCTTCTGTTTTTCGGGGGAGGGTACTGGGGGGTCCAACTCAGGACCTTGTGCTTGTGAGGCACGCAGCAGCACCACTGAGATAAATCCCCAGCCCCGATCCTCCTTCTTTCTTCAAGATTATTTTGGTTACTAAGAATTCTTTGAAGTTCCATATGAATTTTAAGATGGATTATTCTATTCCTGAAAAAAAAAATCTATAGTTATGCACAATGGAGTACTTCTTTGCCATGTAAAAGAATAAACTTGAGTCATTTGTCGGAAAATGGATGCCGCTTGAGACCATAATGTTAAGTGAAGTAAATCAAGACACTTCTAGGTATGTTTGGATGTGTCACAGAGGATGACCGTTGGTACTGTATGTAGTCCCTGGCCCCTTCCTCTATGGCACTGTTCCCCTGCTCTGTTCCACGGCTGCCATGAACTAAGCATCAGTGTTCTGCCATGCCTTTCTGCCATGATGTTAAGTTGCAGTGTTAGGTATTGTATCCCACCAATAAAGCTGGCTAATAGAAAATTACCACCAGAGAAGTGGGGTGTTTGCTGTGACTATAACTGACCGTGTGGTTCAGAAACCTTTAGCATGAGTTTACAGGAAGAATTTTGAAAGACTTGGAGATGTGGGCTAGAGAAGCCCTAGAATACTGTAAGAAGAGACTCTTGTGTAATTCTGCTCAGAGTTTAGTGGACAAGAATTCTGATAGCAATGCTGACAGTAAAGGCCAAGCTCAGGGGGTTTTGGTTGGGAACAGGGATTCCTTGGGGAGTTAGACTAGAGGCCGTGTGTGCTACACTCTGGCAGGAAATTTGTCTATGTTTTGCTAGTGTCCTGACTTTGCAGAACACCAACTAATTGACCTGGTGGAGGGAATTTCAAAGCAGCCCAGTGTCCAGGCTGTAGCATGAGTCCTGCTGGCTGCTTTTAGCCAAATTTGTAGTGAGAATTAGTAAAGCAGAAAATTTTGAAAAACTTAAATTTTGGCCCTACAGGAACCATTAATAAAGTTGGAGCCAAAAGAGATATGGCTGCTGAAGAGATTAGCACCATTAAAAAGAAACCAAATACTCTGTACAAGGGTATGAAGAAAGATGCCTTAAAGGCATCTCCGAAATCAGCAAAACCCCAGCCATTTGTCTCAAAGGTATAAACATATGAACATTTCATTTGAGAAGTTTCTTTCCCCCTACTCAAGAAGGGCTGCCCAGGAAGTTGGTTCCATGAGATTTATTTCAGTCTTCTCAGCCATCTAAGGGCTATTCTTCCACTGGCAACAGACCTCAGCCTCACTCATATGATCCAGATTTCACCAGCATGTAGAATGTAAGAGATGTGGAAACCTAGATTTCAAAGGAATGTATAGGAGGCCAGACAAGGAGCCTCTGACAAGGCGGTTTATGAAACTGTTGGAATGAAGCCAAAGGTGTATTGGAGATCTGAGGAAGTTGAAGATGCCAGGAATGTGGAAAGTCTGCTGAGGAAAGCTGTAGATACTGAGTGGAGCCAGCCCAAGAGAGAGGTTGTGTGGGCTGCAATCAACAAGGCCGTAAGAGTGGGTCCACCCAAGCCCTTTAGAACACACCTATGTATCCCAGATGCTAGACATGAAGCCATGGGGTTTCAATCTTGCTTTGGTCCTATTATTTTTTTAGCCCCCATTCCTCCCTTTTGGAATGGGAATGTTTACCTGGTAGCATTGTACCTTGGAAAATGTATGTAATTTGTTTTGATTTAAGAGGGCCACAGCTAAGGATTTACTTTGAATCTCAGAAGAGATAGACTTGGACTTTAGAAAAATGCTGCAACTGTTGAGATTTGGGAGAATAAATAATTGCATTTTCATTTGTACACAAGAGAGCTGTATCGTGTTACGTAGAATTATGTCCTTGTGTTTCTTTAGGAATTAAGGCTGTCTAAGGAGATGTGTTTGGCTATCAAGCTGACAAAGGGCGGAATGTAGCAGTTAGGCTTGGTTGTGGCAGTTAAGCTTGGAAACCACCCTGGAGATTGATGGAAACACTCTGGGTGAGTCTGGATGGCTCATGGATACTGGATATCATTCCTGGCTCCTTCCTCTCTGACACTGCTCCCTGTTCTTCTTCTCAGCCACGATGAACTAGGTATCTTGATTCTGCTATTCCCTTCACCATGATGTTTCCGTCTTGCAGCCAACGGACCATGGACTGAATTCTCTGAAACCATGAGCTGAATTAAACTTCTTCCCCTTTAAGTTATAAGTATAAGATGTGCCCCAGTGCTGGAAAATCTGGCTAGTACAACAGGCGAATAAGGAGACCAAAGAATATTAGCTTCAGCTTGATTTTTCTGTGAGTGGTACTGTGCAAAAATCATATTAATGTTTCTCTAAGATTTGAGAAATGAAAAGGAAAATAAAGGCCATCAGTTTTTTCAACAACGACAAATCTGCCATGCCATAGACACTGGTGTGGTTCACCTGAACCTCAGGCTTTCCCCCCACACCTGCCCTGCCTCTGCTCAGCAACAGAGAGGCAAGCTGGACCCCTGGGATGAGGATCTCAGCTTCAGAAGTATTAGGCAACTTGCAAGTAGCAGGCAAGAAAGATTCCTATGAAGCCAGCTGGCTTATTGGGCTATGTTGCTGAGTCCATGCAGAAAGTAGCTGTTTACCCCAGGCCACTGGGCAAACATCCACTTGATCTGTGAAACAGAAAACCTCCATTATCCTAGGTTAGCAGCACTTCCTAGCAAGTTTCTTTCTCTAAAGTCCAAAACATAATTGTGGTGAGGTCCTTGTCTACCAACTCTTCTACGGCGCATGCGTATGATAATAAATGCTAAAAATGCTACTGAAGATGCTTAGACTGAATGGGAAAGGCTTATTGGCAACAATGTGAGGAATCTTACTCTCAAATATTTATTCTACTAGTTCAGAACACCTGCTCAAAGTTCCACGCAGTAAAACATGTTCCATGGAGTGAATTAGGCTTCAGCTACTTTCAAAAATCTCACTTTGAAGGGAAAAGAACTGTATGCAAGAAAGTCTCACAGCTGGTAGTCTGGAAAAAATGCAAAGTGTTCTTACATTATTTTATGTTGATACATTGTTGGGTTACATTTTAGTAACTGGATGGTCGTAAAAAGAATCTGTAAGAAAAAAAACTTCAGCAGGCTCAAATTTAAGGGTAACCGTCATTTCTAGAACACCATTGTCCTCACTTTCAGTCCTTAGACCTGTTGCAGAAAGTAAGAGCAAAGAAACTCTCCAAGAAACAACTGTGTGGGATGGTAGGAAGGCTGCTGAGGTTTAGCAGACCCTTTAAGGGTGCTCTAGGTTAAGAAAGTAAGTGAAAGCTCAAAAGAAAAAATAAATAGGAGAAAGGAGGCCAGCTGGGCTGTCTGTGCCTCTGTAGTGGGCTCCTAAGGTCAAGGAAACCACAGTCAAGCTGGGGGCAGAATTTGTTTCTCTTAAGACATTATCTACAACTATAACGCATGTGAATCTCTAAAATGAGAAGAATCTTAAAGATCCCTTCACACTTACAGATTCACCCATGCCACTGCACCCAGCTTGCGAGTTCAGAATGCAGGGAGGGTCTGACTCTGCTGTAACCCCGGGGCCAGGCTAGACACAGCAGGATTATGAATGTGCGTGCACGCAGGTGTGTCTTGGGAAGATGAAGAATGAGAGCCATGGAACAGGAACAGCACTCTGTGGGGGAAGATGTCTGGGACCCAGCTCCAGTTCCCCAGCTGTGACAAATCACCTCTCTTTGGCTCCTCATATCCATACCCCTCCCACACCTCAGTGTGGTGAGACAGGAGTGCAGGCGGCTCCACACCGGAGCTGCAGAATGAACACCTCCCCAGTACTCAGCCCCTACACACACCACCCAGAGGCAGCTCCCAACTGAAATTCCCAGGAGTTTTGTCTCCATCCCTGCATTCCAGCTCTGCTATTAGACTGGGAGCGGGGGCTTGGAGGAGGGATTGGTTCAATCAGGTTTCGGGACCTCCTCGTACCAAATGCAAAGAAAACTGTAGAAAGAAATCACACTGAGTGAGGTTGGAGAAAGGCTCTTAAAGAGTTTTTTCTCATGCTAAAAATTATTCCCTGTGAAACATTCAAAATTCGACTCAAAACTCAGTATTGGCAAACTTCAACTCCGACAGCAATGTGCAGTCCCTGAGGTGTCACTCCTGACATTTAGTGAGATACCCTGTCATTAAGTCAGCCGACTTGAAAGATGTGTATAAAGAAATGACGCTGTGGATCATAACACTACTGTTTCATCACCCTCCTCGAAAGCATGGCTGATAATCACATTAATCCCTGTCATTTCCATGATAATAGACCCGGATCGGGTTTTGTGAGTAGGGGTCGGTAGGTGGGGGGAGCTCTCCTGGGGATCGTGGGAAAAAGTGACTGCAAGTCCTGAAGCAGGAGCTGGCTGTTGGGAGCAGCCCTGCTGAGTGACTTCAAAGGGCTGCCTCTCGTCCCGCCAGCACAGGGCACCACCTCACCTCTCTCTCTCTAGCAGAGGAACTGGCAACGTTTGGAGGAATTGGGAAGGTGAGAGAGCGTAATCAGTGACTGGAGTCTCAAGAATGTGGCAGAGAATGAAGAAATTAAAAAGCTAGAGCAACTTCGGATGTGACTGTAGACTCATTTAACAGACAGATGCAGACTGATGCATACAAATGAGGGAGGCCATGGTTACACCAGTACTATTACTGGCTGTCTCCCAGTAATAGTTCTGGTGTCCAGAAGGTAATCAGAAGGTAATCTTCAGAGCTGGTTCAACATCAGATTTAAATTCTCTCACTACATCTTAGTTATATTCCTTGTTTGGTCAAAATGCCTGTTGGCAACTTTAGCTCCCTTACTCATTAGCAGTATCTCTAAATAACTTTTTAGTTAAAAAAAAAAATCTTCCTTCAGAGTAACTGGGGAACACTGGAGAATAATGTCTCAGAGGTTGTCATCACCCAAAAGAAGTCTAATGGCTCCCTGGGCTTGGGCAGCCTATTTGGAAAAGGACATCACCAAAGGAATGACAGCTACCTACAAGCAAACACTGAGTCTGTCTGGAAGAGGAGAATGTGGGTTTTGTTTGTTGCACAGAGGGTGTCAGAGAAGGGTGGAAGGCAATCATCAAAATCTTTATGGTTACGAAGTACAACAGGTACCATTACAACATACTGGAGTCAACTTGGAAGGTTCTGGTTATCTTTTAGTTGATGCAAAGGTCAGTAAACTACCTTCAGTTGTAACACTAAAGTATCTTTACATTAAAACATTTGTAAGAAGCTTAGATGTGCATTATTCTCAAGAGAAGACGGCCTCATAGGTCCTGTCAGTAAGCAGAACTCATTCCCTTTGGAAGTTTAAGTGCTCTGTGCCTTTGCAATCTGAGGTACTTTGTATCTTTGTATCTAGTGAATTCCCATGGCAGAGAGACCACCTTTCCTGGTTTTCTCGCATGCCTATACACCCTGAGCAGAGGCATCTCAGCAAATATATTTAGTAACAGCCTTGGAAGGCAGGTTTCCCCCTCCCGGGAAGAAGGTAAAGTTCTCTATCAGGGATAAAGATTGAAGTTTGCTTGCAGACCCTTTAAAAGATGAAGCTTCCCAAGCTGTTTCTCAGCTGCGATACAAATCCACTGTACGTGCGGCAGCCACCAGCACAAGCCCACGTCACCTGCGCTGAATTTGGACCACAGAGCTCTGGGTACAAGAGGTTCATGGAGCCTGCAGTGCCAACCAGAGTCAGCCTCCATGACAGCGGGCCCTTGTCTGCTTGCATTAGAGTAAACAAAAACCAAAAACAAAAAACAAAAAAAAAACTCAGGCCCTTCACAGCTCACACTGACCATGGCTGTGAAAGAATTTGTGCCCTGGCTGCTCATTTCTGTCAAACACTGTAATACAGTTCTAGCACAATGAGTAATAGATTGTCTCCTAGATTCTGTTGCAAAGGGACTTAATGTTCCCAGACAGAAAACTGAGAAGTATACTTGATGTATTAAAGTACTCATGTAAGAAAGACAATTTTGGGGGAGTAATTCTAAAGTGTACATAGAATGTCCCTTGCTAAACCATTCTTTGTATAAATAAATAAGTTCTACTGCCCTCTACTGGAACCAAGCTGGAAAACACAGGGAGATAAGTGGATTTTAATGTGGTGACCTCAGGTGTCCAGAAGGTAAGAGGAACACTGCTCCCTCTGTGCAGGAGGCTAACAGACTGATGAGAAAATGGTTGCTGGTAAGCAGAGTCCTCACTCGCCCCAAACTTGGAGAGCTGGCTACTGATTACTCGGCCCAATGAGTTGGAGCCTTTGTTCAGACCTAACCAACAGCCCCCAGCACTTCCATTCCATTACCCACGCCAGCAAACCTACTCAGCTTCATCTTAGCCGCACAGTGCTAGTCTTGGGGCCATCAGTACTGCTAGACCCAGTGAAAGTCAACTTTGCCTCCCATAGTTTGTTTTTTGTTTTTGTTTGGGAGGTAGAACTCGGGTCCTTGCGCTTGGGAGTCAGGTGGCGGAACCACTGAGCTAAATCCCAGTAGAGTATACTTGTATCCAAAAGCCCAATCTTTCTCTTTACCTTGGTGTCCAAATGTTTCTGATCATGCACCCAATTCAGAAAAAAATATAATGCACCAATAAATGTATTTATTTATAAATTATAGAACTGTACAACTGTACAATATATTATGTACATTATAAAACACATAAAAATAGAAATTTAAAAGGATGAGATTAAATACAAATAATCATTTTAACATTTTCTCATTGGATTCATCATCTGCATACTCCCGGGATGCACACACCCCCTCCTGAAACCAGAGCCCTGAAGTGTGCCAAGGACTGCTGTTAATTAGGTCTTTAGCTTAGGAACAGGAAAATGTACATGACCCAATCTGTGAGTTTCACGATATAACCCTAGTGTTAGGTTTAAATGTGGAACGATGCTTGGTGCTCACCTCTTGAGACATATCTGGACGAATCACTATGCAGCTGCTAAGTGTCTTGCTTCACTTTAAGGCATACTAAACAGTATTTCATGAAGTTGACTCAGAATACGAGGGAAAAAATGCTTTAAGGAAGCATAACAAAGAGTAAGATTTTTCCTATATGAAGGGGATGGCAATAAACTAAATAGCAAGTCCCTAAAACAAAGCCCTAGCCTGAAGTGCAGAGACTGGGGGTGGGGGAACGTCACACAGTAGCTACCAGCCCGGGTCAATGGACAGAAATGGACTGCCACTCATCTGCTGGACTGCCAGAGCTTTTAACAAGAATTTTATCTTTACAGACCCGCTAGTCTCAGAGCTGTGCACACAGAAATTTAGTAAATAAGGTAAGTGACTGCCTTAAAAAAAATATAAGGTATTGGACTTCATTTGAAATAGGAACTGTTAAAAAACAAAACAAAACACCCTCCAGTATGAGGGTTGAACTGGCTGAATCAAGTAAGTGAACAAAGGCTGTGGTCAAGAATAACATGCTCAGCCCCTCTGCATCCTCTTCCTCGCCCCTTTCCCAGGCAGCTACTGCAGCTGCGCTCCTGCCTCCCGCCTCCGGGGGACCAGGCCAGCTGCTCAGCACGATGGGACAGAGCAGGGTACAAAGTATTGTTCTATACAGAAACCCTCATTAGTACGGTCAATTACAAACGCTCACAAATTAAAAAAAATTAGAGACACGAAATTGAGACCTCCACGTGGGAAATGCAACACTCATACCTGTCATGGTTTCGATTGTGGTAACAAAAGTCTCATGGAAGGCTGCATTTTGTTTTAATAGGTAATTAGCCAATTTAAAGAGATAAGTATTATACAACTTAAAAACTTCATAAATCACCTACTTTACTTTGTATACACACTGCACTGTCGATATACTCATTTATTCTGTGGACAAAACGTCACTGATTTTTTGATAGAAAAATAAAACTTCACGGTTTCCATTTGATTAAATGCAAACTAAGGTAATTAGGCTCATTCCAGAGAAAATAAGAAGGGATGTGGAGTTTGTTGACCTAGTAGAGATACGAGAACCATGTTAAGTTCTTTCACTTTGCAATACAGAAAGAGGTCACCTGAGGTACTCAACAGAGGAAGTTTCTTTTTGGGGCCAGGGGATGGATGTTCATACACATCACATAATGGGTGAGAGAAAACAGACTGCTTCGACCTTCTAATGACAAGGTGATGCTGTTCTGTAAGGACTGCGGTGAGTTACTAGGTTGTGAAATTTTCCTTTTCAGAGAATTTTAAACCCAGGAAGAAGCTAGTTGCTTTAATAAACTTTATACAGTCCTTAAAGCAAAACAGCCACTAGAGAAGAAATACTTTTCTTGAAAACTATGTTTCAAGAAAACTAGGAAATGCAAATACTACACAGTATCTTGTTAGCTGTTTCCCTGGCTTCATGCCACGCTTCTTCTCTAACCTGTCTCTCCTTCACTTGGCACAAGGTGGCTTGTGCCCTGTCACACTGACATGGCTAGGGTGCTGTGACTGCTACTGAAAGCTTCAGAGCTTTCAATAGTTGGATTATTTCAATAATAGGATGTGAAAGCAAACCCACCCCCTTATAAAACAAAACACACCCAGTGGCACAGCCTCCTGCCTGCCAAGAGACATTCTTACCAAACTGGCGACCACTAGATGGGAAGTATTATACCCTAAACTTGAACCCCCCACAAAATTCACATTTTTGGCAATTTCCAAATTTTATTTCTAGTAACTGTAATAACAAAATACCAATGGTAATTCTGCAGGGAGAACAGCAACCTTTTAAATAAATAAGGTCACTAGTGAGTATTCCAACAGTACTTCACGCTGTAGACATTTGGTAAGATTGTAAGAAGTCGAACTTACGTTTCCTCCACATCTTGTAATAATACTCCTCATTCCTCAGTGATTTATGCACACCATTTCTACTCTTTATATTACGCATCACCCTTCTGGTTGTTGTACGAGGGGAGAAATCTCTCACTCATGGGTTTTCCTACAGTACGCAGAGACAGTCACTTCAGCACTGATGTATAGTGTTACAGTGATGCCTCAGTTCATGAACTTAAGTTTGTTCTGTCGTATTTGTCATTCAGTGTGGAGTTTGAGAACAAAAACATTTGTGAAATGAGGCACCACTGTACTTATTAGTCGGGAAATAAAAGAATCGGCAATCCTATTTATGTCCTTTCCCTGGGAGTAAAAACACACAATTACAAAGATAAAATGAGTCAAACTTCTATTTTATTGACAGGAGTTCAAAATGAATACAAAAAATGCCTCCTTTGCGTGTTGTATTTATTTTCCTTAAAAGGCTTCTGATAGGTAGGTTAAAAGCTAAGAGTGTTGTTCAGCTTTAATAGTGAACCTTTTAAAAAAAGGTTTAGTAACATAAACCATCAACGTCAGAGAACATATGGTCCCATAATCATTTTAGACCTACAGCTTATCAAAATAATAAGATGCCACACTGATCTGCTAAGAGAGCGGCTTAAAACTGTTTTAAGCCATTAAAAGCCATTTTTATAATCTGTCTGACAACTGGGCAATTAAGAAAGGAAAATCCCAAAATGTACCCCTCTACATTATGTGGAATGTGACAGAATGTCAACTAACGACCAACATAGGTGAAAATAAAAGGCTTCATTTTATGTATGGAGCTGTCTCATCACCTGAAAAATATCAACAAATGAGTAACCGAGCTTATCAAGAGAAGAAAAATGAGCAGATGTTATTTAAAACACAATTGTGATTTTCACCATACTTTAATGTTTACTAAAACTAAAGCTGAACAAAGAAAAGTTGCTCAATTATAGATTGTTTTTCATGTACCTAACTTTTTACTGGGACCATAAACTGATCAGATAATACACAGCCCACACTTCTGGACAGTTAGAATAACAAAGAATTTATTATCATTTGCAGATGAAATAAATGTACCATCCCACACGAGACAGGCTTTGATAAGCCTTAAGCTTTTTTCAGATTGTACCAAGGCACCACCAAATGCCTGTTTTATGCACCCATTTCTAGTAAAGAAACTAACACTTCCTTCGACATCACTTCTGTACTGTTTCTGGTTTATTACACACTTCCAAAACGACTAACGCCTGCCAATATGTGCAAACGCTGTGGTCTCCTCACGGTACTGCTTAGTCACCATCTTCCTCTTCCTCTTCTTCTTCCTCAAAGCTGTCTTCGAAGCCCTCGCTGTCTTCCTGGTCTTCATCACCCTCTATTGCTGTATCCCATTGCGGGTGGTTTTCTGGCACGGGCTTAGCCTCATGAACTTCCAACTACAAAGAAAATTAAATACAGACACTAGGTATTTAGGGAGGAATAACAGAATAACATCTAGTTAAAAAAGCTTTTCTTTGACTGCAACAATCATAAAGAAATCAATTTTCTCTAAAAATGCAACTTTAAATGCAACAGTCATTTAGAATAGAATAGATGCTTCATTCTACAAGAGAATCTGCTAATATATGAATGTAGTTAAATTTCTAATATAATTTGATACCTTAACTTCATAGACCTTATACTACTTGTGCCTGTATTTCTGCAGCACAGAAGACTGTGATTCTTAATCAAGAATTTTAACAGAAGTTGTCTGCTGAAGGAAGAAATGCTCAAGTAAGATTTTCAAAAGATATTTTGGAGCTGGGGATTTGGCTCAGTGGTTCCGCCGCCTGCCTCCCAAGTGCAAGGTCACAAGTTCGATCCCCAGTACACCCCAAAAAAAACAGAAAGAAAGAAAAGAAAGAGACATTTTGTAGCCTCTGGACTTGTGAAGTAAAGTTCTATAGCCAACAAAAGAAATATGGAAATGTAATGGGAAAAAAAAGAGATTTGTTTTCACTGGCCCCCTTATTCTTTACAGTGCAGCAATACTTTAGCACAAGCTTACAAATATAATACAATGTCTTTTATAAAAAGCTCAAGTGAAATGGTAAACACTGATAGGAAAGTGCTTCAAACAACAATAGAAAATGTACGTTCTAAGATGATTAAAAAATTCATTTCAGAAATTAATAAACATTTCAAAAGAATAATATTTATTATTATTTCAATAAATTCCTCCAATAGAACCTGTGGTAAAAATCTATGTAACTTTTTTTTTTTTAAAGACAGGCTTTCAGTGCCTTTGAACTCACTTGTGGAGCCCAGGCTGCCCTCAAACTCTCCTGCCTCGGCCTTCCAAGTGCTGGGACTACAATGGTATGTGGTATGTGCCACAATGCCTGGCTAGTCAAGGGTTTTATATGCCTTAAAATCTAACTCAATAACTTAAATTTATTATTTAAAAAAGAGATGATTTGTTTTTCCTTCCATTTTTCTGCATTAAAAAACCAGAAATGCTTCTTACACTTACTCAACTTCTCAAACAGGTTACTATATCAACTGAAAAGTCCTTCTTCTTACCTTTAGTGGTTTAATCTGATCCAAACCCATATAGGAGTCTGATCTCAAAAACACTGTATACTGATAGTTTCCAGGCTTGCCAGGTGCAGGAAATTTTAGTTCTACCTAGAGGATAAAAATCAGCATTTGAAAATCTGTATTTTGTGACAGAAATAATGGTATACACTTAAAATTTGACCAAAGTACTTAAACGTTTATTCAAATGATATACCAAGTCCTAAGAATGTTACAGAATCCAAACAACAAATGTATGTGACACTGTAAAAAGTAAACCAAATTAAGAATAATTTATGGGGTTAATCTGTATTTCCACAATTCAACAAAGAATAAAGTAAACCACTGCAGCCAGGTGTGGTGGCGCACGCCTGTAATCCCAGCACTCGGGAGGCTGAGGCAGGAGGATCACTCTTTGAGTTTGAGACCAGCCTGGGCTACATAGTGAGTTCCAGGTCGGTCTCAACTACATAGTGAGACCCTGTCTCAAAAACCAAAAAAAAACAAAACAAAGCAAAACAAAAAAAGTAAACCACGCAAGTTGTATGTTGACCATCACCCAGACAACTTGAAGAAATTAAATACAGTATAAAATATAACTAAAAGACTTGAATTAATACAATAATAACACTTCACTGAACAGGAGACAATTTCCGCCAAATTTTATTTCTAGGATAAACATCCAATGCTTTCAGAGGTCAAGAAGGTATTTTAATTTCCCAACAAATCATAAACTTCAAGTATAATAAAACAGTAACAAACTCTTAGAAGTTTTACTTCCACTTGAGTGAAGAATACATTTTAAAAATGACATTTGGATGCACAAGTGATTTGCTGTCTTTCAATCTTTAAAATTTTATAAGAGGCCATTTAAATAATAAAAAATAATCATGAGAGAATCTTAAATTTTGGGCCTTTCTAACAAAGCTGAATGCTATAAAAGAAAACTTTTAAATCACACTGTAAAAAAAAAGGAAATGAATAAAAAAGATAAATGTTTATATTTCCATCCCCCTTCTCCCTATTTGTGGTACTGAGAATTCTATCAGTGAGCCATAGCTGCCCTATTTCTGCTTGTTAAAAACCTTCACACTAGGAAACAAACTGGGGACATATATTTAAAACCAGTATTACAAAGGGCTGATTTCTTCACATTTAAAAAAACAAAACAAAATAAAACCCAAACTAATTTAAAGGACTCAATAAAAATGAACAATGGTCACAAAAAGAAAAATAACTTGAACACACTGAAGGTATCTGGATTTACTCTTAAACAGAAAATTTAAACAATGAATACAATGAGTTAAAAATTGATTTAGACAAGAATTATCAATGAATGTACGCTAAAATGACTGGGCAGAAGACCGTGGAAGAAACAGTACCCGCAGATGAGGAAGGAGGTATTTTTAGTATCAATGATGTGGAGCAGATTGAGATAACATGGTGTGATGTGATATGCTATGTAATCACCAATGTAGTGTGCATACAAAAATATTTAAGATGGACATAATGAGTAACCAATGGGGCAAATTCACATTAGGTGACAGTCTACAAAATATCTTGCATACATTCTTGAAAAATACCAAAGGTGTGAAAGATTAAAAGCAGAGGATTAACAAAATACAAAGTGTGATCCTTGACAATGAATATCAGAGGAGTATTTGAAGAAATCCGAAAATAAATTGTTTATCTGGATATAGTACCTTACTGATGTGAAATTTCATGAGTGAAATAACAGTGCTTATGAAGGAAAAGGAAATACATGTCTATTATTAAAAGACAAAGTGCCAAACAAAGTATATACTACCTTTTTTGTAAAATTTAGAGGAAAATATCAACGTATGTATTTACTTAGAATTTATATACAATATCTCATGACTAACACTGAAAAATTTGATAACACTGATGACCTCCATGGAGAGGAAAGGGTGACTAGGAAATATAAACATAAAATATTTCACTTTATGTACTTTTATATCCTCCGAAATTTTTAGGTGAATGCACTACCTATTTAAAAACAAGAAAACTTTAACTTAAAAAAATAAAACTGCTTCAAATACTGAAGTTGGCTCTACCTCTAAGTGTTATACCAAACTAGTGCACATATTTTACCACTTCATTATAAAGTTTTTGTACTAAAAATCAACATTTAGAACTATCTTCAAATTCAAAAGCCTTACTCTTATCTAAGTCCAGCATGACAAAATTTTTCCAGAAAAGATAACACATAAAGGAAATCAAGATTGAAAAAAAAAAAAGAAAACAAAATGCAGTTCCTGTAGGTCAAAAAAAAAATATGGTCATCAAAATGTAACTTTCTTAGATTTAAAAAACAAAACATAATACTTAACATTAATTTAATGAAGATAATCACAATTTTTTATAAAACATCATTACATCCTGGAAAGGAGGAAAAAAAGGTACATGATATTGATGGTAGAAATGAAAATTGCCAAAAGCACACTGATGAGTTTTTAAGACTGATCAAGCTGTCTTCCTTTAACAATTCTTTAAAAATTTACTATGAGCACATCGCCCAACATAAGAGAACAGTTTAAAAATGTGTCATAAAAAAATAGAATGCAATAAACCAAATTTGATAAAGTGATTATTTTAAAAAAGATATTACAAAGCAACATGATGCTATATACTATTAAAAACAGATATGCTGAGTAATTACCTCCTCCGTTTCTTTTAGTGTGCACACATGATATGGCATAGATATTAATGTCTGTTCCTTCCTGTCTGCAATATAAAGCCACCACCACTCTTGTTTTTCCTGGAAGGCAAAAAAAAAAAAAGTACAAATAGAGCTAGAGAAACAGTTTTTGCTTGTTTTATTTTACAGAAACCATCTTTATTTAGTGCACTGCTATATCCTCAGCACTGACACAGTACCTGGGTTCAATAAATATATACTGAATAATCTGATCTTAACCATTTGTATATCTAGTTCTTGCTCTCCAAAATAATTTTGCATGAAACTTTGGGTATTTCAACGATTCTTTAAAGACTATTCATGGCTCTGTGTATTAAAACCCAGTTACCTTAAATGACAAGACATTCTAAAATAGAAAATAACACAATTTATCACAATATCATAGAGAACAGGGGTCCCCAAACCCAGGCCATGAAGCAGCAAGAGATTATAAGCAGATAAACAAACTAAGCCTCATTTGTATTTACAGCCCTTCTCTGGAGTGGTTCTTGTACCTCAAAAACTCTGGCCAGTGATCTACCTTTAGAAAGCCTAACCCTATACCTAAACCTAACCCTAATGCTGGCTAACCAAAAAATATCACCTCAACTTAACAATGTTTTGCAGAATGTGATTAAATTTATGAACTACACTAAGGTACATGCTCTTAACTCACACTTCTTCATGTAGCTCTGTGAGATGAACAGAGATCAAACTCAGGACCTTGAACTGTCGAGGCAGGCAAAGGCACCACAGAGCTAAATCCCAGGCCCCAGAGTTTTTGAGTTACAAAGTCACTCCAGAGATCTTTTAGAAAAACAGCCATCACTGGAAGCACTTTTTAGTGATACAGAATGGGATGAAAAAGTTGTTTATTTGTGTGACATTCAATCTGCAAAACAAACTCACACTGTCACTTCAAGGGAGAACAACTGTGTTCAAGCCAGCAAATAAAGAGGCTACATTCAAAGCCAAACTGATACAGGGTGACAAGTATACAATGGAATTTTTGACATGTTTCAAACAGCAGATTTTGAAAGAGACCGAGCCAGGGCCTCCTTTCTCCCAGTTGGAACATGATTATCTCAGGGCTGCACGGGTTTAGCTCAGTGGTGCCACCACCTGACTCGCAAGGGCAAGGACCCAAGTTCGATCCCCCGCACCCACCCCAAAAAAACTTAATTTAGGGAGAGTATGAATATTACCTCCCAACCACAAAAGATCCCCAACTGAGAAAAAAATGATCCATGACCCATTTGTGAATAGGCCAGGTAAACAGATTGTGTCCATGCTAGAAGAGATCAACTGCTTGAGATTACAAATGATGGTGGCCTTGAAAGTATGTCAGAGACAACTTCAACTCTCCGTATGTTTTGGATTAAAATCAAGACAGAGTATCCTGACATTGCCCCCCCCCAAAACAAAAGCAATGAAGAGCCTCTTCTATTTTCCAGTATCTTATCTTTATGAAGCATGGCTTTCTGTACTGACAACAATTAAATGAGATTATGGAGTAGACTGGACATAAGCAACACACTTTGGGAAACACTGTCTCCCATCAACCCTAGACTGTACTGTCCAGGTGTAGGAAAACAAGCTCAGGGCTCTCACTGATTCTGCATCACGGTAAGTTGTATAATAATGAATGTAATGTGTTTGAATCATCCTGAAGCCACCCATCCTCACCCCACCTCACCCATCCAGAAAAAAGCTACTTTCATGAAACCAGTCCCTAGTGCCAAAAATGTTGGGGACTGCTGATACAGCACATAATCTTAGAAATTTTACCTAGTAATAAGCAAAAGTCACAAAATAGGAGTGGAAGGGACTTGGGCAGTCAAAAAATTCAATACATTAAAAGATTTTATCTTCCTTCAAGGGTCTTACATTCTAAAGGTCTATGTATATCTTTCCCCTGCACATTTTAATAAGGTTGGCATTTCTAGATGAACTTCAAAAAGACCAGAAACAGAAAAAGAGTGGGGTAAAGTAACTGCCACTAGAATGCACAATGCTAGCATAGTGAAACAAAAAAAGTGGCAGAAAAGTATTTTCGAAAAAAAAAAAAAAAAACATGTAGAAGGCCAACCCTTTCAGCAATCTGGAAGCAACAGACCTCAAGGTGCTCAACAGCCACCAGAGCTCATGTCAGTAATTGTTCAGACATCTGCTTAGTATCACTTCTTTTAAGAATGAGGTAGAGAAGATATCTTTCTAAGGTGGTTTAAAAAAAGAATTTCAAGAGCGATGTTTTGAAGTTAAAAGTAAACTAGAATATTCTAAATATTAATTTAACCTAATGAAACTTTATCCTTGGGAAAATGTCTTTGTATCAAACCTGTTGCACTATTTTATTTTAACCATAAGAAATGGTTTATTATCTTTTTCAAAATGCTACAACAAATTTAACTGAAAGCTCTTCTGTTTAAATACAGGAAGATACAAAAAGCATTGCAAGGTTAATAAGTCTAGCAATAAATCTTAAGTGCATGATGATATGAGCAGCAACTAACAAGAAAATTAAACTTTGCTTAACCTGAGGGTTAGGATAACCATAGTAGGGATATTTATAAATATATCTGTTTTGCACACACAAAGAGTGTAACAACACAATGATCTCGAAATGGAATGTTAATATCTGGACTTTGTAGGTCAAAGAGTCTCTCGAGTAGCTACAGCTATATAGCTGTTTCAGCCTGAAATGAACAGGGCTGTGTTCTATAAGAAAGTCTCATTTTGTGAAACTGGCACAATTTCTGTATTGTGCCTGGAGGTTGTATACTGCCAATACTTGCTCTAAAGCCACACAAATCTGTGTGATTTTACCTCTCTGTATCTAGTATTCTGGCTGGGCACAGGGCAAATGCTTGTAATCCCAGCTACTCAGGAAGCTGAGATGGAAGGATCACAAGTTCAAGGTCAGTCTGGGCAACAAAGTGATACCCCACCCCAAAAAGAATATAAGAATTGAATATAAAATATAAATATAAAAGAACTGAATGAATGATAAATACAGCTTTCCTTCTCCATTAAATGACGCATGCCTACATCTGGCCACACTGTGAAGATGAACTGAGATAATAATAGTATATATCAGAATGTTCACACATTAAGTGCATTAAATGACAGTTATGCCAAGAGTACTGCATCCGTGCCTACATTCTTTGATGCCTATCTTAAAAAATTGGAACATATGTTGTATGAGTTATTTGGCACTTGTAAAAAACTTGTTTTTCTATTGTATGAGATTCCCAACCATTTTTAATGTGTTACTCATAATAAATGAGTTTCCATACTGTATAAGCCAATTAATATTAAATGAGTAGTTAGATACAAGGAAAGGCAGACAGGTAAGATATCAAAAAAATCCTAAATAAATTTTATAAGTCATATGATAAGACATTTACCATATAGATGAAGATTATAGCAGGAAAAAACAGATGCTTTTTCTGATAAAATATTCTAAGGGAGTGAATAATATTTCACTTATCAACTAAGCAGGGTCTAAAATAAAACTGTTGGTATATTATATGGGTAAGTTATACAGCCCTCAGCACCCCACAGCACTTTTTAAGCCAGTTAATGAGTGGAATTTATTTGCTTGATTTCAGGATGCTTCATGTTGGCAGACTACATCTGCAGTGGGAAAAATGCCCCTAACAGATGGGCCAAAGCTCCGGACTTGCCAGAAGATCAGAGAGTGCATTAAGACGGAATCCTAGGCAGACTTCCCTCCAAGTCAGAACAACTCTGTGCAGAGACACTTATTGCTAGGAGAGCCAAATTATTTAGGAGTTTGCCTTAAGCAGCCCCTAGCATCTCTGGACTGACATTCTCAGGCAGAAAGATTTATATATGAAATCACCAGTCAAACATAAGCTCTGTAAACTATGAGACAGTCTGTGGGACAGTTTCCCTGAACTGGGGGCAACCAGTTCTTGACTTTTGTTCCATAGATAGAATCATCCTCAGAAACAAAATTATCAAGGGAATCCCAAACTAATTTGAAAGACAAGTAACAAGACTAGCAAGGAGGAGGCACAATCACAAAAAAAGACAAGAGAGTGAACAGTGTTATAATTCTCTTTCCTGAACTTGAAACTCAGTCATGCTCAGCTCTTACTAAAATCTGTTCAGAGCCCAAAACATAGCTGGTTCCACAGCCATTCCTACAGATCAGGGCAATTTTACTGGGCTCAAAACAATTCTTGATGCTCAGAAGGAAAATTTAAGATTGATTGTATCCTATTTAAATGTGGAGGGTGAGATTCCTACCAATCAAGCAAAGATGAAATATACATTTATCGGATTCCCTGCCTTGTTAATAAGAAATAACTATTAAGCACAATATTCAATAATGTGAGCACAAAAAGCACAAGAAACCACAGAAATACTTAAAAAGTTAACAATTCCCCCTTTAAACATTCACTAAAAGTAATTCACAATATCCTTTAAAAAGGGGTAACCTAGACCACATTTAATAATGGTGTACACTACAGAACAATAAGGGTCCAAAGAGAAATATCCAAGAAGAAAGTGAATGGAATAAGAACTATCTGCCAAGTGTCACTCACCTCAGGAAAATAAAGACTATATACAGGATGTGTGATCTTTGATTTGGTTTCCAGGAGAGCTCGCTCCTTTCTCTGTATACTTTGTTGTAATTCTTGCCATTCCTAGTAAAGAAAAAATAAAAATATTTGAAGTCTGCTATGTTTTTGAACACTTAGAGGAGCTACTATTCCTGACAATGAAATGAACTACTTAGAGTGAGAACAAGTTCATTCCCACAATCTGATCATCTCCCAGTTCAAACTTCTAAGACCTCTATCCCGCAGAGCATGTACAACAGCTGCCCACAATCTCACCCTGGCTTGGCCTGCTACTCCAGAGTCCTGCCACTTCCCTCTTCTTTGGCTTCTTAAGTCTCATTGCTTCAAAAGCTACCTGACACTTCTCTGAAGTTATTTATTTCACTCCTCCTAAACCCTGTTTGGATTTTTGTTCTTCCCTTTCTGCATCTGACAAATTCCTACTCATTTTCTTTTAGTACTAGCTAAAGCCTAAAGTAGGAACTCCAGAGTAAAAGCCTATCACAGTTTCCCTAGGCCTCAGAATGAGCTGATGTGTCCCTTTGTACTGCCACTATTCAGCACATAGATGTGTTATGATCTGTATGTGCCACAATGTTTATTTATCATCCAAGGGCAGAAATGACTACACACTTAACTTGTATTCAATGTCAGCTAAGAAAACATTTGGGGAGATAGATGATAATAATTATTCATTGGCTGAACAAACTAGACTATTAAAACCTTAAAAGTCTCCTCTATGAACACTAAAATAACTCAGAAAGGATTATGTCAATTCTTTCTCCAAGTAAACCTGAAGAAATCATTTCTTTCACAAAATTATTTTTTTTTGGTACCGGAAATTGAACTCGGGTCCTTGTGCTTACAAGGCAGGCCACCAAACCACTGAGCTAAATCCCCGGCCCCTCTTTCATAAATTTTTATTTCCTGGTAATCACTTTAATTCTCAAAGTATAAAAAAAAAGTCAAGACCCAGTAACTATATAGTCATCCATACTTGTTTTCTACCATTCCCAAGGAATGTATCATTCTTATACTTAGCCTGTGCCCTTTACCTCTTCCTATTTCTGGCTTTTTCTGTTGCCTCAGAGGCTGTTCAGAGTGTTACTCTTTTTCTCACAAACCACAAGCTTACTTTTAGATCAACACCGCAGTCAAAAGGAACAGCACAAACACAGCTGATCAAGTTTGTTTCATTTGCAGTGAACCTCCAAGGACCATTATTTGTTGATCACATACATACTTTTTTACAGTCTTTCCAAAAACCATGCAACTTAATACCATGAGACTTTTCTATACTCTGTACCTTACATACTCCATAACATAAGGTGACATTCTATAATGTTAACTAGCATCAAGATTCATAGTAATGGTTCTCTGCTAAACAGTACCTCGAACCTGTAACAGAGCCTTGAAAGTAACTACTATTTCACAACCTACCTTTACCATCCCCCTATCAAATTTCCAGACATCCACAAGAAAGTTTTCTGAAGAGACCACACTGTTGTCAACTTAAATCAAGGTCCTACATTATGTATCAAGAAAATAAAGATTTCCAAGCTGGGCATGGTGGTGTGTGCCTATAATCCCAGGCTTCTGGGAGGCTGGGGAGGGGGGGTCACAAGTTAAGCCTAGACTGGCAACTCAGTGATTTATCTCAAAATTCTAAAAAATGTTTTAAAAGGCAGTGACAAGGACGTAGTTTAATGTGAAGGCCTTGGGCTCAATCCCTAGTACTGCAAAAAAAAAAAAA
>NW_022900926.1:72414552-72421605 GCF_012274545.1 Fukomys damarensis
AAAAAAAAAAAAAAAAAAAAAAAAATCAGGGTTTCAAATCCATATTTGAAACAATTCTTTGTAAATCCTGTCTGTCATTCTCCCTGCCCCCAAAAAAGGGTATGGCAGTGCACACCTGTACTTCCAGCACTCTAGAGGTGAGGCTAGCTATATATTGAATTCAGGGCCAACCTGAATCACGTAGCAAGACTGCCTAAAAAAAAACACCAAAGTAACAAAATACAAAATGAGTTGTTAAATAAATATGGTTGCTTGCATATACATATCAGCATTATTTAAGAAAAGAAAAAGCAAGTAACTGAAGAAAGGGGTAATAACAAAACCAAAGCCACCAGGCGTGGTAATGTGTGCCTGTAGTCCCAGCGCTCAACAGGTGGAGGCAAGAAGATCACTTGAGTCTAGGAGTTCAAGACTTGGCAACATAGTGCAAACTCATCTTAAACCAAACAAAAGCTCCTAAACCATTAGCAGTACATTCCAATTATTTAAACCTATTAAGTCTTACCGCTTCATCATCTTTGTTCTGTTTTTCATCTTGTTCTCTATCAGACTCTCTGTCGCTACCATCATCTTTTTCACTCTGGGAATCTCTGTTGGTTTCTTCTTCTTCAGAATCGCTGCCTTTGTCAGAAACTTCTTCTTCGTCCTCCTTTACTGCAGCTTCCTGAAAAAAAGCAACCATAAAATTTTTGAATATCACAATATGTATTTATCATTCTGAACTTCTGAAGCTAACATATTGTCAATATAACTGGCTCATGCTTAAAATTTTACTATTCATAAAGAATTTTAGAAAAGCATAAGTATTCTTATTTATGTATGAAGATGTAAGAGTCAGAATGAAGGTTTTTAATCGATGGGCTTGTTATTTTGTTCATTTTTCATAATCTATAAAATGAAAATTTATTTCTATTTGTACATTATCACAATAGTACCAGCTCTCAAAAACACAATTACACATACATTTCACTTAAGGAGAGGAAATGGGTAATGTATAGGAAAGTACTAGTTTGGGAGATTAAGATCATTTTCTGTAAATGACAGTTACAGTGCAGTAAAGAAAGTCAATTCCCTGGCAAAATACTTATTAGTTCATTTCATGAAGCAAGAAAAAGTACAGCAATTTAAATACAAAGAAAGAAGTAACTGACCAAAAGTCACAAAAATAGAAAACAGATATATAAGAGAAACTCAAAACCAAAAGTTGTTCTTTTAAAAGATCAGGAGGACTGATAAAACTCTAGGCAAGGATGCAAGAAAAAGAAAATAAAATCACTACATTAAAAATTAAAAAGATATAAATGGATCTGACAGAAATTAAAAATAAAAGGATATTATAACTATGCCAAACACCAATAATAACGAAACAGAGAAATTCCTTGAAAAACAAAATTTGCTAAAACTGATCAAAAAGCAGAACATGTTAATGAAACTCCAAAACAAAAGGTCTTTTAAAATCTCCTAGCCCAAATGGCTACTGTAGAGAATTTTACAAATAAGGAAGAAATTTAACGTTATATAAACTCTTCCAGAAAAGAGAACACCTCCTATAGCTTACTTACTAAGGCTAGCACAAACCTGATACAAAACTTAAGAGAACTACATGAAAGAAGAATGACAAACTAATATTCTCTTATGAAAACAGATGCAAGAATCCAGCAAGTTATCAAATTCAATAAACTTTGGGGGGTCATATGGTATGATCAAATGAGATTTGACACAGGCAAATAAGGATAGTTTAAAATTTTTAAATTCATCAATATATTTTACCACATTAACAGAACATTATCAAACAATAATAGATTCAGAAAAGGTTATTTAATAAAATTCACTACTCGTGATTTTTAAAAGTTCTCAAATAGGGAATAAAATGGAAGACTTGCTATAAAATCATAGTAGTGAAACATTGTTTGCTTTCTTCCTAAGATTGAAAAAAAGACATGAATGTCCATTGTCATCATTTCTAATCAATATTACACTCAAAAGTTCTAGCCAGCAGAGAAAGGCAAAAGGGCAGAAAGGAAGAGTATAAGCCTTAAAAAGAAAAATGTCTTAATTCACAGTGTAACTGCATGGGGAGAAAATATTATAATATGTAGTATAATGAATTATCATCAATTCATTAAGACTCCATAAAAGTCAAATTTAGTAAAAATAAAAAACTGTTTTTCTAAGTACTAGCAAAAGCACTGAAGAATCTTTTTTTAAAAAAATTACAATAACAAAAAAGCACCAGGGCCAGTGATTTAGTTCAGTGGTGCCGTGCCTGCTTCGCAGACCAAGGTCCTGAGTTCGATCCCCAGTACCAAAAAAAAGCACCAAATACATAAGCAGTAAATGAAATGAAAGATGTAACATACTTCTTGCTATTGACCATTATGATACACTTCTGAGAAATATTGAGCTTTGAAGCTCAAAACTAATCCAAATAAACCACTGATTTATTCACATAGTGATGAGTAACAGTAGCATGTCAATTTCCCCGTACTGAATATATGTAGTACCAATATATATTTAGCACACTTTTTTGATAGTCAATTATTCTAAATACTTATCTAGAAATGCAAAAGACTTAAAAGAGCTAAGACAACTTTGAATTACTAAGAGAAGACATCATACTACCATATTTCAAGACTTGATTTAAAGTTACAAGTAAGAGTAGAGTATTGGCACAAGAACAAACAACTAGAATGGACTAGCATCTACAGAGCAACACAGAAACAAATGGCCAATCACCTGTGGTTGTACAATGAAGTGCCACTACAGTTCAGTGAAGTGGGATTATCTTAGTGCTGGAACTAGTGGCTCACCTCACACCACTCATGAAAATTAATTCAAGATAGATCATATGACTAAAATGTAACAAGCAAATAATGCTTCTAAAGGAAACAGAAAAATACTTCCATTTCCTTGGGGTAGACTAGGATCTCTTAAGGAGAATACAAAAGCATTAACCAAACAACGGACTGATGACAATGAACTGCAATAAAAATTGTGATTATCATCAAAAGCTACCACTAATGACTCATATCCAGAATATGCAAAAAACTCCAACAAATCCATAGAAAAGCAACATAATAGATAAAAAGGATACCAAATGGATAGTAAGTATATGAAAAGGTGCTTAACATCATTAAGTCATCAGGTAAATATAAATAAAACCACAAAGAGTGATACCACTACAGATCAACACAATGGCAAAGATAAAAGACTGGGAAAACCAAGTATTTGTGAGTTATGTAGAACAACCAAACATCCTATGCTTGTACAGTGTAAAATGGCACAATTTTGGAAAACAAGTTCTTTTAATGAGTTAAATACACCTATCTTATGACTGACTCAGGGATCCACTGCTAGGCAGAAAATGAATGCCGTGTACAAGAATAAGCACAATACCTTTATTCATACAAGGTAAAAATTGCAAACAACACAAATGTCCAATATTCACAGAACAGCATAATTTATGGCACTATATATTCATTCAGTGAAATACTACACACATAATACAGAATGGACTACTGCCATGACAATACAAAAAGATGAATGTCATATGGTGGCACAGGCCTATAACCTCAGTACTCTTGGAGACCGAGGCAGGAGGATTCAAAGTTCAAATCTGGCAAGGACAACTTAGCAAGAACTTGTCTCAAAATTAAAAATAATAAAAAGGCTGGCAATGTAGCTCAGTGCAAAGGCCCTCGGTTCAATCCCCAGTACCACCTTTCCCTCCAAATGTCATGGACAAAATGGTGCATGATAGCGACCAGACATAAAATAATTCCACTTATACGATAAAGGCAAAACTAATCTATGGTGGGTACAATCAAATAATGAAGGACAGAGAGATGAGGAGGTGAACAGAGGGGTTACTGACTAAACATTAGCTTTCCAGGATGCTAGTAGGGCTTAAAATCTTGATTTGGATTTAATAGGTACATATACACGTCACATTTCAGGAGCTGTACACATAAGATCTGAACATTTTGGTATATGTATATTATACCTCAATAGCAATAACCATGATAAAAAATAAACTCACACTCCCAACTACTCCATTTGCCTGCTTCTGTTTCTGCTGCTTTGACTGTGGTAATGTCACAGGTGTAGTTTTTTTTTTTAAAGGCTTCTTTTTTTTTGATTTACCAGTTTTCTTGGGTCCTTTACTCTTCTGCTGCCATCCTCCTTTTGTCTTGTTCTTGTTAGCATCACTTTGCTGTAAATCACAACACACATCACATTCAGCAAATCACAGTAATTGGGTGGAAGTCACAGTAATTTTTAGATGGGAATGGCATAACTATATGGTTTCATAAACTGAGTTACTCTCCCATAATAATATGTCAATCAGAGAAGTAAACAAAACATTTGTTTCACCAGCAAAGATGGGTTAAGAAAACTCAAGTTTTACCCCATCTTCAGCAGGCTGTTCCTCTGCGGCACAGATGGACTGCTCCTTTTCAAATACTTCCTATGGGTAACCGGCAGAAAAACAAAATCTATCAATCTACATTTATCTTTCAAAGGAACAAAGAAATCTTTCAAAATGTATAGTAGTTATGTTGGTTGTTTTGTCCATTTTTGGCAGTACTGAGAACTGAACCAAGGGCCTTCACAATGAGCTACATCCTCAGCCTTTTTAATTTTTGAGACACCGTGTCACTAAATTGACATTCAATCTTGTAATACTACTGCTTTAGCCTCCCAGAGTGCTGAGATTTCAGGCATGTGCTTCCACAACCAGCTGGGGATTTTTTTTTTTTTTTTTTTTTTTTTGGTACAGAGGATCAAACTCAGGACCTTGCACTCTTGAGGCAGGTGGTGGCATCACTGAGCTAAATCCCTGGCCACAGCTAGCGATGTTTTTACCCGGCTAGAAATGCAAGAAGAGGAGTAAACTTAGTAGATGTGTGAATTTGCAGCTGGCTACTTTCTCAAATAAAACACAGCTGTCTTGAATATGTTGTGAAAAGTACAACCTACTTAAATAACAGATATAATGACTTGAAATGTATAAATTGATTATAAAATCAATAATACTTTATTACAACAAAAATGACCTAACTCAGAGGTCAGCAGACTAAAGCACACCATCAAATCTTTTAAACAAGGGGTTACAGGAACACAAAAATGCCCATTCACGAGGGTAGTAGGTGTAACAAAGACTAATGAACTGTAAGACCTAAAATACTGACTAGCTGAACCTCTTCAAAAAAGAGGTTGCCATTCCCTAGTCTAATTCTGTCATCACTTCCTCATTTTTCTTTTATTAGCTAATGATTTACTCAAAGGATCTAATAACTTACTCTAAGGTACAAGTCATACAAAAATAGAAGGACAGGTACTTGATTCTTTTACTTAATCTAGGTGACTTTGCTTTTTCTTCTTACCAACTACCCCAGAAATGCTAATAGCCCAAGATCAATTCTTTGCTCATTTCTCAGGCTGGGCATTCATGAGTATTTGAATATTGTAAGTTTAGGTTTTAAACTCAATTTTGGCATAGGCTTAGAGGCACCTCTCATTCAGTCTGTTACATAAGATATCTCTTGCTATCATAAAATCAATATTTTTATTTCATATATCTGACCTCAAAATATGATTTTCCTACTAATGATTTTAGACATTGCAGTTCTAGACATCGATTTTTAAAATGCACTATGTATTTCCAGCAGACGATCAGATATCCCAGAGCAAAATAAGATCTACTACTAGTTGAATAACCTACAGTCTATTAAAAACAGTGAGTTACAATGAACAAGTTGACTTGGAAGGTAATACAAATAGAAACAGAAAAACAAGGTATCGGAAATACACACAATACAATTAAACTGAACAAAATCAAGGACAGAAGTACCAGTGTACAGGTATATGTACTGCAAAGGTCCAAATGGTGTATCTGAACATGGAGAAAGAAGAAAAGGATACACACAGACAAATTCTGGTCATCTGAGACTGATAAGAAGTTTTCCTTAGGAAGATGGGTGAAAGAAGGGATCCATGATTTTAAAAAAATACTTAATTCTACATATATACTATACATGCATTAGGATATTTTAAAATGAGCCTTAAAGCATATCATCTCAAAGCCGCAAAGTACTGGGTAATTTTCATTTCTTCTTATACTTTTCTGCATTGCTTCAGTTTTTTTTCCAAACGACATGAACTTTTTACACTATCGGACATAGTTATTTCTAATGTAACTTTCAAAAGCTTTAAACAAAACACAAATTATCTAAAGAACTAAATAAAAAGGACTAAGTGAGAACAATGCCTGCTCCCGACCCAGCAGCCATCGCTCAAGCGCCGGGAGGTAGGCCAGGCCCCCATCCACCACAGGAAGGAGAACCACGCCTGCTCCCGACCCAGCAGCCATCGCTCAATCGCCGGGAAGGTAGGCCGGGCCCCATCCACCACAAGAAGGAGAACCACACCTGCTCCTGACCCAGCCGCCATTGCTCAAGCACCGAGAGGTAGGCCGGGCCCCGATCCACCGCAGGAAGGAGAACCACGCCTGCTCCCGACCCAGCAGCCATCGCTCAAGCGCCGGGAAGGTGGCCGTGCGGACCCCCCTGAACCCCCATAAGGCCCACCCCGCCGCACTCTCAGACCTCCTGACTGCACAAGTCTTTGGACCCACTCTGCAAAGACAGAGGTGGTCATCAAGGGTATTTTTCTGAGTTCCCAACTTGGAACATCTTTAAAGAAAGGGCGTGGGAAACCTGTAATAGAACGTTGCGGAGTTCAACCATTCAGAAGGATGGGGATCTCAATGTGGGCCTTGCAGCCCGAGGTCAGTCAGCGTCATGGGGTTCAGCAATCAGCTAACTGAGATCAGGGGTCTTGCATCCTCGCTCTGTCTGAGCCATTAAATGGTAAATATACTATATTGAAAAGTTTGTTCACTGCAGACATGTTCTGGACTGCTTCTTGATTTCAATTTAATTCAAATGATTTAAGGGTGATAGACTAGTGACTACCACAGGTGGTCAGTGTCCAAGTTGTGCTTGATCTTAATGTGTTGCTGATTGTATCAGTTGGGGTAAAGCATTGCCG
>NW_022900926.1:72422114-72422373 GCF_012274545.1 Fukomys damarensis
AAAAAATAAACGCCCAATATAGGAAAGAAATGGAATCCATAAAACAGATTCAAACAGATATCCAGGAGATTAAACACTCTATTGAAAGTGTACACAACAGAATAAAAGAATGCGAAGATAGGCTCTCAGATATAGAAGATGCGATTGCAGTCAGTGACCGTGAAAAGAGAGGTCTCTTAAAAACAGTAAGAGATCATGAGAAATCGATCCAACAACTCCTAGATGATGCAAAGAAGAATAACATAAGACTGATAGGAAT
>NW_022900926.1:72423700-72445614 GCF_012274545.1 Fukomys damarensis
ATAAATTGAATTTTGGGAAACTTTAACGGTGCTGCCAACTTTGGAAAAAGTCATCCCAATTTACTGTGTTGACTTGGCATTGTACAGAAATGGACAACCATATTGGTCCAGAAATGTTAATTTACTTTTATTTTCTCCCTGTGTACAGGGGTAACAAATCGTACTAAATATGTAAGGTCATATCTACGTGGGTTTGATTACAGAAACTAATAAAGTATTCTCTAAATAATGAAAAAAGAATAAGATAGGACTATAAGAGGGAGAAACAATTTAAATATGTTCAGGGACCATTTTCATCTCCAGAATTAAGGATTATTTTGATGTTACATCATTGCCTTTTCTCCTTTACTCTCCTTTTTAGTTTTATTTTAGGATTCCCTATTTTTAATGTTTATACAGAGATTTTTTTAACTGAAATACCGAATAGTTTCTTTGGTGTGAAAAACTATAACAGTACACAGGATCCTAATGAGACAATTAATAATGTGAAATAGGAAGTAAAGGGCTAAAGGTGTAAGGAAAGTGGGAAGGGTGGGGGAAAGGTAATAAGAGAGAGGAAAAAAATATGAGAAACTGAAAAAATGGAAATAAAGTGTTTGTAAATGGGGAGGGGAGGCGGGGGTGAAGGGAGGGCAGGGAAAAGGGGAAAAATCAGAATTAAGACCTATTATGTGAAGGTACAAAATCCCAATGATGAATGTAACTGTATTGTATACCTAGATTGTACCAATAAACTCAATAAAAAAGAAAGAAAAAAAAAAAGGACTAAGTGATAAAATTATCAAAAAACAGTAATTGGCCAGGTGTAGTGGCACAAGCCTATAATCCAAGCAGTGGGATGCTGATGCAGGAAGATCACCACAAGTTCCAGGCCAGCCTGGCTGCATAGTGAGTTCAATTACATACTACTGAACTACATATTGAGACCCTGTCTCAAAAAACAGAAACAAACAAGCCAGGCATGGTGGTGCATGTGGTGGTGCATGACTGTAATCCCAGCTCTCAGGAGGCTGAGTCAGAGGATCACTGTGAATTCAAGACCAGCCTGGGCTATATAGTGAGTTCCAGGTTAGTCTCTACATAGTGAGACCCTGTCTAAAAAAATCAAAACAACCAGGCGTGATGGTGCACACCTGTAATCCCAGCACTGTGGAGGCTGAGGCAGGAGGATCGCTGTGAGTTCGAGACCAGCCTGGGCTATATAGTGAGTTCCAGGTCAGTCTCAACTACATAGTGAGACCCTGTCTCAAAAAACAAAACAAAACAAAACAAAAAAATAAATAAATAAAAACAAAAAACCCAAGTAATTAACCTGTACACAGATTACACTTTACAGTTTAAGAACTATACTCACATAACATTATTATATTTTAGAGAATTAACAATTTATCACAAGAAGAATTAATCTACTTTTTAGGGTTTTTTGGTGTTTATGAAAACTTCTTATAAAAATTAATTTAAAATTTCAAAACAAGTAAGATAACTTGTAAAAAGAGATAACAGTTTTGATTTTGAGAAATTAAACTAATTAAACTAAATATAAAAATCTTGACACATTACTCTCAAAACAAACTACAAAGACTACTTACTGCCATTGTTTGTCTTGTCAATTTAACCAACACTGTAACTAGGGATCCTACTGTGATATTATTGCTGTCTTCATCATCCAGTACTGTAAGATGAAAGGAAAATCAATAAAGAAATATAGTTCCACATGAATGCAAAGATCAAAACATAAGTTATCCAAATCAATGTTATTTTAAGCATATCATATTTTAAATTTATTAAAAATAATAAACGGACTGTGTTAAATTCTCTCATTGGGTTACTCCAATAACTGAATGATTTAATCCTTAAACTAACTCTACAAAGTATCACCATCACTTCCATTTAAAGAAAAAGCTATGGTTCAGAAATACAGTAAAATGCCCACTCAGAAGAACCTGGCATTGCCAAGTTTCGAACCCAAGTCTTCCAAAACACAATGTAACATGAGAACTGCCATGACACAGCTCTGCCTCACAGCAATATAAAAATGGGGCTCTGGCAGTTTATGTAGAGCATATATTCAAAAGATTTTTACCTGAATGATCAAACCTGATAGAATAAAATAAGGAAAACTAATATTGTAAAAATCATCTTAAAAGAGTATTTTTTAAAGAACTTTCAATATATCCTCTTTACATTAAAAAACACTTTTGAATCATTTTTGCAACAAATAATATTAAGCACAATAAATTTTTATAATTACTTTTTTAAAACCACATTTGCATTCATAAAAGTTTAGTGAAAGTTAAGGTTAACTTAATAACATGTACCACACATGTTCTATTCAAATAGCACTCATGTTCTTCACTATGTGTTTTTGTCTAAAGTTTTTTTCTAAGTTTGCTATGCCTCAGATTTTTATTGGCACACTGTGTTCTAGCCTCTAATAAGCATCTGCTAATTCCACTAGTGGCTGCATTGCAAATGGTACAGTAATCCTTCACACTAGAAGTCTCCATTATCAAGAAATAAAACCTGGGCCACATAGCCCTCCACATTTTTCATTTTGCCAGGATATACATGCATAAGCAGTATATGTAAAATAGCTGTTGTCTAGAGGTCTACATATCATTTGATGGTTTAAAATGAAAAGGCCTACCATGACATTCTAGGCAAGAAGAGATCCATTGTCTCCAACACACAATTAAGCAATGTCTGTTCCCTGTTTCTATGAGCCTTCTATACTTTCTTCAAACTATACCATATATATTATATATATAGATAGCTATAGATAGCACTATAAAAATATAAACTATGTAAGACATTATGGAGTGGAACACGTGACATTTCCCAGTGAAACAGAACATTCTTACTTTTTTGTAAAAAATTTTTTTTAATCTCAACATTTATTTTTCTAAGAAGGATGTGCTTTTTACAAGCATGTCTAAGTCCCAAACTAGATTTTTATATGAACATTTTCTGGTTAAATCAGTGTAGTTCTAAACATAGCTTTCATATTGTTATTTTTAAAAATCTGAAAACTCATGAAGCCAAACGAAAACCCCAAATCCCTGCCAAATTGGGCCAGGTTTTTCTACAGGTATCTTATATTCTAGGAAAAATGATGTATCAGATTGTACTGTTTGATTTCTTGTCTCAAACACCCATCCTAGGTTGCCATTTACCTCTTCTCAGTTCCTATTAGGGTCCAAATTCAGTAAGTCAGAAATGGTCTTACCACCGCTTCTTCAGCACCCAGTAGTACACATGGCATTCAATATTTATTGCGTGAAAATAAGGCACAATGTCTGTGTCACTCACTTAACACTCGGCATATATTCTTGTTTTTACTCCTATTTCCTCAACGAAATGATAAGAGCTTTAAAGACAGAACCCAGTGCTAACACGTTCCTGTACTCTCGGTACCTAGAAGAATGTTCTCACAATAGTGAATTTGTGAATGCTCAGAACAATACCACAAACAGAATGACTGGAGCAGATTATCTGTAATTCTGTCAGTGTCCTAAGATATCATTTTGTACTATTAAGATGAGCACAGGGCCATTATGTAAACAGAAACTTAATCTGGAGTTTAAGAATTTGAAATAGACATAAAGATGGAGGGAATGTGAGAAAAACACAAGAAATAAGGCAGAAAACGTAATTTAAGGCTTAATACAAATAAGTTGGGAGCTTTAAAAATTCAGTACTTTTAATAATATATTTCAAATATTTCTTATTCTTTCATTACATCTAGAAGTCTCTTCCATTCTTTGAAAAGTTAAATTCTTGAATACTGAGCTACAGAAAAAAGTCCACATAGTTAATTCCACTGTGACAAAAATAAAAGTAGGGTTATATTAGTTTCCTCCAAAAGATTAAGTATGTAGTTATCATTTCCTATTGTAAATCTGACAGGAAAACTACAGTTTTACAAAGTCTATTTTAAGTTACGTTATTAAGTACTGTTCTGAGAGTCTTGAGTCAAATAGAGCCACCCTATCTAAAGGGAAGCAATGTTGGACAGGAAAACCTCCCACTTACCTTGTGATTTTATATCCATGGTTACATATGGAAAACTGCCAAGGACAGCCATAACCTCTTCATATTTTTCATCTTCAAGGAAGTGTAGCAGACTGTGACGATCTGGTTCTTTCAAACTCACCAAATCTTGTATAGTTTTAATTTTGTACTGAATAAGGAAAGAAAAATGTCCTCTTAACTCAAAACTTTCCAGAAAAGAACATTAGCATGTTGCCTAAAATAAAGTTCAGCAACTTTTAGAAAAATGTTAAGATTTATGCATTTCAAAGCAGAAAATTAAAATATACAGGATTTCATATCCTTTTTCAGGGTCATTTAAAGATTTTTTTATTATAAAGTCAATATAGGCTTATTTACTTTTAATTAGAAAAACAAAGAGCCAGGCACAGTGGCACATGCCTTTAATCTTAGCACTCTGGGAAGATGAGGCAGGAAGATCCTAAGTTAAAGCCCAGACTCAGTTACTGAGTGACTTATGGTAGAGTGATCCCATTTTAAAATAAGAATTGTTTTTGGTACCGGGGATCAAACTTGGGCCCTTGCACTTGCCAGGCAGGCGGCAGAACCACTAAGTCAAATCCCCAGCCCAAGAATTTTTTTTTTTAAAGTCTGGGGTTGTAGCTTAGTGCAAAGCCCCTGGGGGTTCAATTCCCAGGCTTGGGAAGGAAAGAAAAAGAAAAGATAACACCTAGCAAGAATTACTGCCTTCAATTTATTTTGAACTTTGATTAATAAGAACCTTTTATAATCTCCCAAGCTCAGCTGCACCACAAAGGTTTTATCATGCACTACTCTCATTTTTTTGTATTTTCTATATTCTTTTTTTGGTACTGGGGATTGAACTCAGGCCCTTGTGCTTGCGAGGCAGGCACTGGAACCATTGAGCTAAATCCCTAGCCTAATTTTTTTTTTTTTTTTGACACCAGGTATTGAACTCAAGACCTTGCACTTGAGAGGCAGCGGCAGAACCACTGAGCTAATTCCCCGGACCCCTGTATTTTCTAAATATGACTCTCATTGCAGTAACATCAACTTTGCCTAGCCAGTGATTTATCTCAGTGGTGCTGTTGCCTGCCTCGCAAGTGCAAGGTCCTGAGTTTGATCTCCAGTACCAAAAAAAAAAAACCCAGACTTTGTTTAAACAGTTGCTTATAAGAATGTTCTTGGGCTGGGGACTTAGCTCAGTGGTTCCGTCACCTGCCTGGTAAGCACAAGGACCTGAGTTCAATCCCCAGTACAAAAAAAAAAAAAAAAAAAAAGAACGTTCTTTAATTTTCAAGCATTTAGTTCTAGCTGTTTAATTTTTACTTTCAGAGAGATTATACCATAAAACAGGTGAGATTCCTGCTTTTCAATTCGGACGTTTTAATTATGACTTAACATATGACCAAACTGATAAGGGCAACAGAATTAATTATCTTTACCTGACATGTTTCTCTTGAATGCTTAAATTTTTTTCATAATAAACCAATAAACTACTACCCAATGTTTGAGTCAAGAATAAAATGATTGAAAAATATACAATGCATTTTTACTTGATGAATTTATTTTTGGTAACAGAAGGACCAAAGGATTAACCGCTAAAATGCCCTGACCCTCAAAATGCAGTAACATTACTTACAGTAGCAAAATATTATAAAACTATGACCCAATCAAGAAAATGTTAACAGAACCACTTGAGTGAGTTTTAGAATATTTGAGTCTAAATCTAAGAAATTCGTAGTAACCATCTTCATATTACCTTTAAGTAACAAACTGCTAAAAACTGACTTACAAGTTAGAAAGAATTACCTTTTTATGATTAGAAACTCTTCTAAGATTGTCCTCTTCGATGTGAGGGAGCTGTAGAAGGGGAGATTTAAACTGCTGAAGACCCTGAACAGCCATCTGCGAAAGCTTCATGCAGTTTTCTAAGGATGCCAAAGTTGGAGCACGAAACTCCCTTTCTTAGAAAGAATAGGAAAAAAGAAACAACAGGGCTGGACTTTTTACATGTTCTGGAGCAAACAATTCATCACAAAAACAAAATTAATTTGTTTGCAGTAGTATCTTTATCATCTCAAAATTTAAGATTACAGTGTTAATTTTCCTTTACAAGTTAATAGAGTCCACGTTAAAAATATGTAAAATTGGTTATAAGTACATTACCAGCAACATTAATATAAAATTCTTTGCATCGGTTCCAATAATAGTAAATTGTCAGACCTTTCAAATACACTGATTCTATGCCAAAAACTAATATCACTTATTATAACTAGTAAGTTATAACCACTGTTGCCTTTTCTAAGGTTCTCCCTTCCCGCTGCTAATCAAAATTCCAATTCTTTTCCTCTCATACAAAAAATTATACAAGTGAATCATCAATATATCAAAGAATTTTTTCAAACTCACTGTTACAGAATAAATTCCAAAAATATCCAGAGTAAGAAGAAAATGTTAAATTTTTGCAAAGCTAATAATAAAATGAAATAATGAGAAAAATCATAATGGGGAAAGCTAATTGAATTAGTAGACAGAATTACAAGTACCACAGATCTTAAAATATCAAGTACAAATTGCATATGCTTGCAAGTAAAGTAAAATAGACTTAATTACATTTCCTCCTCACCTTCACGGCTCCGGGCCATTATTATTAATTGGCAGATTACATTAACCATTTCTTGAAGTAGAGAAGGGCATTTTTTCAGCATAAATTGCTGATCTGCAAAACAATAAAAAATCTGAAACAAATCACTCTACTTTTATAGTTAAAACAACCCAAGATTAATAATAAATTTAAGTTAGTCTACAAATATTTCACATGACCTCAGAATTTTACAGATTGAAGGGAAAAATTTTTCCTTCAATCCACTATCAAAAGAATCAGTCAGAAAATTCTTGTTAAATGTGTGAAAGGCAGAATTTTAATGATGGCATTAATAAGTTTAATAAGTCAATTCCCTACATTTTTCTAAAAGATCTTAATCATAAACTTAATCATACTCTTGCTATTTTTGAGAACTTTTAGAATTTTTTTCTTATTCATGTAAGTTTCTATAATTACAGTAAGTTCCAAGACTAAGAATGAAAATATATGTCAACTAAACACAAAGAGAGGAGACAAGGAAGAGGAGGAAGAGGACAAGAGATAAGACACTGTATACAAAAGTTAACTGTGAAGACATCCACTGGCCTTGACTGACCCTAACAACATGTGTTCCCTGTTTGTAAAAGATGGTTGCCAAAAATAAAAATGGCTACATATCTGTTCAGAACATTAATTACTAATTAATATTTCAAAGCAATTCCAGTGACAATGCTTAAAAGTGCACCTTCATTCCGCTATAAGCATTTTTCCTATCATTGATTACTGAGCACCAAGTGGCTTGTGAAGCACTTAATTGATTTATTAGCTTAAAGGGAAGAGGAGGTAAGACTCCATTCAGAAAGATATTTACTTGCTAAGATAATAACATTCTTTTAAAACTTCAAGTGAAATAATACAGGTAAGGAAGAGACAACACTCAAATTAACGATATCCTAGAAACACTCTTGTCCAAATCCACTGCTTTTGTTTTAAACAGAATAGATGGCTTCAAGCTTTAAATGAAGATCAGAGGGCCAGGGACTTAGCTCAGTGGTTCCACTGCGTGCCTCACAAGTGCAAGGTCCCGAGTTCAATCCCAGGTACCAAAAATTTAAAAAAACGAAAGAAATAAAGATCAGATACTATTGGTAACTGTATAGGAGGGAAGGAATAAATGGTGGGGAAGGAGTTTAGTGGAGAAACCTGTTGTGAAAATTATTTTGTCTCTCTAAAAAGCTTACAAAGTTCTTTTTCAAAAAGTCATTAGGAGCTTTTTATATAATCTGCAATTAACTTAAGATTACTCATACAGAATATCCTTACTTGAAATACTAATTTTTAACATTTGCCAAGACATTTTAGACCTTCAAGCTGTTTATGAAGCAACTGTACAGCATATGCATTTTAAATAAAAAGTTACTGAGCAATTACTAGAGGGAAAAAGCCATCAAAAGCACTGTGTCATGAGGTTTAATTAAATATGTTGCTTTGGTCCCATTAAAACCCTATATAGATTGGAATCACAAATACCTTCTTCAAGGGTCTCAGGAATTTTCATTCTAGCAAGATGAGACAGTAAAAGAACTCTGGCCTTTAGACTATATGGGCAGGTAAGTGGAGGTTCATTCTTCTTTAAATTAATGCTGCCAATTTCTCTGATCAACTGAAGTAAATAAAATAATTATTCAAAATATATACATAAAAAGCATTCACTTTAGTAATTACTCATCAAAGAATTTGGTAGATTGGCCTAACCTGTGGTATTAGAATATTATCTGTTGGTCTGCTTGTGGCATCTTTATTATACTGAGGATCAAATTCAGAAGCTCCAGCCAAAACCATGATGAGACCTATAGAAACAAAAGAAATATGAAGGTAGATAAATTGGCTTATCAATTTTCCTTCCTGAGGTACTGTACTTCTGTATCCTAAAGTGAGGTACAACTGAGGCTGTGTGGGCTTTAACCAACAAGGCCATAAGGGTGGGGCCACCCAAGCCCTTTGGGTACTCTTCTCTCCATCACGTGCTTAAGGTGCTGGATATGGAGCTATAGGAGTTAATATTCGTCTTGCTGGGTTTTCGTCTTGCTTTGGTGCCATTCTTTTCTATATTCTTATTCATCCCTTTTGGAATGGGTATGTTTACACTGTGGCATTGTACCTTGGGATTATGTAATTTGTTTTTAGGTTATTTTGTTCGTTTGTTTGTTTATTTGAGACAGGGTCTCACTTATGTAGTGAGACTGACCTGGAATTCACTGTGTGATCCAGGCTGGTCTCGAACTCACAGTGATCCTCCTGCCTCAGCCTCCCGAGTGCTGGGATTACAGGCGTGTGCCACCATGCCTGGCTTGTTTTTGGTTTTTGTTGTGCTTGAACCCCCTTCCCCAAGAAGATCACCACTCACGTATGCAACAAGAGCACTTAACACAGCATGCAGTGGGTCTGCCAATCAGAGATTGGAGAGCCCGAAAAGCAATTTCAAGCCGCTTTTATAGGGTCTGGGATACATTAGCCTTATTAACAAGCTTTACCTCTATTATGATTGGTAAGATTTTACATTTAAATCCTATTGGCTATTGTTGGGGTGGTGAGCTATCCGGGGTGGCCGAGTTTCAAGGTTGTTATAGGAGATGGCCGAGTTACAAGATTGTTACAGGGTGGCCAAGTTTTAAGGATGCCAGGTGGTCTTATCTAATGATTTTACACATTCTGTTGTTTTCTCAGGAACTAGTTTGCTTTGTTTGGCAGTGACAAGACGATTGGGTTCATTTTTAGGTTAGGCCCAGTATGAAATGGAGCCTTTTATTACAATATGGAGTTACTCTGGCCTCCATAACTATATATAAACCCTGGCCCACTCTGGCACTGTTTCACATCAGGAACTAAGCAATTCTGCCACAATATTTCTGCCTTGGAGCCAGCTGACCATGGATTGAATCCCTTGAAACCATGAGTCAAATTAAGCCTCTCTTCTTTAAAGTTGTAGGTGTTGGCTACTTGCCCAAGGAATAGGAACCCAAGTAACAAGTCTCTTTCTTATTACCAATAAAATTAGTAAAACTAGCAAATCCCAAACACAGCTATGTCCATTTCCATTTCAGAAAAAAAAAAAGCATTTTCCAGAGAAAGAATTTTTAATTTACGTTGTGTCTTTACGAAGGAAAGAGGAGTATTTATGATTCGGCACAGCAGTCATTCTGAAAGGCAAAACATATCCTGAAACAAACTTTACAAAGTTAGTTTGATGGGATCAAAGAAAGTAACTTAAAAGTATTTAGGATGGTAGTTTTGTTCCTCATAATAAACATTTAAATAAGATCCTGAGAATTAAACATTCTCAGTTTTCTTTCAACATACCCAAGACTTCAATTCTTACAACATTTAATACAATAGAACATAGTGGTTTAGGGGTTGGGAAACAGAATGCCTGAGTTCAAACTTGAATGTATCATTTACTATGAAGCCTATTCTTTCCCTTAGTTTCCTCATCTATAAAATGTGCTTAAAAATAGCATCTACTTACGGAGCTAATCGTAAGGATTAAACAAGATAATACCTGAAATGCAATGATAAATGTTGACTAGTATAAAATTTGCACATATGAAACTCAGCCACAAAATGTCTAGTAATCTACATAACTGAATAATGTAAACACAAATCAAGAAATGTGATAAAGAGTATAAACATTTTTCTCCATTATTAGTTATAAGAACTGATCATCTGTGAAACTAAAATAGAATCTTTTCAGTAGAGGTAGGAAATATACATCAACCCCACAAAAAATAATGAAACTTATAACACAGTTACTTTAGTATACTTACGTTTCATGTCCATATTTCGGGTTTTATAAACAAAGTATGTATAAATTTGTGTTGTGCGTATTAAAATCTGGTCTCCACTATAACGTATCGAGCGATACCACCAAGAACCCTAAAACACAAATAAGATTAAACAAGAAATAAAACATGAAAAAAATAATGTTTAGTTTGATGCAAAATATGTTTATGGGCAAATTTACCAAATATTCATAAACCAGAAAAACATTTGAGCTTCATCTATAGTACTTTTTTGTTGTGTATTTCAAATGATTTCTTTAGCAAACACATATATTGCCTAAAGTCTAAACACCAAGCTGAATTATTTCACGTGTGATTAAAGACTTAGCTTTCAGTAGAAACTCTTTAAATATAAAACAGGAATAAGAATATCCATTACTATGAATAATATGGTCCCTAACACACAACACTTTTCTTTTATTTTGTTTTGCTGTTGTTTTCTGTAGGTCTAGGGTTTAACCCAGGACCTTTGCACTAAGCTATAGTCCCAGCACTTATTTTTTATTTTGTCTTGCTTAGTTGCCTACATTGGGCTTGAACTTACTATCTTCTTACCTCAGCCTGTCGAGCACCTGGGATTATAGGCTTGCACCTGTGCCCAATTCACACATCACATCTTTACTACATTTTTTGATAAAAGTGGGAGCAATTTCAACAGCTGACACAATACTTTCACTCACATTAATTCACATGATTGGATCTCAGACAACAATCCTATGAAGAAGACAATATAGGCTGACTACTAGCTTCACACTTTAGGATCCAGATGAATTCCAGGATCAGAAAGAACACAAGTCACAAAAATAATAAATGGCAAAAATCATAAACTTTATGGTATTTCCATATTATGACACTATACACTGCATCAGTTCTTCAAAAAGTATGTTTATGTTTATGTATGGAAATGCATAGAAAAAATTGAAAGAAGAAACAACAAATTTAGCAGTGATCACCTCTGAGAGAAACTGAGGACAAAAGAATTTCATTTTAAAATCTAAGCATATCCATATTATCTTAGCTATGTGCTACTTCTGGAATAGAAAGATAATGCTTTCACATTCTCAAGCAATATCACCTTTAGAAGATCTCTAAAGTATAGCCAAGACTTTTTAAATCAAGGATTAATAGACTACATTATAATATAAATTAAAATCTTACAGGGAGACTTCAAACATGTCTTTAAAAAAAAAAAGAATTTGATAAAGCTAAAACTTACCACAACAACTGGAAGGATGACCATAAATGCCAAGCCATATACAAGTAAAACCTAGAATTGAAGAGGAAAATAGTACAACTTTCATCAGGCAAGTTACAACAATATCCATGAACACTTACTTTAAGGATTACAATAGGGAAGCACTATTAAAAGCACTCCTCATGTATAACCTTGTTTAATTCTTATTATCAAACTCTGAAGAAAGTACTATTATGATTTTTCTTTGCAGGTACACTACCCATAGTGTAATGGGTTACACAGATTTTCCTAGGTTCACACAGCTACTAGTAGAGCTAGGATTTGACCTCTAAAGCCCATGCGCTCTTATCTAATATTATAAATTATCTATTAATTTGCTATTGACTGATATGATATAAGCAATAGCAAAACAACTGTATAAATTGTTTCCCTTCAATACATACCTTGCAATTGTTAGTGCTCAGAAATAAATGATACAAGAAGCCCTAAGACAAACTAGTTCCTCTGCCTATCAAGGCACCACTTTCTAATTTGCTGTTTGCTGTTAATTTCTATCGATTGTACTTCTACTGCTTGATCCTAAATCCGGTAGCTATAATTGTCTCTATTACTCTCAGAGTAACACTAACCATGATAAATGCACCTATAATAGGCAACTATAAACTCCAAAAGACAGCTAATTTTAATATGCTATAAAATAGTAACTTTCATAAAAAATTACAGTCAGATTTTATGAATGTTGTTTCTATTGCTTCAAAGATAGCTCTTAGACAATAATTTCAAGAAAGTTCATGTAGGGAATCACCTATTCCTGAATAAGAGATTAAGATAATGTCTGAGGTTTTAGGATTACACCAACTATCAACTGAAGTCTGATGTCCTACTGCCTCTGAAGTACCATATGAAATATATAACATTTAACACAACAAAAAAATCACTGTATCTTTGTTTTCAAAACAACATTCCAAAGACACTGCTCCAAATCAGCAGCCTACTACTAGGAACCAATACATCCTGCCACCTTTCACAATACAAAGTCAAAAACAGTTAACAATATTTTCTTTGTTATAGTTCTCTTTATACTATACCAAGACACATACCACATAACAAAAATTATGGCAAACACATCAGGGTGTATCTTATTTAAATGTACTTACCAAAATTGAATTTTTCTGGTCAACTATCCATGCTGGCAGGGCAATTCCAAAACTTGTGGCTGAAATAGGAATGTCATCATAGTTTCTGAGTCTCTACTTCTAATTTATTTTTATCCCCAAATTCTGCATCCTTTTACTTACCAAAACAGCTCTTTTAAGTTTATACTGATCCTCATTACACAAAAGCTAAGGGTTACTTTAAATATGGTATTTCAAATATTTCAAAAAAGAAAAAACTTTTTAAGTTCACAAATTTCTTCTTCCTAAAAAATCTAAGTTATTTTCTTTGTCTGGAGTTTAGAGAATGTATAAAGACCTGCCTTGCAAGCGCAAGGACCAGAGTTCAATCCCCGGTACAGAGGGGAGGGGAGGGGAGAAAAATTTTTTTCATATAGTTTTTATCCACAGAAATGATTAATAATGACAGGGATTACTCTTCCCTCCACACCTTAAGTTTTCTCTCTCAAAATAGTCTTTAGAAAGAAAAATAAAGTATAAAGGAAGCTCAATTTATGTTTAACTCTTCGTAATTATAATTTTCCATTCATAAATTAAGAAAATTAAAATATTCCTTCAATCTAGTTAACATCATGATAATACTGTCACAGCACAATACAACAGCTCAGTGTTACAGCTATCCAAAGGTCTTTGGAGGTAAAGAAACCAAGCAGCACTCGGAGAAATGGAGGGAATCTTTATTACACCAGTGGGCCTAGTGGAGTTCACAATCTGAAGTCTGGGCCCAAAACAGAAATGGAAGCAACCTTATACAGCAATCTATGAGGTAGAGGGGTTGGGTTTTCACACTGGGCAAGCATGTATGTATGCAGGAGTGGAAGGGTAGAGTTAAGAGAAGAGAACATCTTGAAACACCCAGTAGGAATATCTGTAGCTTACATTTAGGATGCCTGAATTGTTACATTTGCAGTGCAGGTGGCTTTAACAAAACATCTTAAGATCTCTGGCAAAAACATGGGGTGAAGGGTAGGAACAGACAAAGGCTTGCCATGTTGTACATTATTTCCTTATCATTTCCCCACTTTGAGGCCCTTATGTAACCATGGCCTCGTATGGCATCACTAGCAACTACAAAGTTATAGTCTAGGTGAGCTCTCATTAATAGCTGATACACCAGTTCTCTTGTCAAGAGCCTGAACCCAGACAAGGGCCAAACATCAGCAAAAGGAAGATGGCAACTAAGGTCCTGAGCAGAGGGGCACACCATGATGTCCAGCTACTCCAGAAGAAACTCCAAAACCCACTGGTTCGGGATTATTCCTGGCATTTGGCAGCTCTGCCTCAGAGACTTTTTACATCCTGATGAATGACCCGATCTGTTAATACAGAAACAACACTCTTCCCCCAAGAAAGATAGATATCCCACCCCCTTTTTCTGCTGTTAGCAAATTTAAGGCAGCTGTTTTAAAGAGTAACTGCAGCTAAACAGTCTAGTGTTGTAGGTCTGCTGTACAATTTGAGATTTCTTCTAAGCTACTGGTTAACTCTTGAGACAGTAACTGGTGAAGGCTGCAGCAGTTATGCCTGCAACTCTGGTCCCAATTCCTGAAGTTATCCCTAAGCCTATTATCAGGGTTATCAGGAAGGCAGCTTGGTGTTGTTGGGTGTGAGCCTGGACTGATAATGGAAAGTCAATGTCTCAAGGGACAATGTCTATCTTGGGGCTGAGATAGTCAAGGGTGCAGGTTCCTGTCCAGTTGGCAGGGAGGCAGATGAGCAAAAGTTCTGCAGAGCCAGAAAATGTCACGAGAAGACAGACAAAAATGACTGTGGACATAATAGCTGTATATGATGACTCCACTATCTTCCTCCCATCCACCAGTGCTCCCCTAAAAGAGGGCACCTGTCCTGCGAGTCTATTGGGTATGGCCTTGAGGGTTTTTTTCCCAGTCTAGGAGGAACCTGGAGGTTCAGTAAGAGTTGGTGGTGTCATGAAAACTCAAGTCTCCCAGGTAGGGGTGCTCATGTGCCCTACAGAAGTGGGACCCACATTGACCAACTGCAAGATGTCCAATCTGGTCAGGCTGGTGAAGTGGTGTTTGTGTATGCCTTAGACTGGTACACCAAGATAATTGCAGGGAGGATGTAAGACTCACATGAAATTACAATCAAAGGGCAGCAGATGCCCTAGTTCTGAAAGATGCCCTAAGATAGCAGAGGGGCAGAGGCTCCACAGAAGGGAGGGCTTTTATGCAGGAGGGCTTGAAAGGTGAGTTTTATACCAACAGAGATGGGAACAAATATAGGTCACTGTGAAGATACCTGGCTCTGCCTGAGGAAATCCTTTTTAACTGCAGCTGTAAGCTTGGGGGAAGAGTTTTTAAGGTCTCAGTTGGGGTGATACGCTGATGTAGACAGTGACCAAACCTGGGGTGAGACAGGAGTGGCCTTCATGGAGGCCAGGGAAGCTGAAATGCACAGTCACCAATCCTTTACAGGACCAGGACAGGAATGGTTTAGTAAAGCATGGACCAGTTCTAGGGTATCAAGGTAGGGAAGGTAGAGGGTCTGGGTCTTACTGTCCCAGGACTACCACCATGGGACCAATAGCAGAATCAGGTTACTGGCGTCAGCCATTATCAATTAGGCTAGGGGTAAACAACTTATCTTTAAAAGAAACAGAGAACACTGATGAAATACCCTATGCAAATGATGAAAGTGAAGGCTAGAGGAATTCTAGCTATGATGGCAAGGCCATCAGTAAAAATTAGGGTAAGCAGTCCAAAGAGGCCTAGAAACCAAGGATAATGTACATAGGATGATTTAAGGTGTCCTGTGAATGGTGACCTCAGGCTTCAGCCATGCATAGACTACTCAGCTTCTGTGTGACCAGAGGAGGGCTGTTATCTGTTGGTGATGTCTCTACAGACATGAGTCCCAGGGTCTTCCGTCTGAGACAAGTCCTACAGGGATTCTTGGGGCCCGGGTGTGCTGTTTAGGCCCCAAAGGGAACTCTGTGGGGTAGTCCTTTTGGAGCCTCAAGTGATAGACCCACAGGACAGCAACTGTAGTGGGGATAACTAGTACAACAAAGTGAGGCCCTGTCCAGATAGGTTGAAGGGTTCCTTTTTCCAGTCTTTAACCCAAACCGAGTCCCCTGGCTGGTAGCAATGTACTGGGGTACCTGAGATGGGGATCCTCTCAGCAACAGTCTCATGAATTTGAGAAAATCTTGCCTAGGGCCCATAATTCTGTAGTTAGACTGCTGTCTCCCAATTGTCTGATATCCTCTCTGAATTCCCTTATTATGGGTGGGGGACTCTTTCAAACAAAATCTCATAATGGGAACAGCCCGATGGTCCAGGGACACATCAGACCCAGAGTAGGGCTAGGGGTAACATGTCAATCCAGACCTCTGAGGTCTCCTGACATACTTGGCTAGGGTGGTCTTTACAGTGTGATTTATGCGTTCTACTTTCCCTACGTTTTAGGGTCTATAAGTTGTATGGCGGTCCCACCTGATCTTCAGCAGATCAACAATGGTTTGTACCACTTTGTCAATTAAAGCTGGCCCATTTTCACTCCCCATCATTAGGGGCAGTCCATGTTGAGGGATGACCTCATACAAGAGTTTTACAACTTTCAAGTGCTTTCTCAGTCCAGGTGGAAATGGCTTCCACTCAACCCAAGTATGTGCAGACAACGATCAACAGGTATTTCTTTAGCCAACAGGGTTTTATTTCAGTAAAGTCTAAATCCTCATAGGGTGACACCCCAGTACACTGGATTCCTGGGGCTGACTTGGGTCGTTGCAGAGACTGTTCCTGGAGTGGGTCAGGCAATGACCTTATGGTGTCACAAAGGGATGACAGCTGGGGATGTAGATAAGCCCAACAGAGCCTCAGAGGCTGATTTCCCAGATGACTTAAGTTGCAGAATTCTTGATTATGGTGAACCCCAAGTACTGGACAGGAGGTTGGTATATTTGTGCCTTTTTTTTCCAGGATACCTTGTAGCCTGCAACCATGAGCAGCCGCAGAAGGGCCCATGTCCCCTTCCAACAGTCCTGTTCATTTTTGCTTGACAGCAAGAGGTTATCTGCATATTGGAGCAGAGTACAGTTTATCTCCTGGGAAGGCAGTTAGGTCCGCATCCAGGGCTTCCCCAAATAGTGTAGGGGAGTTTTTGAAGGCCCGAGGAAGTCTTGTCCAGGTTAGTTGTGTCTTTTGCCTCATATTGCAGTCTTCCATTCAAAGGCAAAGAATAGCTGGCTTTGGGGGCCCAGCTGCAGGCAGAAGAGGGCATCTTTAAGGTCCAGGCAGGTGAACCAGACCACCTGAGGCAGGAACAGACTCAGCAGAGTGTAGGGGTTTGGAACTACTGAATGCAGAGTAACTGTGGCATTGATTGCCTAGAGGTCCTGACCGGTTGGTACCCATTTCCACCTGATATTTTAACTGGCAGCAATGGTGTATTCCAAGGGGACTGGCATTCTTTCAGGATGTTTGCACCCCTCAGCTGGCTGATGTGTTCCTGGATCCCGAGTTGTGCTTCTCTGGGTATACATATTGTCTCAGTCTGACAGGCTTTACCCCCAATTTAAGTCCTTCCAGGATTTGGGGCTAATTCTTGGCCACCCTGGGTGGGTAATTTTCAGCCCAGACCTCTGAAAATGTCTCCAGTAACTCTTGGGGGTTTATTTCTTCCCAACCAGCAGCATGTAGTTTCCATTCATCCTCTCTGGAGATGGCCACAGACAGTATCAATCCCCTCTGGGCACCTAGCATCAGGTCAGCAGGTCCCTGGAGGGTAAACATTATGTACGCACCCAATTTAGTCAATAGGTATCTTCACAGGAGAGATAGGGAACTCAGGCAGATACAGGAAATTGTGGATCAGTTCATATCCTCCCAATTGGCAGGTCCATGTTTGGCAAAACAGCCATGCCATCTGAACTCCAGTTGCCCCCATGATGGTGGTGCTCCTTTGGTAAAAATGGAATGTCCAACCCCTATGTCCACCATAAAATCATTGTTTGGCCCCTGTCATACTGACTGTAGGCTCTTGCGGGCCCAGAGTGAGAGAGCCTGGTCCTTCCTAATCTGATTCAATCTCTGCAAATCCAATCAGGTTACGCACTGGTGCCTCAGGTTGGTATTGAGGGCTAGCATGACTGGAGGACTTCTGTATTTATGACTAAGTGCGCCTCTCTTTTGTTGGGGCACACATTTTTCCAGTGTCCAATCTCTCTGCAATATGTACACTGGTTCTGATGCAAGGGGGTCTCATGCTGGGCTTTGCAGTCTCGGTTGGTGAAGATCTTTGTGGCAGCTTTAAGCAGTTGAGTGGTTTCAAGCGAAACCCTAAAGTTTCTGGTGGACACTAGCAACAGCCTGGGCTACAAAAGCAGCATCAACTACACACTGGTTTTGAGGGGACTTCAGGTTGAAAGGCAACTTCACACAGTCACTCACAGAAGTCTCCAGGAGATTAATCTGACTTTTCAGTTACTGAAGCCATTTTTGGCATGTTTGTTGGCTTTTTAGCTCCAGCATGTACCCGCCTGAGGATGGTCTCTCAATATCTCTCAGAAAGGCTTGTCCAGTGGTGGTGTGAATCTCAATCCAACTTGGTATCAGGAGCTGCCATTCTTGCCCATTCTTCAGGGTCCATGGATCCCCCAGGGACCTATCCCTGTAGGTATTTTCCGGCCTCGGAGAAAATTCTGCATCTCTCCTTACTGTTGAAGAGGGTGAGGTGCAGCTTACATCCCAGGCGAGCAGGTGAGTTTAGAAGATGGATATCATGGTTCAATGAGGGTCTGAGGCTTTTCTGAATAAGAAAGAATATGTTGTTTCCAGTTCAGAAAGTCAGCTGTGGTGAAGGGCTGGTATGTCCAGGCTGGACAGTGCTGTCATCCAGGATGCAGAGCAGAGGTCATGTCCCATGGATAGGCAGCTGAATGGCAGAAGACTGGGCTAAGCAAAGGAGGAGGAGTCACAGGAGAAGCATGCCACTTATGACAGTGGGGGGCTGAAGGCCAGTGCAGAGACTGGTGGATAGAGAAGGGGATTGGCTGGATACAGCACAGCTGGAGGATTGAGAAGTGGACTGTTTGGAGACACTGGCAGTGCTGGAAGTAGGCTGGCCACTTGGGCAGGTAGTGGCAGATCTCAGGATGGTCAACTGTCAGGCAAGACTGATGTGGGAAGCACAAAAGGGCTCTCAAGAACATAAGGTGGAGGCTGAAGGTCTTCTTCTGGGTCACCATGATGAATGACCTTGTCTTTTTGGGGTCTACGGTTCAGATCACAGGCCACAAACACCTGACTGTACTCCTTCCTGTTCACGCAAAATCAGACCCACATCAGGAGCTTCTGAGCAACCTCTGGACAGGAGTCAATATAAGGGAACCATTTGGGGTGGCCTTGCTTATCAGTGTCAACTCTTCATACTGCACACACTGTCTGGATATCTGGAGTTCCGTCAGACAGCCACCCTACAATGAACTGGGGCCAATCTATCTCACATAGGGTTCACAACCTTGTGGGCTTCAATTTAACTCCCTATTCCCCACTAAATCCCTTCTTAAAATGTTGACCATATACTCTAAGACAGGAAGCTTAGAGGGTGTATTGTCCATGGTACATATTGAATGAAAACACAACAAACAAGGGAAGAGAGTTCCCCAAAGGAGACCACTCAGGCACCTACCTGGCTGTGTCCTTCAAGGGAACTTGGGCACATCTTGACTAAGGTGCACCCATAATTCTGGGCCTAGTAACTTCCTATTATGGGAGGTAAATCATCGTTATGCTACATGACGGTGCCATGAAACTATTAGGTTAGGACCCACTCAGACTCCATAGCCAAAGCTGTGGTGACGCAGCACAGACAGGTTGTCACAAGGCACAAAACTGTTGCAATCACACAATCAGACAGTCATTCAGAGTTTAAACATTCCTTCTCCCTCTGGGAAGAATCCTAACTAGAAACTCCATTCTGACACTGTGGGCGGTGATCAGTCTCGCTTTTCATCCAAAGGGACTGGCCTCACTCAAGATGGGCCCTGGGGCTTTACCTTGTCCTGAAGTCCCAATTGGAAATAAATCCACCTCTCCTCCAAGTCTGGGCTGGAGGCATGAGTGCAACAGGTGGGTGCCTTCACTGGTCAGAGATCTTGCCAACTGGGCAGAGGAGTGATACCTCATTCTCATACAGAGGGCCCCTGTCAGATGCTCCCCAGCTCTGATCCAGTGGCTCAAGGGGCCAGCACAGCCCACTTCCCAGTCAGGGAACCAAATGTTATAGGAAAGTACGACAGCTTAGCATTATACCCAAGTGTTATAGCTCAATGTTACAGCCAAGTGTAACAGCCATCAGAAAATCTCTGGAGGCAAAGGAGCTGAGAGGTACTCTGAGAAATGAAGATAATTTTTATTATGCTGGCAAGCCCAGAGGAATTCAGACTCCGAAGTTTGAGCCCCAAACAGAAATGGTAGCAACATTATATAAGAGATCTACAGGGTAGGGGGATTAGGCTCACATGCCAGGCAAGCACCTTTACAAAAAAGCAGAAGGGTGGAGTTAACAGAGTATCTTGAAACATCCAGTAGGAATATCTTGCAGTTAGGATGCTTGAACAATTACATTGCTTGAACAGTTACATTTGCAGTGCAGGTGGCTTTCAAAAAACAACTTATAGTTTCTGGCAAAAACATGGGAGGGTCCTTGGGAACAGACAAAGGCCTACCATGTTGTGCATTATTTCCTTACCAATACCATATCACAATATTTTATAATCATCATTTACCTTGAGGCCCATCTGGATTTCCAAATTCCTCCCAATTTTTCCGGGACTCTTCATCTGTTAAACTAGCATAAAAAGAAGAAAGTTGCAAAATCAAAAGGCCACATGTGAAAAATATGTACCTGAACATACCAACTCATTTCTTAGAAGATGCTAATTTAGAGAATGAGAAGTCTGAAAATAGAAGCAGGGTGGAAGTGGGGAACAAGAAATGCTGTGCAGACAGAAAATACCAACTACTGAGCCTTGATACAAATTCTTGTGGACCCAGAGATTTAGTCAGTTCAAGTGAGATTAAAGTTAAAGGCCAGGACATTTTCTGAGTGGACAAAGAGGTTTATATGTGATTTTTTTCCTTCCTTTATCATATATTTTCCAAAATTTATTCAATAAACATATTTACATTTTAATAGTAATAGACACATTTTTTAAAAATATGAAACAGTGTATAATGGTACCTACCTCCACAACACTAGTACCACATTCTCAAAAAAAGAAATGAATGTCACCTGTAAAACTCCACTGCTGTGGAATCCATAAAACAGATTCAAACAGATATCCAGGAGATTAAACACTCCTGAATCTCAGATATAGAAGATAATATTGCAGTCAGTGACCATGAAAAGAGAGGTCTCTTAAAAACAGTAGGGGATCATGAGAAATCGATCGAGCAACTCCTAGATGATGCAAAGAATAACATAAGACTGATAGGAATCCATGAAGTAGCAGGAGAAAATACAAATGACTTAAAAAAGCTGTTCACAGAATTAGTGACAGAAAACTTTCCAGAGGGGAAGAATTTGACATTCAGATAACTGAGGCATATAGGACCCCAACTAGCCACAATAAAAAAAAATCTACACCTACACATATAATAATCAAGATCCCAGAAACCCAACAGAAGAATAAAATACAAGCAGTAAGAGAAAAGAAAGAAATCACACGCAAAGGAAAGCCCATCAGAATCACAGCAGACTTTTCAACACAAACCTTTAGAGCAAGGAGAGCCTAGAGTGAGATATTTCAAGTACTAAAAGAGAACAACCTCCAACCTAGACTGATGTATCCTGCAAAACTCTCTTTCAGAATGGATTGGGAAATACAATACTTCTAAGACAAAGAACACCTGAGAAACTACACAAATACCAAACCAGCACTACAAGCAATTCTACATAATATCCTAGAAAAAGACATTGAAGGTAACAACACCATGAGGCCCAACAGAGCAAGTCAAATAGGCAAGTCAAGAAACTAAAAGGAGGACCGGGGATTTAGCTCAGCAGTTCGATGGCCTGCCTTGCAAGCGCAAGGACCCAAATTCAATCCCTGGTACAAAAAAAAAAAAAAGAAAAGAAAA
>NW_022900926.1:72446059-72461061 GCF_012274545.1 Fukomys damarensis
TTTAATGATATTACTCTAGAATGTTCTCTTTCCAGATGATGATTAAGATGTTAATAAAAAAAAAAATGGTGCCAGGTACCACAACAGCAACAGAACTTTGCTGTTTTCTGGGTGTTATTCTTCTCTTTGTTTTGTTTTGTTTTGTTTTGATTTTTAATGGAGTGTGCTGAATGTCTATAATTTTGCTCAGATGACTACAGAACCTGGAAAAGCTGTTGCTGCTATTGATGCATAACATACTATTATTGGTCTTTTTATATAAATATAAATATACATATATACATATATATAATTTGAATTTTTGGAAACTAATGGTGCTGTTGACTTTGGAAAAAGTTATCCCAATTTACTGTGTTGAGTTGGCATTGTACAGAAATTAACAGCCATATTGGTCTAGAAAGTTAATTTTTTTTTCCATTTCTACTGAGGTAATGCACTGTATTAAGTATGTAAGGTCATATCTACGTGGGTTTGATTACAGAAACTAATAAAGTATTCTCTAAATAATGAAAAAAAATAAGATAAGCAACTTAAATATGTTCAAAGACCATTTTCATCTTCAGAATTAAGGATTATTTTAATTTTACATCATTGCCTTTTCTCTTTTACTTTCCTTTTTAGTTTTATTTTAGGATTCCCTATTTTTAATGTTCATATAGAGATTTAACTGAAATACCGAATAGTTTCTCTGGTGTGAAAAACTATAATAGTACACAAGATCCTAATGAGATAATTAATAATGTGAAATAGGAAGTAAAGGGTTAAAGGTGTAGGGAAAGTGGGAAGGGTGGGGGAAAGGTAATAAGGGAGAGGAAAAAATATGAGAAACTGAAAAAATGGAAATAAAGTGTTTGTAAATGGGGAGGGGAGGAGGGGATGAAGGGTGGGCAGGGACAAGGGGAAAAAATGAGAATCAAGACCTATCATGTAAAGGTACAGGATCCCAATAATGAATGTAATTGTATTGTATACCTAGATTATACCAATAAACTCAATTTTTTTAAAAAAAGAAAAAAAACAAATAATAAAATTCCTCAATGTATGAAAAGCAAAGAAATAGAATTTAAACTACATAGAAGCTATGTGATTTCAGTATAATTAATATAGCAAGTAAAAACAAGATCAGTTATATTATCATAAGTTTTAAAAACCCAATGAATATAGTTATTTCCTAAGTATGACTGACTGCATCTCAACTTTTGAGGGGAGTGAGGGGAAGGGATATAAGTCCTACTAAGAATTTAATAAAGACCATGCCCCCACTTTAGTTTTGTTTCTGTTTTTTGTTTTTTCAGATAGGGTCTCACTGTGTAGTTCATGCTGGTCTTAAACTTACTATGTAGCCCAGGCTGGCCTCAAACTCACAGCAATTCTCCTGCCTCCGCCTTCTGAGTACTGTGATTATAGGCATATACCACCATGCCCAGTGTACCGGTGCTTCCTTGACACTGGGAAAAATGTGTAATACAAACATACATAAAGTATGTATACAATTTCAGGGACCCCAGATTAATACAAATGCTAGAATAGAGCATGCTTTCACTAAATTTTATGAGTAAGCATGTGTTAGCTATGAAAAATTGGGTTATATATTCATGTATAAGAGCACATGGAAACATATACCTTTTTTAAAAAATAAAAATATCTCCAAAGTAACACCTATGCTGCCCACTTACTCCACAGCAATGTAAAGATAACTGCGACACATGAAAGCCCAATCTTGACTGTGTTAAGAAGAATGAAATAGATAATGCCAAAGTCTTAAACAAAAATAACCAGTCTTCCTTGCTTACAAGTTAGAATGTGATATGAAAAAATAGGAACAGCCTAGCTAGTTTACAGTATTATAATGGGCAAATAGAGGAAGAAAAAAATCCCAAATAAAGCAAATCCTAAAATATCTTTGCAAATCAAAGCCTATGTAACTGCACTGCTAAAGTTGCTTGAGTTAACTTGGGGCTGCTAGATATATAAAACAGGAGCTTTAATAAATAACTTAGAACTTATATTTAATAAAATACACAACTCTGCCTAATTCAGTTGGACTTGTATAAATCATAAGGTCTCAAAGTTTTGGGTCCAATAATCATTTTACTTCCCTGGAATGACAAACCATCAACTATTTATGATATTGTATATGCAAAATATTCTATAATTTCATCATAAAACTGAGTTAAAACAGCCTTATTTTTCTGCACATTTTAGGAAAGTAACTGTACATGATAAATAGAACCAGCAAAAAAAACCACAAACTTGTTATAGAAGACTTGGGGTAGAGGAGTAAAAGCATTAAAATCAAGGCTACAAATTAGATAATCTTGGCTATCTAATTTCATTTGGAAATCTTCAGTTCTTAAACTACCTGAAGACAGCAATTAAGGCATAGCAATATCTGTGCAAAAAGAGCAAATGCTTGAAGAAGACACACTGAAAAAAAGGAAAGGGGAGGCACTAACTGAAAAACAGCAATCAGAAAGACACCAGCTGTGCACAAAACATAACTACCCACTTCAGAAGTTCCTGGGTGACATTGCCTTATGATAAATCACATAGATGTCACATATATAACCAGTAATCCATAGAAAATGCAGGAAATAGGTACAAAGTCTATATTTTACTAAGCATAAAAATCAGTTAAGACATTTCCCAAATTTCTGTCATTCACGTGCCACATTCGGTTTGCTATATGTCTATAATTTATGTATATTCTTTAAACTAGTTTGTAAAATTATACATTATATATCACTGTATCCCCCTTTATGTTTTACCCTTTAATACAATATAATAGCTGTGTGAGGATGTACTCATCAGGAATCCTGAAGACTCCAGCTCTTTTATCTCTTGTAACATTAATTTTATACAATTTATATAATTTTACACAATTAATCTCCTTGCACAAAAATGTTCCTTGGGCCGGGGATTTGGCTCACTGACACTGCAACTGCCTCACAAGCACAAGATTCTGAGTTTGATCCGATACCAAAAAAAAAAAAAAAAGTTTCTCAAAGTTTATAAATGCAAATATATACACCATGAATTGAGACTAATGTTTTTTATAATAACACAGCTCACTTCACTCTGTATCGAATCCAACAAAGAAACTATGCAAGTTGTGAAGATTCTTAAAGAAGTTTCTAAGCAAAAAGAATTAAAAAACCTACATCTCAAAAAATACATTTAACAATAAAGTAATTAGAATTGATCACAATAAAATTCTAAAAAGATGAAGTATAAAAATGAATGAAATTAAAAATTAAATTTGCTTTTAAATAGTTAAAATGAGATGACTGCATTGCCAAAGAGAAACAAATCTAGCTTAATAAAGGCCTTAATAACTAAGTATGCATATATCCTTTTCTATTCAGGATGCTTAGAAAATAGCTCAATTAACTCATCACTTACTAAATTTAACTAAGGCCACATTACCCTAATGCCAACTCTAAATTCCTTAAAACTTAAGGTTTAATTAAATTATAATTTTAGAGCTGCTGAGAAGTTCCAAAAGTGATATGCTCAAACCTATGAAGCTATCCAGGCATGGTAGCACACACCTGTAATCCCAGTGCTCGGGAGGGTGAGGCAGGAGGATCACTGTGAGTTTGAGACCAGCCTGGGCTACATAGTGAGTTGCAGGTTAGTCTCAACTACATAGTGAGACCCTGACTCAAAAAAAAAAAACAAAACCCAAAAACCTATAAAGCTAGTATTAGTAAAAGCATATATGGCATTTATTTTATTAAAACAGAAAACAAGCTTTATCTCTCTTTAAAAGGTACGATCGGCCCTACAGAACTTACGCTGCATAAGCTTTTGCTATCCTCATGAACATAACTTCATCACCTCCTTTATCTGGATGGTATTTAAGTGACAGCAATCGATACTGTTTCTTAATTTCTGCTACTGTTGCTCCCTTAAAAAACAAAAACAATTTTGTGTTAGTAAAAAGCACAATGTTGTAAAGAAATAATACATCATATTTTGAACCTATTCTGAACATGAACTATTCAATATCGTAACAAAAGAACTGACATTTACTTCATCCTATAGATTTTGTCCCATAAATTTTATCCTGTATTTTAAATAAAAACTATTTACTTTGTCCTACATATTTATTTTATTGAATACATACAGTGTTTCATGCAGTTTGCTAGGCACTGATGATTTAAGAATAAAACTATATACTGCCAAATTTAAAATACAAGTATACTGATATTCAGATATCAAAAAATGATCACAGTAAATTAAGTAAATTAAGACTAATTCAAAAAACCTTCAAATCAAAAGTTAATTTCCCTTATAACCTGAATTCTTGGTTTCGATTACTTACCAGTATTTTAATACAATATTTAATAAGTTGGCCTGTGTCCAAGTCAGTCTCACTTTATACCAATAACATTTCATATCATTTCACAGATGTGTTTTTTGTTTTTTCACCACGGATCAAACTCAGGACCTTGCCTTTGCAAGGCAGGTGGAAGACCCACTGAGCTAAATCCTTACCACTCACAGATGTCTTTTTAACTTCTCATCTTTAATCTTACACTCCTGACTGCCACGATCATCACAAGAAAAATCAAGATTATATACAAACTTTCTTCTACAAAGTAGAAAACTAGAAGATGAACATACTCTTACTTTATATGAATCCAGAAGTTAAAAAGAAAAAAAAAATGAGGTCTGTGGAAAAAATTCAAAGACACTAGATCAATCTGACCACTAAAAAGCTATAGGATCCCAAGTGAGATTTTTAGGCCTTGTTTTCTCTACCTGAAAAAAGCTACATGATTTCTATTAATTTCAGTTCTAATGTTCTAATGATATAACCAAAAGACTAATTTTCTATGGGGACACACCAATCAAATTCAATGAAGAACCTAAGGAGCATACCCAATGTTAACTTGAATTTCTGTGACAATAAGTTCCTTATAGGATCTCTCATTCCAACCTTCACAAACTGCCTAAAGGTTAATCAACACAAGTTGGTATGATTTATACCATTCTAACCATACAAATAACCTCCCAGTTTTATTTTTAACTTTTCACTAAACCAGTCTCACAGATGTCTTTTTAACTTCTGATCTTTAAATATTCTTACATTTTAGCAATTATAAATTATTCCTTAATAATGTGATAATCAAAAGCTGAGGCATTGAAAAAAAAAATACTCTGGAATGATAATGAATTCAGTATTTCATTTTAATAAAAAATTTAACTGACCAAGGTCTGCTTTCTTTAGGCATGGCCCAATTTCTTTTAGATATGGCCTTAAGAGCATTATATAAAATTACTTACAGGATCCAAACTTAATACTTCATAAGGATTGTATTCTTGATATTCTCGGTCTGTTTTGGAAACTTTGTATACAAGGAATAAGAACAACGCCCATCCTGCAAGCAGAACTATTTTTCTGTTAGGAAAAAATAAATGAAATATAAATAAATACATTGGAATGGCTTTCCTGTGCAAGTCTAATGACATTATGTCAAGGTCAAGACATAAAACAATTGAAAGCAGTTCCCTATCACTCTTCTTATCACTCAACTTCCACAACTGCAGACCTGAAAACTCTTGTTACAGCAAAGACAACACCTTTTTCACCTCTGAATTCTCAAGAATCTAGTTATTTCTCCCTTATAATACATTTTCTCACTATTTACAGAATTTCAAGTATAAAAGTTAATTCAACTTATTACTTTATTGGACTCATTAAATTAGATCAAAATATATATGTATTAAGTGTTCAGTAAGTCATATAATATAAAAAAGAATTTATCTTACTAAAAGTATAATTGCTAGGTCAAGGGCAATTTTATTAATAAAAATAACTGGTCAATTGTGCAAAGATGAATAAACAGCCTTGTTGATAACGGTAAATCTTTGGAGATAACCTAATCTCCATTTTCAGGGAGCTCACTGAATAAACCTTACAAGAGTCTAATTAAATAAACCACACTGCAGCTACACAATGGAACATTCATAGCCAATATAGATAGAAAAAGATGTGCATTCATTAAAAATATATAAAAGAATTTATAATTTGAAAAGACAACTAATTTCTTGCTTCTTCAATGTGTTCTGTTTAATAAATGTATTTGAAATACTGATGTTGGAATCAGTTGTGGAGAGGCTAAAGAAAAACACATATACTCTGAACACTATCTGTTTATAAGGGTTAGGAAAGCCCTACAGAAGAACATACCCTTTCCATCTACAGCCCATTCCACTTTAAGATATGTAGAAGGAAATAAACCAGAATTAAGTATATATAATATAAAAGGGTAGTTACAGATTTAGATAGCAAAACAAACAACAAACATCTACAAATATCCATCAACAGACTTACTAGACAAATAAATTAATGGTATAATCATACACTGAAATACCTTCTAGCCACAAAAGTAAAATGTAATGTGTTGAATTTAAAAGGCAAACAGCTTTCAAGCTCTGCAAAATGCAATTTCTGTAAATAAAATAGTATACTAAAAATAAATGTATAATCATCATACTGTTAGGTGATGAAATGAAATTATTAATTTTATATAACCCTCACACAGCAATTTGTTATAATGAATAAGATTTGTTAAACAAAAACAAAATTAATCACAGAAGACCAAATAAAACAGATTGACTTATCTCAAACTGAAAAGTTTGCCCAGTGTTTAAGCTCTTATGATAAGAATCTAGCTTAAAGTACACTGCTCACCTAGAGTGATACTCTCCATCTGGAATCATATGGAATAATCAAGTTCCACCTCAACTGCTAACTTTTATCATCCTGATTTTTCAAACAAAACAAATTCTCATTTTCCCAATGTTCTCTAAGCTTTCCCAACCATCATGCTTTTGCATTCCTATCTTTCCACCAAAAATTCCTATCTGCTTCTCCACCTACCCCAATTCTATTCATCCTTAAGACCCAACCCAATCCCCTCCTAGGTATCTTACTGAAAGAGTCAAAAGCATCATACCACAGTGATATATGCATACCCATGTTTATAGCAGCACTGTTTGTAACAGCTAAAACTTAGAAACAGCCCATATGCCCATCACAGACGAATGGACAAAGAAAATGTGTTATTTATATGCAATGGAGTACTACTCTGCTATATGGATGAATCTGAGTCATTTGTAGGAAAGTGGATACACCTCGAGACCACAATCTTAAGTGAAATAAACTGGACACACAGTTTAAATATCACTTTATTTCTCTTGTGTGAGAAACCCAAAGAGTAAACAAGGAACATAATGGAGGATAGATATTGGGAAGTAGGAAGAATGTGTTCAAATGGAAAGGGGAACAAGGAAGGGAGGGGGAAGAGAAGGAAAGGAAAAAGGGGAAAAAAAGAGAACAAAAAAATGGAACAAAGTTTTTGTAAATGGAGAGGGGAAAAACAGGTTGAAGGGAGGAGAGGGAAATAGGAAAAAAAAGGAGCAAGATGTATTATGTACAGGTACAAATTTCCTTTGATGAATGTGATCGATATGTATGAGAAATATGTACTAATAAAAATATAAAGCTAAAAATAAGACAACACAAATGGTCTACCTCCAAGAAACAATCCTTAACTTTGGCCAAGATGATCAATGGGAGATGGTAATTATAGCTACAAAGAAGCATAAACCATAACTTTTCTCTTCTGATTTGTTTACAGTTTCCTTGGCACTGGGTCTTATTCAGTTTAGTATCAGGCTGGTAAAAACTACCACAACCACTAAACCACGGTCTAATTTCCCGAGTGCCAAAACAAAGGTGGAAAATCATAATGGATTACATCATGCTCCTGCCAGATTTTCTCAGCCTGTTTAGCTCCCTAAAAAGAGGCATTTTCCCTGCATGTAGCTTCATTATTCAATTTTTATCCTGTGAAGTCCTGCATGTTTTCTTTAAGCACGCTCTATATATCATTGTGAAAACAACTTCCAAAAATTACAAACTTCAGTTTCAGGAATGCTTTGAAAAGAGAAGCACTACACAATGCTTGGGATTAAGCATCAAACAAAAAGTTTTGATAGTTTCTAATCTTATCTACATTGCTACGATAATTTAATTACTTCTTTAATCTACACTTTAAATCAGTTCATTAACCACTGGGGAGGAAAAAAACTTCAGAAGTGTTTTGGTCGTTTTTTCTTCCTTGAAAACAGATTTTCAAGCTAAAAAAGCATAGAACAAAACCAGAAAAAGACGATTGAGAGATTATAAAAATACTGTCCCTGATGTTTCACAAAAGCTTAAAATAAGCCAACCTCAAAGAATAAATAAAAGTAAATAGAAAGCTATTCGTCAAGCCTAATTTTGCCTTTAGTTTTACATCACTGATTAACACTAATACCAAAGCTAAGTTTTCCTCTCCTTACACAAGGCAGAATCAAACCTTACAAAGACATACAATTTAAGTCCCTTGAATTAACACAGAATCAAACAGGTTTGCTCTAACTGAACATGCTAGTGGCATATTTAAGTATCCTGTCAAAATAAAGGCTGACTAGGTAGCTGGCTCCAGAACTTATACCTGCATCTTAATGCTCTAACTGAACATGCTAGTGGCATGTTTAAGTATCCTGTCAAAATAAAGGTTGACTAGGTAGCTGGCTCCAGAACTTATACCTGCATCTTAGTCTCAGTCTGAGGAAAAGCAAAAACATTTACTTTGTAGTTAACATAGAATTAAATGAGATAATGTATAAAGCTCCTGTCTAACAGCATGTACTCAATAAACTTTAATTATCACAATGAAATGTCAACTTGATCATGTCATGTGCATGCTTCTGAAATCTTTTAAAGATTCCCCTATAGACTTTAACGTAAGACTCAAATCATAACAAGGTATATAAGGTCTTCATTCAAAATTTGACTTATCTCTTTCTCCAACACTGGACTCCTAAAACACTCTGTTCAGACAGCTGTAACTTACTAATTATATTTTAACCTTTATTACAGTCTGCAATTTCTTTACAGACACATATCCTAGTCATCATCATACCCCTATTTTGTATGATACTTAGCAAAGATTAAAAGCAGTAGGTATGCTTTTTATTGAAATCCATTACTTACTTTACAGTGGGGATAATATTTGGCTGGGGTTTTAATAACCGCAAACGATACCACATACATCTTCCATATACTTTTCTGATATTCTTTAATCGAATTTGCTCTGTCAAGAAAAAAAAAGTTAAAACCATTTTTCAGAGTGAAATAAAAATGAGAATATCAAACTAACAATCACCATTAAAATCTTATTAGAACATGAAATGATATGTATTCAAATAACCTCTAGAAAAACTCACAAGATAGGTTAAATATTAACCTATCTGAACAATTTTATTTAATTATTAGACAACTATTTTCACACGAGACTTAACTTCTCTCTGAATATACATAAAAAGTCAAACGATTTAGTCATATAATCAGTACTTCTGAGAAACTCTACTCCCTATTCACTCCTTATAAAAGAAACAAAAAAGTAAAAAAGAGATAAAATATAGCTTATGAAAAAAGCTAAGCCAGGCATGGTAGCACATACCTGTAATTGCAGCACTCAGGAGGCTGAGGCAGGAAGATCACCATGTGCTCCAGGTTACTACATAGAGAGCCCAAGGCCACCAAGAACTACATACGAGAGCCTTGTCTCAACACACATACAAACCCCCAAAGAAAGAAAATATAGACTTTTAAACCTGCATTCAATTAAACCTCTACAGTCTCCCACTTTCAATATAAGATCAAGGAAACATTTGATAAGGTTTCATAAGTCTCTCCATGAATCAGCCAGCTTGATCTATCAAAGGAATAATGTTCTCTTAACATCTGAAGGCAGAAGTAGCACACATGGCTTTCAACACCTGCAGTCTTGCATAATCTGCACTTGTTGCACCATATGTGCCACACTCTTCCAACCTATAATTTAAATCTTAACCCTTTAGAAGAATATGTAAATAATTCAGTAAGTACTACAGGACATAGTTGTGACACAACTATCATGGGACATATTCCAAATCTCTCTAATAAGACCTCAAGTTAGAGTAAATATCACTAGGTTCTTCTGGGCAATTTTTTGGTTTTTTTTTTAACACAACACCTTAGAAATATAAAAATAAATTCCAAAGTCATAAATTAATTTTGTGATTTAAAAAATAGTATGTAAGGCGGGGGTAGTAGCATGCCTACTACAGTCCTAGCTACTTGGGAGGCTGAGGCAGACAGATCCCAAATTTGAGATCAACATGGGCAATTTAGTGAAACTCTGTCTCAAAATAAAAAGGGGCTAGCAATTTAGCTCAGTGGTAGACTACTCACCTAATGTGTAAAACCCTGGGTTCAATCCACAGTACCAAAAACAATGACAAAATAACACAAAAATGTGTCATGATTGTGATGAATTATTATCGCTGTGAGCAGCTGCAGTTTAGTGAAGCTACAGGGATAGTCCAGGTCTGGGGAGTTATGTGATTATACTTCATAAATTATACAATTTCCTTGCTGAAAGTCACACCTATCCATATCCTACTCTCCACAAAAGAAAAATTATGTACCTTCATGCAGATTTCTATTTGGAATCTAAAAACTTTCAACGTAATTAAGAGTTGCAGAGGATGCTGTTTGTGACATAAAACTGGCATTTTAAAATAAAATAGTTCCATCACTTCTCAAGGAATCCAGTGAACTCTGAAGACCACAGTAATTTCATACCCTCCATCATCCACTTACAAAAACTGATAAACCATTCTAATTTCCTCACATAATTTTATCCTATGAATACATTTTTATTCTGATGTCATTTCTCATAATATTCAAACATATCTTTAAAAATTATTTTATTTCCTGTTACTATAAAGTTTTTCTTAACTTTGTTTTAAAGAATGTTCAGAAAAGATGAAAGAATATTCAATAAGTAATACCCACCAAGCACTTTAAACTAGCACTTTATAGCTCTTGGCCTTTTCTCTATTTCCTTTTTCTCCTTTTTATCTGAACTATTTCAGGGTAAGATGTAGACATCAACACACTTCACCTCTGAATGCTTTGGTAAATACCACATAAGAACACTGGCAAATTAGTCTATTATACTAAAGTTTAACATTTATATTGTTTTACACGTTAAATTTTCTGGCACCAGATTTTTGGTGTTATCAGGATAACATAAGTATTATAAACTGATAAAGTATCAAAATAAATTATTAAATGTTATGTTTTCCCTTACTAGCAACTTCTAAACATCCCAGGTATTTAAAAGCGTAACCTAGTCGGGTGTGGTGGTACATGCCTGTAATCCCAAAACTCGGGAGGCTGAGGCAGGAGGATCGCTGTGAGTTCGAGACCAGCCTGTGCTACATAGTGAGTTCCAGATCAGTTTCAACTATATAGTGAGACCTTGGCTCCATAAATAAATAAATAAATAAATAAATAGGTAACCTTTATTTTAAATAAATAGTACACAATTAAGAATATGGCTCAGTGTTTGGTAAAACAGTTTTATCTTTAAGAATACTTTGCCAAAAACTGAAGTTGTGATATCTCACTGATTTTATAGAAAATATAAGCTGGGAGCCTAGTTGGCAAAAGCAGCCTTCATTGTTAAACTGATCACAGAAATCAAGTTGTCAAAAAAAAAAAAATCTGACTTCATTTTTTAGTATACTAGTACATATTTTTATATTGTGAGGACTTTGAAAGCTACTGAAAATATATTTTAGAATACATCTTATATGTAGGTTACTAAATTAAATAAAGCCAAACAATTCAGGGAACACAATTTCCTTCAGTAATAATAAACTATTATAAATCTATTCCTATATCCTGAAACTATTTCTAAATCTCTAAGGTACCCAAGAAATAAGAATCCAAAGATTAAAATTTAATATTCCAAAAAGTCAAAAAGATAATCAGTTTTCTAGCTACTGAATCTAGTTGAACTGCATCACCTCAGTGTGGTAATAGAGGAGCACTCACTGTTTGGATAATTTCATTCACATTTGTAAAAACAGGAAAACAAGTGTTACTATAATAGTGATTTATTTTTCAAAATGTTCCAAATAGAAAAGCCATGAAAATAATTTGGAAGTAAAATATTGAGGATCGTTCTCTCACGCTACCAAAAATATAATTTATCTAGTCATCCTAACCACAAAATAGAATAAGAAAAACTAAAGGTTTTGCTTATGCTCTTAACTTGAAAGGTTAGCCATGTGTATCAAGACCAGTTCAGAATCATTTGGATTTACCATCATGATCACCCAGTGTATTTCAATCGCAGTCTGCCCAATTTGGAAGAATTACAGAAATTTGGGTCCATCTACCAATTGCCCTTAAAGCATACTCTGAAGAAGAGAACTCAAGGCAACTGAAAATGTTCTTGAACTTAAAAAACAAAAAAAATTTTTTGATGGTCATTCTATGCATTATAGAATGTTTAGCAGCATCATGGTCTCAGTTTCATTAGATGCCAAAACTACATTCTCAGTGAAGACAAAGGTGTGGGGGGACGCTCCAGACATTGCTAAATGTTTCCTAGGAGACAAAACTCCAATTTAATTCATCTCTTTCTCCCCCACCCCACCCCATTTCTGTCTGTATAGAAAAGTGCTTCAAAAGCAAGGTCAATGACATAAACTGAGATCAGGAACACAGGGAGAAGATAAGAAAGGCTGGGAGAATAAACAGAGGTTAAAAGGTAAGAATTATCATTTTCCATTCCTCTAAAACTATACTTTAGGAAAAAAATCACTACACCTGAGTACTTACAGAAAACGGGAATGAGGTTAGTTTTGTTATTTTAAAAGACTAAAAAAGCTAAACAGCAAAAAAGCTTAAAGACAGCCCAAAACAAGATCAATTAATGCTTGTTTGGCATTCCTGGTGCCATCTAAATAAATTAATCAGTTAATTAACATATTACATAATTATCCCTGAGAGTGTATCTCACCACTGTTAAGCTGTCAATGCAAGCAAGTTTTAGAAAGACTATTTTAAAAATACGAATGGTTAAGAGTATAAATTTCAAACCCATACCTATAGGATGATCAAAATACCTAGCATAATATAATCCTCACCTGTGGTTTGGTAGAAAATTTCCAGTGGCAGTATCATAATTCAAAACCAAAAGCACTACATTCCAAACAAATGCAAATGAAACATACATGTATGTGGAAATCTGTTAATGACTCTTGTTTGATTATCTTTTTGTTGGTACCAGTGACTAGACTTGGAACCTTGAGCTTGTGAGGCAGGCTCAAGTGCCCTTGAGCTAAATCTGCAGCCCAGACTCAAAAAGTACTGTAGCTCTCAAGAAACAAGTGCGATGGTGTGCACCCACCCATAATTCCAGCTTATTAAGAGCCTGAGGCAGGAAGCCCTCTTGAGCCCCAGAGTTCAAGGCCAGCCTAAGCAACATAGCAAGAACCTGCTCCAAAAGAACAACAAAAAAAAATTCTTTGATAACAGCAAACTCAACTAAGGTCAAATACATGAGAAATTTGAAAATACTGTAATTGTTTCCCGAAATGTAAGAGAAAACTATATTCTTAAGCAATATACTTCATGATATGTGATTTTAAAATATGTAACTAAGCTTAAAAAGTAAACTTTTTAGAAGACAGGACTTCATCTTTGAAAGGATATTTAAATTAGTCAAAAAACTTTTTTCATCTCATTACTACTAAAGGGAGAAGCCAGGCAGGTTGGCTCACAATCTGCAATTCCAGCTACTTAGGACCTTGAGATAGGAGGATCTCAAGTTCAAAGCTAGCTGAAACAACTTGGTAATACCTTGCCTCAAACTTTAAAAAATAAAAATAAAAGGGCCAGGATTTTAAGTGAGTGGTAGATCACGTGCCTAGCACATGTGAGGTCCTGGGTTAAATCCTCAAAATCAAAAAAGAAAAAGAGAAATAAACGAGAGAATAGCAAGCCAGGCCTTATCACTTCCCCATCAGAACTCAACAGCCTCCCACTGCACCTAGTGAAACCTAGGCTTCTTATCCTGGCTTGCAGACAACTCTTCTCTGTCACTTTACCTTGGCTATACCTGCCACACCTCTGCCATTAGACCTTCAACTCCAGGAACATGATAAATGTCTGCACACAACTTTTGTACCCAACTATTTCCCCAGCCTGAAATAGGCTTTTCCCTTATTCTTTAGAACTTGAAATGCCTGGCTCTTTATTGTCACTCAACTCTCAAATGAAGTAATCTCTTTAAGAAGATGTTCTGTAACATTCTACCTTTCTACAAAGCACTTATTGTTATGTGCTATTTCTGTTTTTATGTACTGCAGTGTGCCAATTAACCTCTCTCTTCAACACCCCCAAATGTGAACACTACAAAAACACAGATCCTATCTTTACTATTCATTCCTTGTTTAGTTTTATTTTTTGAGATAGGGTCTCATTATGTAGTTTGGACTGGGCTTGAACTGGCAAACTCCTGCCTCGGCCTCCCAAGTGCTGAGATTACAAGTGTGCAAACCACCACACCCAGCCATTACACTATTCACTCCTATATGCAATGCCTCACCCACTGGCCTTGGCAAATGGTAGGTACCTAATAGTAATAATAATATAATTATTATTATAGCTCTTTTTTTAAAAAAACCTGAGGCTCAAAGGAATTAAGTAATTTGCTCAAAGTTATAGTTGGTACTAAGGAAAAGCAAATACATTATGGAATAGGAATGGGACTTCACCAAGGTTCAGATTCATAAGCCTATGTACTTAGCCGTTTTATTAAAACAGCTCCCTCTATTAAAGGAATAACTATTCTCAAAAGCAGCTAAAACATACTGTGTCCCTGTTCTCATTAACTACATCTATCTTGATTACATCTCCAAAGCAGAAACTATAATAAGAAACCAAAGCCAAGCAATTCAAAAACAAGGGGTAGCTTAGATGTTACTGCTAGTAAAAAGTAAAAAGTTTATAAAACACAACAAAAAGTGCTACAAAAAAAAACTACAAGAACTTCAAGACTAAAAAAACAACAACAATAATAAAAAAAAAAAAAAAA
>NW_022900926.1:72461275-72475967 GCF_012274545.1 Fukomys damarensis
AAAAAAAAAAAAAAAAAAAAAAAAAAAAAAAAAAAAAAAAAAGAACTTCAAGACTAAAGAATACAAGAGAAGCTAAGGCAACACAAATTTGGGGGTCAAAGAGTAATGGGCCTCCTACAGCTTGGGTATTCCTCAAAGGTTCCTGTGTTGGAAGCTCAGACCCAGGGTGGCAGTATTGGGAGGTGGTAAGGAAATTTTAAGTGAAGCCTAGTGAAAGGTCCTTAGGTGACTGAGGACATGTCCCCAGAGGGACTGTGCTACCACAGACTCCCTCTTTCTATTTCAGGATGTGATCCTTCCAGCCCTATGTGCTCAGCCAGCCACCTTCAGAGCTCCCAGAGACACTGCTTTGCTATTTAGACTTTCAGCCCTCAACACTGTGAGCTAAATAAAACTCTTTTTTTAAATATAAAAAGTTAGCTAGCCTTGGCCATCTTGTTACAGTAACACAAAAGGGACTAATATGCAACTCTTTTTTTTATTTCAGTTAAATTTGCTATGGCAATGCTCAAAAGAAAAGTAAGACAAGGCATGATGGCACACACCTGTAATCCCAGCACTTGGAAAGCTGACGCAGGAGGACTGCCATGAGTTTGAGGCCAGCCCAGGCTACACAGTGAATTCAAGGTTAGCCTCAACTACATAGTGAGATCCTATCTCAAAAATCAAAAACAAAACAAAAAAAAAAAAAAGAGAAAAGCAAACATCTCTCCTTCCTATCTATAGGACAGAGAGATTCTTATGAACCTAAGCCAAACAATAGTAGTAAAGAAAGAAGGTGAGACTCTTCAAGTTGCATTTCATAACTGAACTAGTAGAGCAGGAAAAGAGAATTCTAAAACAAATTACAGTGTACTCCAAAAGTAAGTCTCTGAGAAGAACGCCATCTGTCTCCTTAGCATACTCTTTAACACAACCCAAAGTCCTATCAAAAGGCTATCTATAAAAAAAAAAAAAAAAAAAGTTATGCATCCTGACATCTCTCAATAGTATGTCTAGGGACAATTGTGATTCCTGTATCCTCAAGTTCTCAAGGCACAGAAGCTGTATCTTATCCATTAATGATCACTCCTCTTTATATCTGCTTAGAACATAGTATAAATTGTAATATAGTGAATGATGACCTCTTTTAACAAATATTTGGCAAGTAATGAACCTAGATTTTTTGGGGGGGTACAGGGGATTGAACTCGGAACCTTGCAAATTGAACCTAGATCTTTCTGGAGACTGAGGATACGGCAGAAAATAAAAACTCTTGCTCTCACAAATAATACCTCATGTGACAAAATAAATTACATTAGAAGATAGTAAATTACATTCTAATTACATTAGAAGATAGAAGGGAGAAATGAAGCAGAGAAAAAGGAGAGTGTAGGAAATGTGAGAATGGGAGCAGGGGGCAATTTTAAACAGATTGCTCATGGAAGGTAAACTGGGAAGATGACATTTGGCCAGAAGCTGAGCATGGTGGTGCACACCTGTAATCCCAGCTCTCAAGAGACTGAGGTAAAAGGATCTCTGCAAGTTTGGAGGCAGCCTGAACCTGAACTACATAGTATAACTATGTCTCAAAAAAAACAACAAAAAATAATAAATCAATCATGTTAAGCAGGTTACCTCATAAAAATAGAGTCCACCTATATATCTATAACCAATTCGCCTTTGAAAAGCATATACCTAGCCATTCAATACAAAAAGAACAGTCTCTTCAACAAATAGTGCTAAGACAAGTCAATCTGAAAATCATATAACAAAGGATTCATATCTATATAAAGGATTCCTGCAAATGAAGAAGAAAAAGATAAACAACTATATTAAAAAATTGGCAACTTGCAAGCACAAAGTCCAGAGTTCGATCCCTGGTACTAAAAAAAAAATAACTAGAAATCAAAAAATGGACAAAGGATCTGAAGACATTTCTCCAATAAAGATACATAAATGGCCAATAAGCACAAATAAAAAGATGCTCATTAGAGAAATACAAATCAAACCAAAGTGATAAAACTTTAAATATATTAGGCTAGCACTCTGGAAGACGAAGAAGGTCAAAGAAGTTTGAGCCCAACCTAACAACTTAGTGAGACACCCTGTCTCCAAAAAAAAAAAAAAAATGTACTGAGGACATAGTTCAGTGCACAAGCTCTGGATTGACTCCCCAGGACCACAAAAAATAAAAATATAAAAAGTTTTAATTACTTGGCTTTTTTAAAAAAGGAAAATGTTGGGTGTGGTGGCACACGCCTGTAATCCCAGAACTCCGGAGGCTGAGGCAGGAGGATCACTGTGAGTTCGAGACCAGCCTGGGCTACACAGTGAGTTTCAAGTCAGTCTCAACTACATGTTGAGATCCTGTCTCAAAAAGCCAATGGCGGGGATTTAGCTCAGTGGTTCTGGCGAATGCCTCACAAGCACAAGGGTCTGAGTTCAATCCCCGGTTTAAAAATTAAAAGGAAAACAAGCTGAGTTCAGTGACACCTACCATAATACCAGTACTCAGAAGGCTAAGGAAAAGAATCACGTTTGAGGACAGCCTGTAAAGTTAGTAAGATACTACCTCAAAACAAAATAAAAAGAGTTGCAGGTACTACCCTAGGTTCAATTCCTAATACAAAAAATAATAATAAATTTAAGGACAAGAAATGTGCAGATGTTGGAACCCACATACATTGATAGCAGAAACGAAAAATGGTACAGCCATTGGAAAATAAGTTTGGAGGTCCCTCAGCAAGTTAAACATAGAAGCATATGACCCAGGGCCTGGGATTTAACTCAGTGGTGCCCCCACCTGCCTCAAAAGCAAAAGGTCCCAAGTTCGATCCCCAGTACCAAAAAAAAAAGAAGTATATAACCCAGCAATTCTACTCCTAAGAATATATTCAAAGGACCTAATGAGAATGATGCAGTTACTTATACCCCACTATATATTGCAGCATTATTCATAATAACCTAAGGGTGGAAAGAGTCCAATCAATGGACAGATAAAATGTGGTGTATACCCTACACTGCAACACTGTAGAGTCATTAAAAGAATTAAGTTTAAATACATGCTGCAACATGGGGAACCTTGAAAAGATTATGCTACCTAAAATAAGTCAGACATTAAAAAAAATATAGGTTGTGTGATCCTACATATGTGAATTACCTAGAACAGGTAAATTCAGAGAAACAAAAAATAAAGTAGTAGTTATTAAGGAGCTAAGGAAGGAAAAGAGGGATGAAGAAAGTTTCGAAAGCAAGGGTGATTGCACAATTCTGAATACAAATAATGTCACCAAATTGTAGTTAAAATCACAAGTTTTACATGTATTTTATCATAGTAAGAATTTAAAAACAAGATTCTACCTGAGCAATGTGTCCCTTATATTTCCATTACCATCACCACTGTTCAGGTCCACACTTACTATTCCTCATCTGCTTCTTAATCTGATTTTTCTCATTTTGTGACATGCTATATATTAATTAGCATATAGCATAGTGGCAAAATGGGTTCTAGATGTTCAAATATGACCCAATGTCAGCAAAAACACATACAATTTTCAGCTGAGGGCCGGGATTTAGCTCAGCGGTTCGGTGGCCTGTCTTGCAAACTCAAGGACCCCAGTTCAATCCCCAGTACCAAAAAAAAAAAAAAAAAAAAAATTTCAGCTGGTCACACAATCAGTAGTCATGACTTACATTTACTTTCTGGTTTTTTCTCACATTTTTTCATTCTGTGAACCCTGACTCCAACTGATTAGTTCTGTACTTTAAAAACATTCCAAGCTATCTAACTTCTATACTTTAGTTATGCTCTTTCTTAACACTAGTCCCATCTTTCCACTCATTAAGATTTCTTATCTTAGTCTAGTCAAAATCTTACTATCTCTACATCTCCATTCCTGATTCCTACATCTTTCTGGTTTTTTGTTTTGTTTTTTTAAAATAGGGTTTCGACATGTAGTTCAGGCTGGCCTCAAAAGCACAGTGATCCTCCTACCTCAGCCTCCCCAGCATGTGCACCAACCAAGCCCAGCTTTGTATCTCCATTATCACCAACTAGATGCAAATACTTTATCCGGCTACACTACACAGCACTTGTGTTTTTGTTTCTCTTTTGTCTATACTTTCTTTGTGGTGCTCTGGATATAGTAACTCAAGTTTCTCCAACCCTAATCCTCCCACAACTCACCCAGGTTACAAACTCTATCAAAACAAAAGTATGCTTATATTGCATTCATCTTTTTATTATCTGTTATACCTAGTACAAACACTAAATGCTCAGTCAATAACAACTAGACTTACCCATACAATCAAAATCTAAAGTTGAAAAGACTTGACATCTATAGGAGGAAATCCCTTTGTCCATATGGACACAAACACAATTTCAAAGGTAAGAAACATCTTTTTTGAGAGAATGAACACTAACAAGGTCTTTAAAAAAAGACAATGTGATGGTGACATGATGTAACATTCATCATTAGAGAATCTGGAAACAGAAAATGTTTTTAAAAGGAAATCAGATGTAAAGAGAGACAGATCAGGATCTTCTTTATGTCAGAATATAAAGTATGATTAAGGGAACAAACAACTGAGAAAATGAAAATATATCTGTTTTTCGGATTCTCCTAAAATCAGCAGTTACCTAACATAACCTTTAAATAAAAGAAGTTTTTTTTGTTTTCTTTTCTTTTATTTTTTGGTACCAGGGATCGAACTTGGGTCCTTGCACTTGGAAGGCAGGTGGCAGAACCACTGAGCTAAGTCCCCGGCCCAAATGAAGTTTTAAATAGTATTACTAACCCACATTTGTCACTACATCTATAAAGTTTAAATATTGTATTCTAACTCCTTTTGCCACCAAGTTCCCAGCTGGTTTCAACCATTTATTAGCTCTCTAATATCCCTTCAAAATCTAAAGTCTAGGGAAAGAAAAAGGAACTAAAAAAGGAATGTGTTATGTACCAAATTCCCACAAGGAATATAAACATTATGTTCTTACCACCCCTGTGTGCTAAAATAAACTCATAAAAATGTCAGTAAGTTAATCAATCTTTTCTAATGTAAAAAATACCACTCACCAAGATACTGATAACCCGATTTACTGTTTAAAAAAAAACCACTTCATCCCTATCCTTTTCACTGCACTCAATCCCAACAATAATTGGACCAATCATCAAACAACTTTCAAGGGGGCAAGAAATAAGACAGAAATAAGTAGTGTATACCATTTTAGAATTCTCTTCATCTAGCCATTCCTGTAATCCTGACCTCTTAGTGGAATACACTCCCCTCTCCATCTAGTTTCTTTCCACCCAGAATCGAACACATCCCAACCCACCCACCAAACCATTCTCCACAAAAGCAAAACAGAGCATGTCATGACCCTGCCTAAAAACTTTCACTATACAAAGTATAAACTTCTTGAAATGATTACTTGGCCCTAACTCAAATCTTTAAACCTTCACCACTCACTGAACATTCCAACCTTATGTACATACTTTCCCCTTGGTTGCAGAATGCCCTTCTCCCATTTATCTTCCAAGACCTACACCAAAATCATCTTTTTTGCATGAAACACATACTAAATCACAAAACACAATAATTCCCTCCTTCCTCTTGCTCCTCCCACAGCACTTTCCACTTGCCATTTTAATGTACCATACATAAGTGTGTACTTAATTTCAGAAGGTAGTAAGAATAGTAGCTAAAAAGAGAAGATTTGGCAATAAGACAGATTTGGGTCTAATATTCAGTATTCCACCTACTAGCTATATGGTTTTAGGCAAATTGGTTACCTCCCTCTGGCTCAGTTTCTCGTAGAGTTAATACACACTCCAAGCGCTGATATCAGTACTCTGAGAACTCCCTACCTAGAAACTAATAAACACTGAATAAGCAGCAGCTGAGTTAGGAAGACACAAAGACCACAGTCATCTGTCTCAGACTAGAGGGTAAAGTGGGCCTTCCCCAATCAAAGGGACTCTCTAAATCAATGGTTGGGAATATATGGCACCACTATCTGTTACTATCTGTTATCACTGAAAGCTCTAAAAGGTTCACCATCACTGCAGTCTAAATCATTCCCACAGAGGAGATTGTGGGAAGAAGGCAGAGTAGGGGGCTGGGGATTTAGCTCAATGGCACCACTCCTGCATCGAAAGTACAAGGCCTGAGTTCAATCTCCCGTACCAAAAAAAAAAAAAAAAAAAAGATGGCAAAAACTGCGCTGGCATCACTTGTTTCCTGTAATGATTTTCAAAGTATCAAATCTACTAAAGGCTTGAAACTTTCCAGGGAGGCTTAGACATAAACTGTTAACAAACAAGGTATGATAATACACACCTGTAATCTCAGCACCCTGGGAAACTTAAGATCACAAGTTCAAACCTAGTTAACTTAGCAAGATCCTGTCTCAAAATAAAAAATAAAAAACAGAGCAGGGATGTAGCTCAGTGCAAAGGCAATGGGTTCAATCCCTAGTACTACCAAAAATTTAATTAATTCTGTCAATGTTAGCGTCCTTAACACAGTATTAACTACATAGCACCCATCCTAGCCTCCTGGCAGGCCACTAGGCAGCTGTTCTCAGAGTAGCTAGCCCTCAGTTTCCAACAATTGAGAGGGGGAGCCCTGCCCTCCAAATATCAAGGAATCTGTGCTTTGATCTTGCTACTTCTGAACCCAAGAGGTACAAAGAGATGAGGAGCCAATTTTGCCCATCCCAGTCCCCCACCTACCCACCCCCATACCCATTCCTCCCACTCCAGCTACACTGACTTCTAGAGAATTTAAATGGCCAATACTCCTTTCCCAATATCCTTCACTGTTTTTTTTTTCCCCTCTTCTGGGAGCCATACATTAAAACTTAAATATTCCAAACTAATCATATAAGCAGGGAAAAAATCAGAAAGTGACTGTACATGCCCACGGAAGGGCTCAGGCTAAGAAAATAAATGAATATTTTAGGCTGATCCTCTGCACAAAGATAGCCTATAACTAAACAAAAATCAGCAAACCTCTGGAAAAGGGGGAAATCTGATTTGCAGTTATCACATTATTAGATTATTTAGATTATTAGATTATTAGGTCCAGTTTTCAATAACAAAAACCACAAGGCATACAAAGAAACAGGAAAACTATGGTCCATTCAAGGGTAAAAAAATTAATCAATAGAAATAAATCAAAATTAATGGCAGATCCACTAAAGACTTTAAAACAACTGACTTAAAAGGTGTGCAAGGAACCAAAAAAATATGTAAAGTAAAAAATATATTAAGCCAAATGGAAACTCTAGTGCTGAAATATACTATTACTAAAATGAAAAATTCACTTGAGGGATTCAAAAACAGACCAAAGTCAGCAGAAGAAGGAAAATATCAGCAAACCTTGTAAACCTTAAGATAGAACAATTGAAACTATTAAGTCCACGGAACAGAAAGAAAAAAGATTGAAGACTAATGTAGAAATTCTAGGGAAACCTGTGAGACACCAGCAAGCAAACTATATGGAACTGATAAAATAATGGCTGAAGATTACCCAAATCTAATGAAAAACATGAATATAAACATCCAAAAAAGTTCAGTGAATTTCAAGTAAGATGAACTTAAGAGTCCCACACTAAGACACATAATCAACCTCTCAAAAGACAAAAAGGAAGGGCCAGGGATTTGGCTCAGTGGTTCCACTGCCTGCTTCTCAAGGGCAAGCGCAAGGGGCCCAGTTCGGGACAAAGTGGAACTCTGGAAAGCAATAAAAGTAATCTGTCACATATAGATTTTCACTAGATTAACATTAGATTTCTCATTTTAAACTTTGAAGACACTGAGCTAAGATATTCAAAGTGCTAACAGAAAAAAAAAAGATCAACCAAGAATCATATATCTAGCAAGTTAGAAATTAATACAAAAGCAAGTAAGAAATTAACACATTCTCAGATAAACAAAAGCTGAGGAAGTTCATTACCACTACACTTGCCTTGTAAGAAATACAGGAGTCCAGCAGATGAAAGGAAAGAAAGGACACCAAACATTAACTCAGTCAGATGAGTAGATAAAAGATCTCAATAAAGGTAAATACATGGGTGACTCTAATTTAAAAACTAGTATTCTTAGCAATAGTTTGTAACTCTACCTTTTTCTGTATGGTTTATAAGACTAATACACTAAAAAATTATTAGTTTAAAAACAATTACTGTCACTTTATTTGTAATTCTACATTTTGTTTCCTACAAAATGTAAGATTAATGTATTTAAAAGAACTGTTTGTTCTGGGGCAAAGATTAAAGATCTAACTTTTGACATCAACTGAAAGGGATGGGTTGTAAAGGAGTAGAGTTTTTGACTGTCACTGAAACTGAATGGATATAAATTTAGAGTATTGTAACTTTGGGATGTTTAATGTAACCACAAGTAGCCACAAAGCAAATAATCAGAATATATACAAAAGAATATAAGAAGAAATGCTATCATCTCGCTACAGAAAAAAAAAACTGAACACAGATGAGAGCAATACAAGAAATAAAGGGGAGGGGGGGCTAAAAAGGCATATAGAAAATAAATGATAAAAATGTTAAAAGTTCTAACCTATCAGTTAATACTTTAAAAGTAAATGCATTATGCATTTCAATCAAAAGACAGAGACTGGCAGAATGGATAATAACACATGATCCATGTAGATATGCTATCTACAAGAGACTCATTTTAAATCCAAAATCACACAGAGATTAAAACTGAAAAGATGAAAAAAGATACTGCAATGAATACAGTAACCAAAAGAAAGCAAGGATGGCTACAAGAACAGACAAAATAGACTTCAAATCAAAAAATGTTATGAAAGGAAGGATACTATTTATTAATAGTAAAAAGTTTAATACAGCGAGATATAACAAGGATAATATTTATACACCTACTGACAGTCCATCAAAATATGATGAAATAACTCATAAAACTCAAGGGAAAAACAGACAGCTCCACAATAATGGTTGGAAACTTCAATATTCCCTTCTCAATAACCAACAGAGCAACGAAATGAAGTAAACAAAGGACTTCACATGATGAACCAACAGGTTCACATAAACATAAACAGAAATACTCTCCCAATAAGACCAACCATTTTTCTCAAGTGCACATGGGTCATTTTCCAGGAAAGATCATAAATTAGGCCATGAATTGTCTCATTAGTGTGAAGAAGATAAAACATCACAGATTCCATACAAAATATCTTTCACTGACAACGGGGTGTGTGCTTGCTTTGACAGCACATACACTGACAACAGGGTGACCTTAGATATCAGTAACAGAAGTATAATTGCTATAATGGAAGTAAAATTCACAAAACCATGGAAATTAAACAATACACTCTGCATCAATGGATCAAAGAAATCACCAGAATTAGAAACTTTTCAGAGGAAGATAAAAATGAAAATGCCACATACCAAAACAACTTATTGGACCCAGTGTTGGGGGAGGGTGGCAAGAGGAGGGGGGTTGCACAGACCAAAATGTTTGTTTCTGTATGGTTTGGTTGATGGAATTACAAGCAACTTTTGATCCCATCCTTTGTATTTTTCTGAATTGGGTATATGCAGTTCAAGAAAAGTGTTACACTGAAAATTCAGAATCCAAGGGAAGATCTAACACAAAGCTAAAGCCCATATATTTGCAAAATGAAAGAATTTCTACAATGTATCTGATTTACAAGCATGTTTGTAGGCATTTATTTCCTTGTTTCTCATAACCACTTCTTGGGTAGAAAGTGCAGGTTATTATTACTATTCCTAGAAAACCGGGCTCAGGAATTCAGCGGTAACTAAATGGGGACTAGGATAGAGCTTAAAACCTTTTCAAATTCGGGGTTTTTTTCTTACTATACTACTGCACACTGAAAGTGGACACTTACATTCCCAAGTAAGAGGGACAATTCACTTACATAGTTTGAGAGGAAACAAGCAAAGAAATTCAAACACAGAAACACCAAATTTGAGTATTTGAGTACCAAATCAAGACAGCAGATGCACATCACTATGTAGCAGACACTGTTTTAAACACTTTTAACATAACTCATTGTTTAATCCTTACTTTAATTCTATGAAACAGGTTAGGGTCTCTATTTTACAAATGACTATACTGAAATACATAGAAGTTAAACAACTTGCCTGAAATTAGTAAGCTACAGAAGCAAGTTTCAAAGGAGTAAGAAAAGGTCAAAGAAGATCAAGTAAGTTTTGAATAAGTAAGATCAAGGAGTCAAAAAATAAATAAGAACCTGAAAAAGGGCAACTGATCTTAATTCCAAAGACCTATAATCTTCAACCTATGGAAAGAAAGCGTGAAATATTATAAAAACAGAAAAAAAAGAAAGCATGTTTTTATTTCAAATTCTGTAAGTATCAGTTATCTTCTCTTGTCAAATACACTAACATGAACCTAGCATAAGAACAATTTACAATGACTCTTCTGTTGTAAATCAGAGGCATAGTAAACAAAATTATGCTCTAAAAAAAATGGTCAGACTGAAATTACATATAAACATTAAGAATATCATCATTTAAAAAGCACTGAGAACCATTAACAGTTGCAATTAAGAAAAACAAAGTGGGCAGTACACACAAAATGTCATAGTATAGTTATTTCCAGCAACACTAAAGGTGGGTTGACTAGGTTAATGATGGAATTATTTCAAAATGTTAAGAACATCCAAAATCTGTAAGTCTCCAACCACAGCACACTGATATTTGGGAAATTATTAATAGAGGGTTATAATAAACTGGTCATAAACATGTATCATTAAAGTTGTTTCAAAAAAAAAAAAAAATGGCTTTCAACTACCAGAACTTTATAGCACTGTTTTACAATAAGCACTTCTTAGATTTGTAAAACAAAAAGGCTAAGACATTCATTTTAAGGTTGAATGGATTTGTGATTTTAGCAAAGAGCACATACCAAAACAAATATACCACTACTCAAAATGATAAATTCAGCAAAAGACCATTGAAGGAAGTTCTCCTCAAAACTGCACTTCTACAAAAACAGCTATAATTTGGAACCATGTAGGGAACTTTTAAAATACCAACTTCAGACCAATGAAATCAGAATATCTGGTATAGTTCTATAAAGCTCCCCAAGTGATTCTAACCTAGAGTCACAATTGAGAACCCTTCAAATTAATACTTTTCACATGAAGCTTTAGTCCGTAATTGTCTGAAAAAGTATTGTCATTTTATTCAGCCAATTTGCAAACAACCAAGAGTAAGACAAACAGGACCCCTCACCATCATATTGTGAATTTTAAGTACACGTAGCCCAACATGTTAGACAAAAATAAAGGCACAAGGATTTCACTAATCATGTTTTAGATATCAAAGTTCAACTAATGTGTCAAATATGCCAGTAACCAAGCTACTTCTATTTTTCAAAACCTAGATTTCACAATTTGTGAAATGGCACTACCATTTCCAGTGTACTCAAGAGCCCAATAATCCCAAGAGTTATACTGTCAACTTTGAAACCCCAATTTGTGTCATCAAAAGAAAAAAAGCAAGGTTTGGACTGCTTAAATACAAACTTAAAGATGTATATTAGCAAAGTAAATCTTTTTGTGCAAAGGATGTATCTGAAAAGTCAAGACTGTTAGAAGAACTCTGAAATTCAAACTCATGCCTAATTTTTTTTTTCAGTACTCGGGATCAAACTCAGGACCTTGTGCTTGTGAGTCAGCGGCACCACCTAAATCCCTGGCCCTTCATGCCTACATTTATATTTAGCTACTTAACAGTTTCATAAGAAAACTTTGTAGTAAGCTTCAAAAATAAGTATTAATATACATGTTATGTGCTAGTCAAAAACACTACTGCAGGTCCACATTCTACATTCAGAAAGTATGGCCAGAAATGCTTCAAAATTTTTCAGATTTTTGATTGTTTCTACCCTAACATGCCCTAGAAAGTCTAAAACAGCACCAGTAACCAAATAATTTTCCAAAAAAGGAAATGTGATTATTTTCTAAGTGAGATGAATAAAGATTACTAAGTAGTTTGACTCTACAAGTAAACAATTTATTTTACTATAAACATCTGAACTTTGTTTTCAGAGCTTTGAATGAACCTGTAACTCAAGATTTCTCTTTGAAATTCACAACATTGCAACTGGTCTGGGGAAGAAGGCTACACTAATGGAAACATCCTTTTAACACTACCATAACTCTAAAGAAACAACTAAAGTTATGGCAAACCTATGAAAAAACTTCAAATGATATCCAATGATTTTCAATAATTAGAATAGCATTTAAGTGTCTGCCTTAAATGCTATAATGAAATTTTGGGCAAGACCAAACAAATACACTAAATGCATATATATTTACTAAGCCTGAAACAAGAGCCAGGTGTAAAGATGAGAGACAAATCTACTCCCATAGCTCACCTGATTTCCTATCTATGAGTATGGAAATAAACTGCTTTATTAGGCTAAACTGACCAAAATTCTAATCCAGGCTCCATAGAGGAGTTACTTACACCTTCCAAACTCCAATGTTTTCATCTGCAAAATGGGGACAATAACAAACTTATCTTTTTTTTTTTTGGAGACAGGGTCTGGCTATATAGTTCAGGATGGCCTTGAACTCCTACCAATCCTCCTGCCTCAGCCTCCCCCTCCAGCCTCAACCTCTTGAGTGCTGGAATTACAGGCCTGTGCCACCACACCTGGCTCTCACTGCACTTTTAAAAGGATTAAATCAACATTTTAAGTCTATAATTTGCAATAATTAGTCAATATTAATTCCTCCCTACCTAAGCTACTGTTATTTCTCCAAAGACCACCAGTACCTAAAAGGGTTAAAGTACTACCTGCCTGTGATATATTATCAGACAAACTGTAACACAAACCCACTGAAAAATGACTTTCAAATTTTAAAAAATACAATTAGATTAAAGTGATGCCTGGGGCCAGGGATTTAGCTCAGTGGTTCTGCCACCTGCCTTGCAAGCACAGGTCCTGAGTTCAATCCCCAGTACCACCAAAAAAAACCAGTGATGCCTAATTTCTGAAATCAGGGCAGCTTCTTAAAACACATTCTACTAGGCATGGTAACAAATAATTACTGCACTTTGGGAGGCTGAGGCAAGAGGACTTCAAGTTTGAGCCCAGCTTGAGTAATTTAGTGACTTAGGAAGACTGTCTCAAAACAAACACACACACTCTCTCTCTAACCAAAACTACCTATTCTAAAAATCTCTCATCTTTTAAACAAGCAACTGCACACTGAAATGGGTGAAAAGTGAAAATAAACCACTAAAAAAATGTACCCTTTTAACTTGAAATACTGGAAAATGGCCTAGGTTTGCTGACCAGAAAACATTACATTATTAAGACTTCGTCACTTACACACAGTCGTTGTCCTGGAATCCATGCAATTTAAACGTACTTAGGAAAACAACAAGAGTTCAAAAATCCAAATTTTAGCCAGGCATGGTGGTGCACACCTGCAATTCCAGCACTTGGCAGGCTGGGCCAGGGGGATCCCAGCAAGGCTGAGGACAGCCTGGGCTGCACAGGCAGTTCAAGGCCAATCTGAACTACAGAGTTAAGACCCCGTTTCAAAAAAATTTTTTTGTAAACTAGCTATTGAATGAGAATAGTAGTAAGACGTGACTTTGGGCAGATTTTTGTTTTTAATGGCTATTTCAAATTACTGTCGAATGTACAAAAAGACAGAATCTTTTGTTGCTCTTTATCCTAAATTCACTGTAGTTTTTAGTTTCATTATGTAACTCAAGAATTTTACAGAACATTGAAATGCCTCCAACAAGTTCTAAGCTGACTCAGGGGTTCACTATTAACTTCCAGACACCTAGATCTCCACCACACTCAACTTGAGATAATACAACTCTTGTGCAACAGAAAGCTTTCCCTAAATTCTGTTAATACTCAAAAACTTCTAGTTATTGTTAACACTACCATAAATAACTCACTGGGGGCTTGCAGTTCCACCAAATGTAAGAATGTTCCATGCCACGTATTAAAAGTGAAACAAATGAAATCCAACATTACCTAAACAAAACTCCATGAAAAAAAAAATCTGTTATTTCGTATTCTAATGATGATGTCTAATGTGAAAAGACTTAAAACTAAAAGCAAATGGACTGGGCTACCTTACAACTACCCACAAGATTAATTAAACGAAGAATTAATCCTTCCTACTTGCACTTTTTCCTCCCATCATAAACCGGAAACTCCAAAGGAAACAGAGAAAAGCCTATTTTTGTAAAGAGGAATAACGAGATTGCTTCCCACTCCCACAGTGTGAGTGAACAAATGAAAAAAGCAACGAGAGGAAGTGACGGGAGTGGGCCGCCGCCGGGAAGCTCACTTGGGGAGTCCCAAACACGCCACAGCTCTGAGGGTGCCCGCAAACATCTGTAACAACAGCTGCAACAGGGAAACCGGGTGTGAGGGGCGGAGAGTCGTGGCTGGGGTGAGGGAAAGGAGCTCTGAGTGGGGCCTGAACTCCTCTCACCTCCCCATTCCCACCTCCCCATCCAACCCATCCCGCTCCCTCCTTAAAGACACCCAATAAAAGCAGAGAAAACAAAGGGGCAGCTCCAGGCTCTTGGAGCGTCCAGAACAAAGGGCAGGGGGTGCGGAGCGAAACTCCAGAGAACAATGGGGGGCGGTAAGGAGACGCGAGGGCCCCTCTGGCCTCGCGCGTGCGGACCGAG
>NW_022900926.1:72476384-72517968 GCF_012274545.1 Fukomys damarensis
CACCGTCACCGCCTCCGCCACCGCCTCTCCTCCCCGCCCCCACGCTACTCTCACTGACACGCCGCCGCCGAGACCGTTGCCAGTTCTCGCGATAGGCTAAAGTTCCCGCCCCGCTCGGTTTCTTCCTCCCCGGACAGTTCCCCACAAGCTCCGGGAGGGAGACGTGGCGCGCGCAGCAAAGAAACTCCGAGAGGCCCCGCCCTTGGCCCCGCCCACGATTTGGCCCAGCCCCAGCCCTGGTCCCACCCCTTCCTCCTTAATTCCTTTCCCAGCGTTTTGCGCCTCCGCAGAGTCTAAGGCGTCCTGGCTGAACTGGTGAGACTGGAGTTCCAGCTGTTCGGTGCACAAAAAGACTTCCTTGCTTTCCCCTCTTCCATCCCCAACCCTCTCGTTTTTAAATTACCCTGGTAATGTTTCCCCAGGTTCTGATCTGCTCCTTCCCCTCCCACATTTTTTTTAAACAAATGTCATTCAGAATAGAAGGGTGGAGGTGGTTGTAGTTTTGCTTGCAGAGTGATGTCTGCTGTTAAAAGACTGCGAACCGCTCTGCGCCCATTGTGCAGATGGAGAGTTGCCAGCCCGTGCTGATGGTTCCCTGTCTGTCCCAGGCATGCTATTATTTGTAGCCACCAATTAATTCAATACCGCTTTCTATGACCCAAGAGGTGGGCTAGGACTTTTACTATTTTGCATCATTTAATAGTTGGTAAACACGGTGGAATAAAGCAGAGCGTTCGTGTTCTGCCGATGAGGACCCTGAGGTTCTGAGAGCTTGCCCAAGGTCATGCACAGCGAGAGAGGGCCTGAAGGGTCAAATCCAGATCACTCTGACACCACAAAGCCCTTCACCACCTGGCATTTTCCTGAGAGCTCCTGGAGTTCTCCCTGTGGGCTGTGGGCTAGAATCTGCGAACGGAGAAGGACCTGGGCCATGGGATCTCAGAGGCCTGTGACGACTGACCTGGAGCAGGGCTTGTGCCCTGACTTTGCGAAGACCACATGGTCTGTCAGCATTGTCATCAACCCTCTGTGGGTAGAAAGCACAGCCCAGCCAACCCACATTCCGCGATGGTTGTGAAGATCAAAGAAAAAATCGTGCGCAAACACCAAATATCGGACTAAAGACTCGTTTTAAGACTTTATATTCTAGTAACCAACTGTCATGCTATCTGCTTCCATTGTCAGAGAAGAAATCTGGTCCTACATCCTCTTTTATTCCTTGCCTTCAAAACTAGTACTTACTGTATGCACATGTATTCTTTCTTAAAATTTTCTACTTATGTACCTTGAAAGGAAATTTCTGAAAATCATTTGCTCTATATCTCTCCTCAGTTGCCCCCACACACACAAACACATCTTTTGGGGTTGTTTTTGGTTTTGTTTTTATATCAAGACTCCACAGACTGTATTAAGGGGGAGTGGAACTGGAGTGCGAAGGAAAATTTGACTGTGAAGTCAACATGCTGTTGTGATGAGCCACTGCCCACAGGCCCAGCATGAACCATTTGCCCTATGGCAGAAGCAGATTAGTCACAAACTTGACCCAACTGAAGCAGAGTGACCCTGAAGTTCTTTTGTGTATGTTGAATCCATTATTAAGTCTTTCCAGGTTTTAATACTGTTGAACTATTTTTTTTCAATGCTCCATTTATATTTAACTTAGCATTCATGTAAGGATGATAGATCAGTTTTATAACCTATGGCAGTAAATTATTGGTGATAAATATTTCCCTTCTGACCTTCTTTCTGCAGGAGTGATCTTTTCACTACAGCTGCAGGGTCAGGCAGAAGAGTGGCTTGAATCACCTTAACCATGAAAGAGCAATTATAACAAGTTACATTGATTTTCTAAATCCAAGGCTAATATAAACTGAATTTTTAAAAAAATATATTCTAATTGAGAAGCACTATAATGGTAAAATATGTATCATACTTTGACAACATATTACTAAAATTATTTGAGATATTTTATTATGAAGATTTATCATTAATATATATTTAAATGTTATACTATATATTATATTATAAAATACTATAAAATGTTATATTATGAAATAGAAAACATATATCAGAAACAATAATTTAAGCCATTACTCTCTCTCTCTCTCTCTCTCTATATATATATATATATTTATATATACACACACACACACACATATATTCTCTATTTTCAAAAATATAAATGTTTTATCCTAGAACATCACATTTGTAAGACCAGATCACCAAAATGTTCTCCAAATCTAAATCATACGTTTGATCAATTTCATCACAATTTCTGATTCGTAGCAATGTTTTTAACCTACACAATGTCTTTTAAGAGATCATTTTAATGAAAGATCTAATAATACCATAGTAAATGAATATGGAAGGAAACAGTACTATAAACACATTTTGACCTTAGTTTAACAACACATGTTAAAAGGTATTTTAGTATTCTCTCTAAATGTATCCATCAGTGAATATTTTAATTGATTTCACTTTAATTACTAGATAATTTTCTCTCAGCTGTCAAAAGCCAGTTTTTAATTTCCTTTTACTAAACTGCTTTGTCCTTAGAGTGAATCTTTCCTTCACTGTAAGTCATTCTTGTATTACTGGCATTGACTTACATTTATATATACCATTTGTGCAGCTATAATTAGCATCATTCAGTTTTCTGCTTAATGGAATTAGCTGCAAAGATACTGGGCAAAATCAAATTATTAAGAAGACATGCAATCAGACCACTCTTCTTCCCTTTTCCCCACATTACTATACAGTTTCCCCCTATTCCTTACCTGTAAGAGATATGTTCCAAGACCTGTAGTGGATGCTTGCAATCACAGATATCACCAAACCCTACATATGCTATGTTTTATTTCCCATATGTACACTCATAAATGTAATGCTTTTTCCATCTTAAGTGCTTACACATTGTGGCTGTAAATTTTGCAATTTGAGATATGATGACAAAACTAACACTAGTGTTTTTCTTCACAGTCCCACAGGTTTGTTATCAACCTCAATATATATATATTTTTTCTTTCCATATTAAGTTCAAAACTTTTTTTCTTTTTCGCTTAAACATAACACCTTATAGCTTCTCTTTGGCATAACCAATCTGCTAGCATCGCTACTCTTTCCCCTTGGAGCCATTATTAAGTAAAATAAGGGTTACTTGAATATAAATACTGCCATACAGAGACAATTGACCTAATAACTGAGATGGCTGCTAAGTGACTAAAGGGTGGGTGGTACATACACTGTGGATACAGTAGACAAAGGGATAATTTTGGAAAGAAAGCAGCAGGATGGTGTGAGATTTCATCAGTCTACTCAGAACATCAAAATATTTAATGCTTATGAGTAACATATTTCTGGAATTTCTCATTCAATATGTTCTAGGTGGCTGGGCATGGTGGCAGATGTCTGTAATCCCAGCACATGGGAGAATGAGGCAGGAGGATTGCTGAGTTCAAGGCCATCCTGAGCTACATGGTGAGTCCAAGGCCAGGCTAAACTACATAGTAAGACCCTGTCTCAAAAAAAAAAAACCAAAAAATAAAAAATAAGAATAATAATATGTTCTAGGTGGACCAACATAGACATGGTAACTGAAACCATGCAAAATAATACAACAGATAAGAAGAGACCTAGCAAGTCTTCAATTTTAAACCCTTGGAGCAGGGAGAAATGGGATGAAAAAGAATTAAGAAGTGTTATGTACATGTACCAACTTGCCATAATGAATGTAATCATCATGCACTGCAAGTATGTAGTAATAAATTAAATAAAAACCCTTATTACCTTGTTTCATAATCAGGATTTTCTTCTGTTAAGAGACTAAGTTTCTATTAAACAAATTGACCAATTCCACTGTATTTGTCTTTATCATTGACAAGTTCCCCCCATCATAATAACAGTAAGAACAACAAAGTAATGTTTGCATGACCTTAGGACTTACAAAAATCTTCTACAATATTATTCCAGTTGAAATTTCAAATCATGACCTACATATTGGAACTTTAACTAGGTAAAAGTGCTAAATCACAAAAGCATGATTTCATATTTAGAGAGAATGTAAAGAGAGGTTTCAGTTGGAAATATAAGAATAGTTTATACACAGCTCAACTCTGAAACCATAAAACAATTTAAAAAGAATAACTGAGGGCTATGGTTTTTCTTCAACATTGGGAGCAGGTTGTGTTTTGACATCTCTTTTCATGGATGTATTGGACTTCTATGAAGTCTATGTGTATCATTCCTTTCCTGTTCCCAGTAAGGTATCAACAAACTGAAGTCATTCCTTTATGACTTTATCACTTATATGTGTTAGCAACTGCCATGGTTCAAATATATGCCCTCCAAAATCCAAGTGCCAAAAACATAAGTGCCAATGTCATAGTATTAAGAAATGGGAGATATTTAAGAGATATTTAGCCCCTCAAGCATCCTCTCTCATGAATGAGATTAAGGCCATTATAAATGAGAGGCTTCATGCAGTGTTCCGTTTTTGTCTCTATAGCCTTTCCATCCTGTGAAGACACAGGGTTTTTCCCTCTAGAGATTGCAGCCGCAGGGGACCATCTTGGAAGCAGAGGTTGTGCCCCCTACCAGACAACCAACCTAGATCTTAGACTTAGCTTGCATAACTTTAAGAAATAAGTCTCTGTTCTTCATAAATTACTGAGTCTGAGGAATTCTGGAATACCGGTACAGACAGACTAAGATTCTAACAAATGTAAATGACTTAATGAAAAATGATGATTGGTCTTGTACAATAAACCACAAAATAACACTTAATGAAATCTTCCCATATAGCAGTATTAACTTGCAGAATGGTCATAAATAAATGGAATGGTTCACTATGGACAATTTCAAAGGTATATGTTTGAGTACAAAGAAAAAAATTCTCAATAGAGATTTAAACTTCATGAAAAAAGTCAATCATCTTGATGAAAAGCAAAGAATTATTGGCGCTGACACTTATAAAACTGTGGGGCCCTTATTAAGAAAAAGAAATTCAAACTATAATTATGACTTAGTGTAAAAGTTAATACTTATTCACAAACATGGTGACTGCTGTAAGTTTGTGTTCTACAAACAGGAAAATTCTGGTGAATTCTATCTTGCATGATTTCATCCAAAAACATTTTGGAGGGTGTCTGAGGATCTAATGCATGGCTTGGTGCATGCTAGACAAGGAAGAGCTCTACCGCTAAAGTACACCCCCAGCCCAGAAAAAAATTAATACCAGGCTTTATTTTTTTTGTATAGTGCATACTGAGTACATTCCTGCAAAGAGATTTTCCTTTTTGACAAACCTCAACCAAGGTATACATTCTGCTTATAACGTATCTGATAAGTAAAAGAAACTTCCACAGAGTAGTTTCGGACTCCATACATTTCAAGTATTTCTCCACCACCTACATACCTTTTGTGACATACAGTATAGTATTAATATTGTGAATTACTGTATTGTGTATTACTTATTTATCACAACACTGGGTGAATTTGCCCCTTGGGTAGAAGGAATATTACTCGCGGTGGTAACAACTTTACAGAGAAGTAACTGTAAACCACATAAATATATCCTGCTAATTCTAGAGAAGTAAGTAGCTGTGGCCACTACAGGATACCCAGCTGTCATGGCTAACATCAGACTGACACAGACTTCAAGGACCTACACTAAAACTATTTGTTAACCAGCCAAGAAGTTTCAACATCAGCAGTCATTTCCTGTCCATTAAAAGCATATTGGTATAAGCCATGCCCACCAACACCAACTAATCAGATAAGGGAAGGGAAAACCAACCTACAGATTGACTTGGTTTTAATTTTCTGATTCACTGGACAAGTTGGTAAGAGACCATAAGTATTAAATAAGTGGACAAATTTGCCTCACAGATTAAATTGTTGCCTAGATTAGACTAGAGCCTCATAACCATCCCAGCAACCAGTCCAGGAAGCCAAACAACCGCCTCTACAGCAAGTGGCCTAAAATATCAGGCTTTGGTCAGTGACTATCAATTTCCCAAACTTGTGATTCATTTCCAAATCAGGATCAACCAGCCAAATATCTTCCCTAAACCAAAGACATGGAATGCCCCACTTTTAGTTAGTCTGCCTCCGGTTTCTCCATGCCAACAACCTACATTCAGAGCATAACTAAGACCTCCCCGTTTTCCTGCCTAGCTCTGAGTCTCTGCCAAACACAAGTGATGGTGGCTGAATCCTTCGCTATAGCAAACTCTGAATAACTAGCATATGTTTGTTCCTATTTGGAGGGTAGTCATTTATTTCTTTGTAGGTAAGTGCCAAATGAATTACTTTTAACAGTTGTTACATATAGTATTACACACATATTCATAGTCTAGTAGTATAGATGTCTTGATATTATGCCAAGTATCTACATCTCCTCTCTCCAAAACCCAGACACTCTAGGGGATAAAAACAGACAATAACCAACCTGAGACTGGACCACAGAATTTTTTTTAAAAGCCTTTTTAGAATCTAAAGAATGTTCTTCCCTAACAAGGATTACTGATTTTTCCCTTATGAGTAGAACCTTCTGTATGCTGTTTCCTGTTCACATGGTGAGAAATAACTATACACCTGTACTTTTCAAAATATTTTTTTCTTTTTCTTTTCTTCTTTTCTTTCCAGTACTGGGTATTGAACTTGGGATTTTATGCATGATCAGCAAGTGCTCTATCCTTAACTACATCCCTAGACTTTTTTTCAAACTTTATGACCATTATTCATAACAAGAAATGTATCTCACATTGTGATTCAGTATATTACTGAAAAAATCATAAAAGAGTACTGAAATCTCACCATATGCAATATGGTGTGACACTTTTAACCTATTCTATATATTCATATTGAATATAAATAAAATATACATATTCATGTATAAAATAGTTTACTAAACATACATTCTCTATATTCTGGTAGCTTTCTGGAGGTGCCATCATAAAATGCAGATAAAGTCACCTTAGTGTTTTCTTGAATTTGCTTTATATTGTCAGATGACAAGGTTCTCATTTAAAGAACTCTAGTGCAGTTCTCAAACTCTAGTTGCATAAAAATCACCAAGAAGTCTTACTAAAACACAGTTTCTCCGGCCCCAGCCCCAGTGTTTCAGATTAGGACCCTTCAGGTCAAAATTTGCATTTCTAATAGGTTACCAGGTGATGTTGCTGCTGGTTGGGGAACCACACTGCTCTCATAAGTCATTTTCATAAATCAGATTGCCTTGCTGAACAGTGAATAATCACTTCCTGATTTATCTGTTTGTCATATGTCAAGTTCACTGAAGCAAAGTATATTGTTCTGGTTGAATATGTATGAATGTAATCTTTTACGTCCACGAGGTCCTGAATAAGCACTTCAGGGAGCCTGCTTACTGATTCCTTCTTCTAGCCACTCCGATGCTATTTTTGAGAGTTATTTAATCATTCATTCGTTTGCTGAAATATTTGAGGCTACACTCCGAAAGCTATGACTGGACCTGTACAGCAATTACATCAGAACCCCCTATACCATTTGTATCAGAATCTCCTCCAGGTGACTCCAGCCAAGCCTCAGAATTAGTGCAATCCTTTATATAAGTTAAGGCCCTCTTCGTGTTGAAATACCTTTCACAATCTCTTCCCATTGGAATGGCACCTCTATTGCCATGGAAACCTATATCCTGATTAAGCACTGGGGGCTTAATTGTTGGGGAGGTAAAGGAGGTCTCATCTGGTGATCTTGAGGGTTCCTAATCTGCTCAGGTCAGTAGCTATCCACTCTGTAAGAGACCAGGAACTACTATCCCAACATTTGAGGGCTTCAGGGATTCTGACAAAGCTCCAGATCAGTAGAGCGCGCATAAGAATCTGAGGAGTTTATTTAAAATGAAGTTTCTGTCTCAGATCTAGCATGGGACTGTGATTTTTCAATCTCTAACAAGCTCCAGGTAATGCTCATGCTGCTGGACAAGGAAGTACACTTTGAGTAGCAAAGCTGTGGATCCTCCCCGCAAATCCAAAGTCAGTAGATAAAAGCAGCAAGTGTGATTGCTATAGAAAATACATTGAAGAGCAGTGGTGACTACCAGGTAGGCAGAATGCTCTAAAGCCTATTGAACAGCATAAAAGGGCAGCACTTGGAGAAAAAAGTGGAAAGAACTGTAGCTCAAACTGATGAAACAGATTTGCAATAGTCAAAGTTAAACTGAAGAGTATATCCAATAATACTGAAAGATGGTGAGAGGGGTAAGAAGGAGGAAGACAGTAGTGCAGAGAAAAGACCATGAGCTTCCCAATCAAATTAAAATTCAAAATATGGCTGTACTTCTTACTACCTATGCAACCTTAGGCAAATAACTTAATTTCCTCCATAAAATGAGAATAACTTTTTCTAAAGTTTTATGCGTTGGTAAATAAGAACACCTGGGAAGTGATAGGCCACAGAAAGTCTTTAATAGCTGGTTACCGCTACTACCTAAATGTAGCTCGCATATCCAGGGCGTCACCAGACATAGGTTCATTTATACAGTCTTGGTGGCTTTCTTCCCTGCTTGCCAGGCTTCAGGAAATTCAGCCTCACACAGAAGTTGTGCTTCTGGGAGCTTCATGAGTGTCTGTGTTGAACCTTCTCGTTGCTGTCTGTGATGGCCGATTAGGTGATAACCCTGAAGTCTCACAGTGAATAGAACACAGGTAGCCCAGTGTCATTGCCCTCACCACCACTGATGCTACTATCTAAATTCCGGGTCTCTGCATCGTGATTGTTGAAATCCATGCCCCTGATCTTGCAAAAATAATATACCTGAGCATTATTCAGGTTGTTCATCTAGAATTTAGTGATGATAGTAGGGTGTTCCTTGAAGTTGACATAGGGATAGAAGAGCCAATGGAAAAGTCCATGAGAAGGATTTTTGAGTGTCATTGGGTGACAGAACTTCATCTCGCACACAAAGGCAATTTCTCCCCAGAACACACAAACCAAATGGAATTTCCATATCCTGTCATGTTTTTAGTAGCACAAACATTTGGTGAAACATTTTTGCACACGAGGAAAAGGACAGAGAGATGAAGAAATATGCCCAGCATCACACAGGTAGTATGCAGGAGGGGCAAGTTTTGAATCCAGGTGTCCCTACTCTAAGACAGAGGTGTGTCTTTGGGTTCATTCACCATCCTGCTCCCTATAATCTAATTCCTCTTACCAATGTGCTAGTTCAGAAACCTGGTTTCCACCTAGAGCCCCAGCCAATCAGATATGTCTATACATGTGGACAAGACTTAAGCATTTCACCCAGAGGCCCCTCATTACTGATGCAAACCAGTGAGTGCTAATAGCTGCAAGGCAAAAGGGACACCGGGCTCTCCTCCCAGGGAGAATCTGAGTCTCAGCTCCAGCCCAGCAAAGTCACTCAGTGACAGGATTCAGAGGGGAATGACAGAGCCAGTTTGTAAAGGGCTTGGAAGGTCAAACTAAGTTACCTGGATATATAGACAAATTGTATGTTTGTATTAAGAATATAATGGATAGGGATAAGGAAGGAAAAAAATTAATTTCAAGTTTTTTCACTCAGGCTGTCTGTGCCTACGGAATATGAGCTCCAAAAGTAGAGACGAGGGCAGGCTGGACCTCCAGTAAATGGGTGGAAGGAGAAAGGGAGCAAGAGATCTGTGAGGCTATCGTATCTACAGAGCAACATTTGCTATGACCCAGCCCGCAGCTGGAGGTGTGGCATGAAGGGGCCCCAAACCAGAGGAAAAGAGCACATTGAAATGCACTACAGAATCCTTAATAATTGCTAACAGGTACGTAAGTCTTGAAAGGATAGGATGTGAGGTTTCCCAAATTTTTGACCATTGCCCCCTTCTTTTAAAATAAGCATAACTGCTCCGGGGATTTAGCTCAGTGGTTGTGCCTCCTGCCTTGCAAGCACAAGGACCTGAGTTCGATCCCTGGTACCAAAAGAAAAGAAATAAAATAAAATAAGCATAGCTAGGGCCTAGTGTTCTGCCAAAATGTACCTTGGGAAATGCTGGTTGAGTCTCTTTGGCAAAATGGATGCCACTGGTGAGAGACTTTATGGAGAGTAGTTGTAGTGGAGTAGCTGGGAAGGGGCGAGGCCTTTGTAAGGGATTCAAAGAAGGATAGACATGGAGAAGTAGAGGCACTCAGCATTGGATCTAATCTGTCAGGGAGGGAATGAATAGGAAGGAAAGTGGGAAGAGGGCACAGGAGAGGGACCACAGAGAAAGGACTGGTTGCTGGGTTGTTTTCTTTTTAAAGGTGGATCATTTTGCTGTGTTGTATAATATGGTTTGGGCCTCTCTGTTTTCTGTTCCTCATAGGATGCTTCTAGCTGGTCTCCTGAGTAGAACGTTCTAGAAATCAGCCTACTACTCTACCCTAGGTAGCCCCTTCTGGTTAACGTTGAGATTCTCCTACCCACTGCTTAGGTGCTAGAGTACTTTTAGTTTTCAGACACAGTCTTATCTTCAATCACTACAAAAGATTTAAGCACTAATTTACTCAAAGGTTCAAGAAAAAAGGTGTAGCATGAGAGTTTATTGGGGATGGGAGTTGGTGAGGTGGGAGGAGGGCTAGGAGGGGTAGTTAGGGCAAGTAAACTTGTCACCAGAGCACATTCATGCCAAATCTCCCCTATCTCCCCATGGGGTTTTTTGAAATTTTATAGTCTCATATTGGCTCTCAGTAGCCAAGGAGGAGCAAGGCCCTGGACCCCTGGATGAGGGATGGTCTTAATGGGCCTTATATATAAGAATGTTGGTAGTTACCTCTGACATAGAGCATCTAGAAACATTAATCCCTCAAAGAATGATTTTCAAACCCTATCTGGTAGCCTCAAGAAATTCTTATTTTTCCTAGACTACCTTCATAGCTAATGGTCTGGTTTCCTTCTGTTAGGAGGACAAATGTCCTGTCCCACGTGTTAACTAGATGAAAGTGAAGCTGAACAGTTCCTTTCTACTCCCTGCAGGCAGTGATTTAGATCTAAAATGCCTCCCAAAGTCTCATGTTGGGAAGGAGATTGGATCTGGGGGGCACTATCCTCTGAGTCCATCAGTCCACAGAGGAGTTGTAGCTGACTTGCTGTTAGGAGGTGGGGCCTGGTTAAAGGAAGGTCACTGCTACCCCACCTGGAAGGATGTATTGTTGTCCCTGGCCCTACCCACCTCCCTTCTCTCTCTGCCTCCTGGCTGCCTTGACATGCGTGGTTTCCTCCACCAGCCTCTTCTACCACGCTGTGCTTGCCTGGAATGGAAGAGGTCACAGACTGAACCCACTGAAAATGCAAGCCAAGATAAACTTCTCCTCTTTTAAATTGTAAGTGTCAGATATTTGTCACAGTGACAAGAAAGCTAACACACTGCATGTCTTTGAGAGTTAGGTAACGGATGCCAGATGGGGAAGAGAAAGAAGAAGCTTATCGTGTGAAAGAGGTCCAAGACACAGAAAGAAGGGATAATTCAAATAAAATTGTTGTCGCAATTTTTTTTTTGGTAGTGCTGGGGATTGGACCTGGGACCTTGAATAGACTAGGCAAACACTGTCATTGAGCTACACTGCCATTTGTTACATCGGGCAAGCTGGTGTGTATGTCTGTTGTCTGAGCTCCTCAGGAAGCGAGGCAGGAAAATCTCAAGTCCAAGGTCAGCCTTGTCAGCTTAGTAAGACTCTGCATAAAAATTTAGAAAAATAAATAAAAAGGGCTGGTTATATATATAGTTGCATACTTCCTGGGTTCAACCCTCCATTCCACTGCCACCCCCCCCAAATCCCCAGTCCTGCAGACTTATTTATGAACATTATACTCTTTTTAATTGTGATGATTAATGAAGTTATAAAAAGCTTGGCAAGAAAACTATTGAGTATAATTTATCATCTCAAGAGATAAAAGCACAAAACTTTAAAATAACACTCCCTGAAAAACGAATTACGATGTGTTAAGTACCTGTCCCGACTTCCCACAAGGAATGTAAGCATTATTATGACACACATGCACTAATAGAAGAAAAAAATATGTAGTTGTGGTTTTGCATAGCCCATCAACTACCTTTGTAACCTTGGCCAAGCCACTTCACAGTGGTGTGTGTTTTTGTCTACAGAATGGTATAATATCACACACCTTACCTCTCTCTTACAGGGATGCCGTGAAGGTCAAATCAGATTACATTAAAATAGTTATCATTTTAATTACTTGCATTTGCATAGTACCTTATCAGCAGCAAAACATTTCTGCATATATTATGCCATTTGCATGAAAGAGTTTTGAAAAGTTATTAAGTGGTAGAAAAGGGCAAAACTCAAGTTTGGATACCAGCGCCATTTCTCTCTGCTTCAAAATGCTCATTAGTAAATTTGGGGTAATAGTATTATCAGCCTTATAGGTGTTGAGAGGATTACAGTATAAACTGCTTAGAAGCTGTTAGCTCAGGGCCTGCATGGAGAAATACTGAACAAAATGCATTTTGTTTGGGCCATGTAAACGTTACCTCCTAAAAGCTTTTCCAGGCCTCTGTATCTAAAATAGCACCTTCCCTCCACCATCACTTCCTTCTACCCCGCCCTGCTTTATTTTACTGGGTATCACTTAACTACCTGATCATATCAACTTACTTACTTGCTTGCTGCCTATCTCCTGCACTCAAATCAAACCTGTGAAGACAGGTATTTTGTCTACAGTATATCCTATAGTATAACGCTACAGAATATCCCTCGCATCTGTCAAAGCCATATTAGATGCTCAATAGGTATTTGTTGAATGAAGTTAGCTGTTATAATTGCTGCCATCATTACCTAAAGCCTTCTCTCATGACTTTGTCTTTGACTCGCTTGCATCCCTGCTGTCAAAAATATCATTGTTAGCAAGGCATGCAGTTGAAGCTACCCAGGAGGCTGAGGCAGGTAGATTGCTTGAGTCCAGGTGTTTGAGGCCAACTTGGTAACATAACAAAGTCCTGTATTAGAAAAAAGAAAAGAGGAAGAGAAAGGAAAGAAAGAGGAAGGGCAGGGAAAAAAAGAAAAGAAAAATATTCTCTCTGGCTTTGCAAGACTTCAAGCAGTAACAAGATTGCTGTACTCTTGCAGGGAGCTTCTGTCTTCTAGTATGGAGGACCACCAGCAGATGGCAATCAAGGAATACAAAATCAGTGCTTAATCTAGTCAAAATTTTGGCAAACGGATATGAATAAGGTGATAAATTTATGGGAAGCAGACTGTTGCACGCTGCCTTTTGAATACTGCTTTTTCACAGAGCCACAATTTCTTATGCTCTGCATATGTCTTCTTCCACCATGACTGAAATAAATGTCTAGCCTCCCAAAAAAATCACTAGAGATACATTCTTAGATTATTTAGGTAATCCAATGGACACTGGTTAGTCTATGTGAAGATAAATAAGTAGGAGACTTTGTTGGTTTTACTTAAACACTGAATTTCCTTTAGATTTTCTGTTTATGTTGTGCGCAGAGTGTTCAAAGGCCTATACCAATGACCCTTATGTTGATGCTTTTCCAAGTGGTGGAAAACATACAGCTGTGGCAGAATAGAGCTATAAAGTCACAGAGGATGTCGTTCGAACAAGTCTATCGTGTGTATGGGGGAGAGAAGAGGTGACCCACACCAAACGCAAGATTTTACAACTGGCTTTCAGTAAGAATTTCTCTTCTCTGTTTTGGCTGTTTGCTTCTGAAGACATAACAGTGAGTTGATTCTTAAGTAATCAAGCACTCTCAATAACGTGATTACTACACACATAAGGTAACGGAAGACTTTGTTCTCATTAGTTTATTGGTAAATACTGCTATGAGTCCATAAAGAGAGTTGCAGAACACCAATACTATAGTGTTTGTTAGGTTGAGACAGAATTTCAGCTTATAGTTTACAGTTCAGATGTGTTTGATGGCATAGCAAAACCTCTTTAAACCCAGGCGTGGTACCACAGACATGTAATCCCATCAGGAAAGCTGAGGCAGGAAGATCACTAGTTTGGGACAACTTAGTGAGATCCTATCCCAAAATACAAAAACTAAAAGGGGGCAGGGGGGACTTAGTCCAGTACAAAGGCCTTGGACTCAATCCCTTGTACCACAAAACAAACAAAGAAACCCTTCACACTTAGCTTGTGAGTCACTGAAATAATATTTTGTTGGGTTGTTCTTTCTTTTTTGGATAAAAAAGCCTCATAAAGTATTTTAAAAAGTAAATATTGGACCTGGAGAGTTTGAGGGAATATTCAGTGTCTAAGAGAAGCTACAAAAACAAATATTTCTTGGATTCCTGCTCTTTCAGGTAATATTATCTCAGGACAGATAATTAAATTAGTCCCATGCTTACAGTTGAGGTAATTAAGAATCAGTGAAAAAACAGCTGAGGTAGGATTTTAACCCAGGACTATTGGGGTAAATGTAAGTACCTCCTTACACAATAATTGTTTTTATTCTAATATATAATGTAACACATTTGGGACTTTCAAGCTACTTGAGGAATCTAACCAAACCACCAGTGGAAGTTGTAAAATATCCAGAGTCCCACGCCACACCCCTCAGAAGATTTCTTGTGTGGCCCAGGAACCTGAATTTTGAAGCTTCTCTGGTTCTGCTGCAGGTCATCTTCGAACTCAAACACTCTGAGAAAACACAGGCCTGGCCCAGTAAACCTTAATCTTTCAGGAGAACTTTATGAAATATTTTCTCAGAAAAAAAATGTACATTTTGCAATTGCAATTCTTTGCTAGCAACTTTAGGGGGTTCATAGCCGTTCTGAAGCCAGGAATGCTCAGTTTCTCCTATCCCAATTAAAACAGGCTTGATAAGACGCCTCTGCCATCTCTCCACCAAGAGATGTCACTGTTCAGCCTCAAAAGATCTCCCAGTGACACAGATTTGCTTGCTTGCTTTCTTTTTATTTCTTTCTCTTTCTTTCTTTCCTTTTGCTCTCTCCTCAATCACAAGAGAAAGAAGTTTACTGGGAAAATGAGTTAGTGTTTGAAAAGGAGGTACATCTTCTAAATGGAACAGACTGAGGCGCAGTGCTTCGAAAGAGGAAGCTGAAGCACAGTAGCAATGTTCTCTGTGATCACCATGAAAGCTGATCTAGAAATACAGCAGCTTTTAAAGGGGCACTCAAGGGCAGGCAGACAAGGGAAGAGAGCGGCACTCAGCGAATTGGAGGGAAAGGCAAGTTTATTCATTAGCTAGCAGGCCCAGTGGAAGTCTGAGTCTGAGCCCCATCTTTAAGTTTGTTTTCACATTTACCTGTTCTTTAGCCAGGAGCAAGCAGAATTTTACAGAAGCAGCAAAAGGTAGCAAAGGGTAGCAGAAGGCAGGAAAGTGGAGGTAAAGCTGTTTCTACAGTTCATCCTTAAAACATAGGGAGGTAGGCAGCTTTGTTTCAGCAGTTCATCTGCCAGGCACAGGGACCTTTGTGAGTTTAGCAGGAAGAGCAACCTGAGACAGGAGAGACAAGCCTTAGACTGTCAGCCTTGAGACCCTCAGTCTCTGGCAAGCTTTGACACTGTCGGTCTCTGCTCTGTATAGACCAAAGCTTAATGTGCACGACTGGAAGGGAAGATCATGACATTCGTTTTCTCAGAAGGCCCTTCTCAGCTGCTCCTGCTAGTCCCTAGTTCTTCATTTTAGGCTCTGTGTCTTCAAATAACTCAAGACTTACACTCATCATTTGAAACATGCACTTAAATAATACTGGCATAGTGTTCTCAAACACTTACTTGTAATAAGGTATAAGGAGAACACACTGTTTTCTCTGTAAACCAGGGATTCCACACTTGGGGTTTAGATATGGCTATGGGTAGAAGTAAGGGGTGCAGTGCCTGCCAACACCCTGGCATTGTATATAAATTCTATGTGCTTGTGTACCATTCTGGTAGATTCTATGGCTTTCATCAAATTCTTAAAGGAACCATCAGTTAATATTTTAGAAGTAATCATTTACAGGAAGTGTCTCCTCCCATTCACAAAGGGTAGACAGACAGGGTCAGCAGAGCCATGCAGTGGGACATGGTGACCATGGTCTTCAGATCTCAAGTGGCAGACACAGCATTGTCAGAGTGTGTGTCCTTGTTTTGGTTTAGATGAGGAGCACTTGGCCACAAAGTCCTCTTGTTCAGAAACATTTTCTCTGGGATGAAAACAATAGCATGTTTTGTGGGACCAGAAAGATCTGCATCAGTGACAAGGGCAGAATATACAAATTCTCTCCGATTCCTAATGTACTTAGAATTCAGGAATTATAATTCCTAATTTGTCAGATGGTTAGGAGACATCGGGGAAATAATATATATATATGAAGCTTTTAGCACAGGAGTCTGTCATACAGTGGATAATCAGAAATTTCTGTTTTGTTTTTTGTGTTTTTTTTTTTGTGTGTGTGTGTGTGTGTGTTGCTGGGGGTTTAACACAGAACCTCACACATGCTAAGCACATGCTTCACCTTTGAACTACATGCCCAGCCCAGGAATGTTTGGATTTGTTCCTCTTCCTTATCACCACACTAGGATTCCTTCACCATAGGGATGCTGAGGACGAAATACCGACAAGGCTGGTCTAGGAGACCCAAAGGAAAAACAGGTTTCCTTCAGGAATTCCCATTTGATTGGCATTTCCCTCTCCATCTTGCTTGCAAAATCTGATGCACAGAGCATGCCTGAGAATCAATCACAAGGACCCACATGCCACGAAAAGACATCCACTTTGCCCTCAGAGTTGCCGAAGCTTAAAAAGGCAAACAGTACTGAAAATAAGTTAGCAGAAGCCAGGGGGCATGGGCCACTAAGAGAACGCATATAAGGACACTTGAAAACAGGTTATGATAGAAAGGACAAAGACATGTGGAGATGACTGAGGAAGTATTCATGAAGGAAATGATTACTGAGAAATATTTTTAAAGTAGGGGAAGGGAGAAAGCTGAAAAGGAGGGACTACCATGAGGCAGGCTTAGGAGGGAAGTGGCCAAGGAGCAGATTTGCAGGGCAGCAGCGGGGAAGCCACACTTGAGGGCCTGTGAAGAGACAGCAGTTGGGAGTGGGGGTCGGGAGATAGCTAATTGGTAGAGACCCTTGAAGCCATGATTAGGAGTTTTAATTTAATTCAAGAGGCAATTGGCACTATTGTAGACTTCTAAGAAGGGCAGTGATATGATCAAAATGGTGCTTGAGGACAATGATTCTTGCTGCCGGGAGCTGGGTGGATTAGATGGAGCACCTCCAGGGGAAAGCTGAGCTGAGACTGCTTCACAAATCCAGGTGTAGAGGGGCATGACTTGAAACAGGATTCTGGGCATGGGATGGAAGGAGCAAAGATGTAATACGCTATGGGAGATAAGCATTCATTCCTTTCTTTTTTAATCTGGCACTGCATTAGGCACAGGGATGCCATGGGAACAGGCACAGAAGTTGGAATGAGGAGAGACAATTAAGCAATGATAATATGGAAAGATGAGTGCTGTGACCATTGCCTCAGAGAAATTTGAGAGCACCTTGTAGGCGCAGCACCTGAGTCATGGGAAGGGATACAGGTGATCAGCAAAGACTTCCCCCGAGGAAGTGGCTTTTAAGCTGGGTAGTGAAGGAAGAATCAGACACTAACTGAATGAAAAGTCACTGAGGGAAATTTTCCAGACAAGAAGGCACAAAATGAAAGGACAGGATAGAGCCATGGGGGAAGAAACGCTTCAAGAGAAGCTCAAGGGGGCAAACAGGGTGGGACTAGGCCAAAAGGGTCATTAGTCTGCAGTGTGGACCGTGGACTCTGTTGTAAGGGCAGTGAAAGATGGTAAGGGAGGTTTGATCCGTTTTTCATTTTAGAAAATTCCTTCTGGCTGTGTTGTGGGAGAAGTGAACTGGAGGTGGTTAGGATGGGAATCTGGGAGACATGCTGCTATAGTCTAAGGGAGAGATGGTTGGGAAGGGGAGATGAAGACACGGGGATGAATTCAAGAGCTATTTGGGATGGAGAATTTATGGGATGGGAAAGAGATCGAAAGGAGGAAGAAGAGGGTATGGGAGGGGATGTCACAGCAGGAGAGAGGTATTGTCTGTGGTCACACAGTGAAGACTGTGGAATCCGAGTCTGTAGGACTAAGCAATATATTTCATAAACCTTCTCATCATGCTCACATTTCCCGAATGTATGTGAAAACATTTATTAGGTTTGTAACATCTGTTTTAAGGTCCTCATTTATAAATTCTATCTCTGTCATTTCTGGATATTTCCATTGTTTGTTTGTTTATTTTTCCTGAATGTGGGTTATATTTTTCTTCTTCTGTGTATGCCTGGTAGTTTTTATTAGATGCTAGACACTGGGAATTTTATATTCTTGGATGCTAGATTTCATTGTATCCTAAAGAGCCTTGGACTTTGCTTTGGCATGCTGTTAAATTATTTGAAGACTAACTTGATCCTTTCCACATGTTTTCTTTTAAGCTTTGTCATGGAAAATGTAGAGGAGCCTTTGGGACTTCTGCATATAGTCATGATATCATAATACAGATTGTATTTACCCTCCCACCTAAAATAACAGGCCTTTAAAGACAGTTAACATTTTTCCCTAAAGTATCTCCCATAATCTAGATTGTACTTACATTTTATCTGGTGTGGAGCAGATCCCCAAAACAGTGAACAGAGTGAAAATAGGAAGAATCCAAATTACCTAGCAGATTTTTGCTTCTCTCCAGGAAGGATTAAATACCAAGAGAATTGCCTTTCTACCATACAAAATTGAAAACTAGACAAGATATTTGAAATGGCAGTGTTCAAACATGTCTTTACAGAACTAGGGTAAGTTTAAAAACTAATTCAGCCTCAAAATTTCCATCATGTAATAGCAGCTCACTCTTCAATAATAATCTCCAGGAAGCTCTAGACACTTGCTAAAAGTTCATCAAGAGATTTGTTGGCTGGAGTTCCTGTGCAAAGACTTCTTAGCCATTATTCATTCATTGAGTTCTATTTCCTAGGCTTCATCTCTATCTCCTGTCAGTGTAACAGGAAGTCATGGTCATCAGTGTATGTTTGCAAATGGAAAAATTAGGAAAAAGTGCCCTTTGCTTTACTGTAAAATTCTGACTTTTGCAGAACAAAAATCTTTATTTTCATTTGCCAGAAATTTTTCATAATGAATGTTCAAATCTATTACATAACTGGCATCCCTGACATTGACATAAGTACCCTGGACCAGTCAAAACTAAGAGCTAAGTATAAATTTATTAAGTTGCAAAAGATGAATGCAAACTCATACAGGAAGAGAAAATATCTTCCCAACACTGTGATTTAAATTGATTCTATTGTGGCGTTGCTCTTGCCTTCCAACTAATTTTTTGTTCGTTTTTGTTTTGTTTTGGGGTTTTTTTGGTACCGGGGATCGAACACGGGCCTTTGTGAGGAAGGCAGCAGAACCACTGAGCCAAATCCCCAGCCCATTCCAACTAGAATTTTGATATACGCCTAGAACCCAGACTTCATTCACTAAAGGTATTCCCCACCATACAGGACAGACATCTTAAAGTATGACCAATTCCATGAAAGAATTCCCTATCTGTCTGGTATATCATAATTTTGAGAAAAAAAAAACAAGATGTCAAAGGCAAAACTGAAAGAAAAGGAAGTCAACTAAAAGAAACGTTCATTGTGTAGTCTCCCCCGACCCCGCTTCCCCAGGATAGGGGATCCAACTCAGGATCTTGTGCTTGCCAGGCAAGGGTGGTGCCACTGACCTAAATCCCCGGCCATTGTACGGTCTGTGACAATGCAAAAATAAGAAAATAACAGCATTGGTTTTAGATGTTGTTGGTAGAAGACTGCAGTAGTAACAGTAAGAAAGTTATATTGAACTGCTGAGCATGTACAGCCATGAGTTTATAATCATAATCAAAGGAGAAACTTTCTTAAAAGGAAACAAGGAAATAGTTGGAATAAATATATAGAGTGACATGATAGGATGGGTTTTAATTTTTATTGATTTTCAGAGATATATGAGTATTGATTTATAAAGCACAGATTTTTTTCTTTTAAAATATGTAAGGAAAAAAGAGTGATCACACAAAGTTATGAGCTAAAATATCCCTAAAGTAATAGATATTGAACCAGGTAAGCACAGGGGAAATACAGATAGAAGTCAGTCAAAAGCTCTCTTTGTGAGCAACATTGGAAGTCACTGGAAGTTATTATTGAAAAAGAGGAGTCAAATCCATGCTCCAAGATAACACATTAACCAAGTATCTCAAGAAAGAAAACTCTGCCAGGTGTGGTGGCACATGCCTGTAATCCCAGCATTCAGGAGGCTGAGGCAGAAGGATCACTGTGAGTTCAAGACCAGCCTGGGCTACATAGTGAGTTCCAGGTCAGCCTCAAGCACATAGAGAGACCCTGTCTCAATCCCCCCCACAAAAAAAGAGAGAATTTCTGGTAGACTGTCATAATTATCACAAGATGTGGATAATGCAAGTAGATGTTTCCTACATATTAAAAGACTAAGCACAATGGGTAAGTTATGGCCAGCCAGCCTTTGCATGTAAAACTTAAAGTATACATCAGTCCTAAGAGATAAACTAGGTTTTGAAGGATTAAAATGTAGTTAAAAGGCAGAAAATTAGGCATCCCATCTTATAAAGGAGCCAAAATTATAAAGAGGAACCCATCTAACAACTTTTATATGGCCTGATGTGGGTCTCTTAAGCTGTATTAAGGAGCTTTATTGAGAGGTGCTCAGTTGGTCGATCCTTACATAGAGTAAGGAAAGAAAGATTAAGCAGAGGGAGAAGCTGAACTGCAATAGTCATACTAAGGTCTCAGCCTGTTTTGCAGATTGCTATGAAGCTGGGGTGACCTTAAACTTATGCCAAGGGACCAGGCCTTTGTTCTTGTTATAGACCGGTCATCAGATGTAAGGAGGCACTTGAGAGAAGCCGTAAACTTTGGAGCTCCTTTGGGCAGGTACTCTGGGTGGGCTCAGCAATGAGCCGTTAGCTGCTGTCTTGAGAGCTGAAGAAAGGAGCTTGGTGGCATACCTCAGCGTTTACCATGCCCCAAAACATAATTCCAGTGAGATTTTTAAAATGAGACTAGGGCCAGGCATGGTGGTGCACACCTGTAATCCCAGCCCTCAGGAGGGTGAATGAGGAGGATTGCCATGAGTCTGAGGCCAACTTGGGCTACATAGTGAGACCCTGTCTCAAAAAAAAAAAATGAGACTAAGGTATGCATAAATATAGTACAGTTTAAATATTCATCCATTGCCTGTTTAGCTAATTTAATATAAAATATGCTGTTCTGTAATTATTGTGATACTCTGTTGTCTGCTACTCCAAGTGTTTAGAGCATTTAAGAGGTGAAGGAATAAAGAACTGCATCTATGAATAACTTTAAGCAGAAGAGTTTCATGACCATATTTGTCTTGGAAAAGTGCTGAGACCGAAGCAGGGAGTCAAGTGCCAGGAAAAATACTCGACGTCTATCAGTGGAGGAAATTAGAGAACATGTCCCAGAGAAGAGAGGCATAATGGTGCACACCTGCAACCCCACTACTCTGGGAGTCTGAGACAGAAGGATAGAAGCTCCAGCCTAGCCTGGACAGTTGAGTGATTTAGGGAGAGACCATGTCCCAAAACAAAAATAAAAGACAACTGAGGGGTGTAGCTCAGTGCATAGGCCTTCGTTTCAATTCCAAGGATTATGAAAGAAAGAGAAAGAGAAAGGAGAGAAAAAAGTCATGGAGGAGTTTGAACTGAATCTTGAAAAATGGGTAGAATTTCAAAGAGGAAGACCGGATAGACTGGTGTATGATATGATATGTTTTAAATGTCATCATCTCTGCCATCACTTTATATAACTCTTGATGGAATTATTAATAATTTGAGAAATACAGATGTAATCAAAATGTACAGTGTTTAAATTTTAAATTTTTTATTGCAGTAGAAGACATTGCCATGAATCGCTCTCAAGATAGTCTTCCCTGCTATGAACATACTCATCGCATTAAACTTGCCACTTTCTGAAACAGTTCTGGAAGATCTGTGTGAGTATCTTTACAAGGTATGATAAAAAATACAGTGAATGCTGCTACCAAGTGCCATCCAACAGAAAGGCAGGCTTGTAAAAACATGGAACTGTGTCCTCATCCACTTTATTCACCGTATCTGGCCCTGTGTGACTTCTGGCTCTTCCCTAAAGCCAAAATGACTGTGAAAGGTAAACATGTAGAAGGGATTCAGAACATCAGGGCCGCCACAATAGTGCAACATCCACGAAAGAAGCCTTTGAAAACTGTTTCACAAAGTGACAAGAATGATGAGCTAAGTATATTCCAAGCAAGGGAAATATTTTGAGAATGGAAGAGTCTGGCTAATCCACCATCTGCATAATTCAGTCCACTACAAGTGAACCATGCCAATAAGGTTTTTGAGAACACACGGGGAAAAATCACTTCCTTGTTTAGATGCATCACAAAGGGAACAACGACAAAAATCCTCCAGGCGAGTAACTGCTGACTCCTGGGAGAGCAATTCTCTGCCAGAGTAGTATTGTTTTACAGGCAAGTTAAGAGCCTTGATAAGCGGGATTACTACATAAAGGCTGACAGTCATGCTGGCTTGTCGAGCTTGCCTACATTTTTAATAAAACTGTCAAATTAAGCCATGCTTGGCTGCTGTATATTATTAATACAAATTCTTAACTGTCAATTAGCTAACAGGCTAGTGAAAAGAACCTGCTTATAAGATTGTTGCTAATGAATATAGTGCTTTGTGCTTCAGGAAAACATATGCTTATGTTGTGTAATTAGAAGACCTCCTCCCTCCCTCCCCATAGGGAGAACATGTGCCACTGAATAAAGGAGCTTATTATACCTGTGAGGGGTCAAAGTCTGGATCTGTAGCTTATGGTATTATGACAGATTACAAAATCACTCCATTATGTCAGTCAATCTGTTTCCAAGCGCCTAGCATGGAGCTCACTGGGAACTGGAAGCTCCAGACAAGCTTCCCATTGGTTTCCTTCCTAGGTCTCATGACATGTCAGCTGTTGTTGACAGCACTGGGTAGCACACACGTCAGTCAGAGCCTCTCTGTCTGACTTCTGCCTCTCTTACCCGCTGAGCTCTTTACCAGTCGGCTCATGCCCAGGCTACAAATATCTCCCAAGAAGAGTGCAGATGAACTTGAGACCCTCTGGTAGTCCCATCATTTAAAGGAAAAAGGAAGCAGAACCCTTAAACCCTTGTACCCCTCATTTCTGACTCTCCCCATCTTCTGCCCCTCCCTCTCTCCCCTCTCTCTCTCTTCTACTCTCCCTGGTTCCTCGTCCCTCCCCTTCCCACCGCAGGAACCCCTTCTCATAAACCACGTGCAGAGAGAGGAGAACAGCTGGGAAAGCTCTATCTCCTCCAAAAGCCTTTGCTTTGAACTCAGTGGTCACAGGTACCTTCAAAACCATTTCAAACTAGAGAGCTCGAAAGGTATATGCCTCATAGGCCAAAGAAATTTTAAGGAAAGTCACCTTTATTACCCCCAGAGAGTATACTTACTCTTCAAAATTTTCCTATAGTACACTTCTATTTTTCCAGCAATGCCTGCCATGGGTAGACGTCTATGTGTCTGTGCTTATGTTCCTGCCACTTCTCGCATCTCTGCCTAGTTTCTTTAATGGTCCAGAGTTTATGAAGACAACCCAGAGTTGAAGAAGAACTTCACTGGGCGATGTGACATGTCAAATCATAGCATTTAAAAGATATAATGACTAGGAATAAAAACCACACTTTCGAAGGACCGAAGCAATAGCTGGAGAGAAAAATGTGAACTCTGTATCCATAGGGGCTTTGAACAGCACAGCCACTTCCAAACATGGGAAAGTCCAACTCCAGTGCAAAGTCAGTGCTGTCAGCCCCCCATGCATTCAAGAAATCACACTGCTTGGAAGACACAGCCATTTTTCGTCACTGAACGCTTTGCAAGCAACCTTTAGGCAGTGAAAATACCTATGGTAAAGCAGATGTGAGGAATGGGACTCACAGAGCTCCTTTCAGTTACAAATGAGTTGCGCCCACTAAGCAGTCACTTTGGTGTTTTATGATGTGGTGCTCTTCCCCCTCCCTAAGTCTTCTATGTCTCCTCATGGCTTCTACAACCTTATTTAATGGATCTATCCATGCAACTTACCAGGAGACTGCACCCTCTTTGTAAAGAAGCCTGTATAGAGTTTACAGCGTTTTCACATGGTATCTGTGAGATATGCTCTGCTTCCAGTAGAGGAGGGAGGCTGGGAAAAGGTCCACTGTAGGTGAAAAGCAAAGGAACTAGGCTTTGAAATATTTGAAACAGCCTGCAGTATAGTGCAAGAAGCATGGGTTCTGTCATTAGATACACTTGGATTTGATGTGTGGTTTTCACACACTAGTTGAGTAACCTTGGACAAGCTCCTGAGCTTTCCCTAAGTGCCAGTTTCTTCAAATGTAAAAATGAGTACAATGCCATCGGAACTACCTGGGCAAAAGCCAGTGTGAAAATGCCCAGGTCAGGATTTGGCTCATAGCCAGCACTCAATACTAGATAGCTTTTTAAAAATTGTAAAACTGGGCACTTAAGTGCAATCTAGAGGGCCTTACTTCCAAAAGTGAAGGATTGAAAACCATTTCAACATCTCACATTGCCAAATAAGGCTGCTGAGGTGCCTTCTATGCTAATAAACAGCCCCTGTTTGGGGGAATGTACAAAAAAGTAAATCACCTCTATCTTTCCCAGTCAGATTTTAAGAGCCTTAAAGAAGAAAGTCTGGTGCCTTCCTCAACTCTGCACCCCTGCCACCTACCATTAACAGGTGTTCTCACACTGAGGTGTGAAAAAGCTCCCTCTGGTGATGGCCATGGTAACAAGGGACTGTCACAGTGCCTCCAAGGTTTAGGAAGAGCCCCCCCATGAGAAGCAGTTGCCCCAGGCCAGTGAGTTTATGTATCTTACTGCCCACAAGGATGTTCTTGGGGACATCATTCCTGGCAGAAAATTCCAAATCTAGTTGACGTTGTAATTATTATTTGAACAGCAGCCCACAATCCTGCAGCTTATGTTATTTTTTTAGTTCGTATAATCAGCAAACATTTAGCAAGCATCTCCAGGGTGTCAGGGCCACGTAAGATAATGAAGATATGTATGATGATCAAGACAAGCAGATTCTTAGGGTGTTTAACGTTTTTGAAAGAGGGAAGAGGCACAGACAACAAAGCAGTGAAAAAATAGACTCAATGATTTCATCTCAGGTGCTGTGAGAGAAACATCAAGATGAAAGGCCAGAGTCTGAGTGGACAGAGGTGGCACTATTTCTGGCCTAGGCACCCCAGTAAGGCTTCCCTTGGGAGGAGAAGGGACCAGTCCATGAGACGGGAGGGATTCTGGGACTAGCAGGTGGATTTGAAGAAAAGAATGACGGTAGCCAGGCTGGAGCACGTCGAACTAAGTCGGAGCCCTGAGGTGAGCTTAGGAGAAGTAGGGTGGGGGCCAGTTCACAGGCTAAGCAAAGGGAGGGGCTCTCACTGGGTGTGGAATAGCTTCCTTCCATTTGTGTACCCTTGGGCCCCTCTCAGGGTACCAAGAGGACAATCCGGGCCACGAGAAATAAAAACCTACTCCTTAGCATCCAAATGATAGAAAATCACTCATCAATTGCACAAGGTAAAAATGAAAAGTCCTATGCTCTACAAACCACATCGTATTTTGAGCAATTAAAATCTTTTTCTCTCCCGGTGAGCCCTAGGCCTTATATCGTTGCCCGTATTTAGAGGGTGAAGCAGCCCTCCCCGCAAAAATTGTTATCAAAAGTATTTCATTTTTGTTTCAACTTCAACCAAATCCATGAAAAAAAAAAGTGAAGAAACCAAAAAGAGACACCAGATAGTTCTAAGCCTGAATTCATCCAGGCCTCAGGATTCCCATTGCTTAGCGGAACTGATGAGGACGTTCTCAGAGATTTGCCCTTGAGAAATACTGGGCCGCTGACAAGTTAACTGGGGAAACAAATCAGACGCGTTAAACTGATTTTGAAAACATTTTTGCTTTCTAATTTCACTGGTGTTTCTTTTTAACTCTGCCACTTTAGTACTTGAATTCGACGAACAGTCTGAAAGCACAAACACATGCATGATATTGCTATTCCTTTTTCCAATAAAAGAACATTTTGTCCTACAGTCACTAGAGTTTTCTTTCTCTTCAGTACTAGCTTAGACAAGCAATGGAACATTACACAGTGAAAAAAATCTGGGGCCATAATGTCAGGAATACATCATCTCTCTGAGACTCAGTTTCCCCTCAAGATATATTACCTTAGATACTGGAGTCCCTGGAAGCCATTCTTATTCTAAGTGTGAGCCTAGCCGGCAAGGAAGGACAATGGGAATATAAATGGAATAAAAATGGAGGCAAAAGAATCCAAGAAAGACAAAGAAAAAATCAAAACATAAGCTCTCAGCTCTGTACAAAGTCAACCTGCTCCCCGTTAAACTTCTTCGGCAATATTAGATTAACTTTCCTGAGCTTTTCATTTTTTTTTTTCTCGTGGGTATCTGCCAGCTCAGGGAAGGCAGGGAAGAGGAAGCTAAAACAGAAATATCATCCAGACACTGCACAGCAGCCCTCAGGTCAACCAGAGGAGGAAGTGGCTGTCATTCCTCCCCGACAGGTTGGCTCTGAAATCTACGAAGTGCAAAAGGGACTTTTTCCTCTGTGTGGGCTGCTCCCAATAACCTTAATTCAGAAGCACCCTTATTATTTAATTTATCCAGAATCTTCTCTTAAGCCTTTTGCAGTGTGTGTCATTAGGGATTTCAACAACAGATGGTTGCCTTTCAGATATTTTGAGAGATGAAGCTTAGACATGTTTTTTTGGCTCTAAATCAAGTTTTATCTCTTATTGTCTAAACTGTTTTAGAATCATTTCAGAGCAAATTATCCTTACAAATACATCAAAAGTTTTCTTTCAGATCCATGCACGGTGGCACACACTTGTAATATCAATCCTTGGGAGGCTGAGGCAGGAGGATTGGTGCAAGTCCTAGGACAGCTTGGGCTTTATAGTGAGTTCAAGGCCAGCCTCAACTATAAAACAAGACCCTGTTCCAAAACAAAACAAAAGAAAAGAATTTTCTTTCAGTATCTAGAGGCCAGACTTAGGGAAAGAATATTCTTGAGCATGCTGAAGAAAATTCAATTTCTTGTCTCCAGCAGTAGCTTAGAGAAGAAAGAGTCTTACTTAGATTCATTCAGCTCTTCAACAAACCAAGCCCTGGGCTAGAGTTGGAGAGGTGGGTGAGTGACAAATAATTACAGCACGTGGCAGAGGCGGGTGGCATAGGATGAGGGAACTCATGGGCAGGTGTTACAAATGAGCTGCTACCAGGGTAGCTGGGACTAGGATGGTGGCAGTGGACGGATGATAGAGAAACAAGTACATAATGCAAGGAAAAGAAAACAGCAAAAAGGGTGATAGAGGACATAAGGCACATATGGTAGTTTTAGGAACTGGGTGGACATTGGTACCTGTTAAATGGAATAATTGAGAATTCCATTTTGGATATGCTACCTGATATGCTGTAACTCCTAAATTAAGCTACAACTCCTTCTGGGGATTGTGTACATTTTTTGAAAAGTGACTCCTGAGGATCAACAAGGGTGAAACTAGACTAGGGGATAGACAGGCAGCTGGGTTGACATTTTAGAATCAGGATGAGGCTAATTGGGATGCAATCACCATATACTTAGTGGAAAGAGCACAGACTCTGGAAGAAAGCCCCTGTGCTTCTCTGCCTCCTCTAGTCTAGCTCCCTGCCCTGCTTTTTGTTGTGATAGCGGTGGTGGTGATTGTCCTGGGGCTGGGAATCAGAAGCTTGGTGGAGAATTTCCCATCAGGTGTTCCTGACCCAAAAGGCTGGGTAAAAGCCCCCTCCCCACCCCGGCTGACCTCCAGCCTCTCCTGAAGCAGCACCCTGCCCCAGCCCCTGAGCTCACTGCCTTCATGGAGGACACGACTGTAGCTTCTAAAAGGCGGCCAGTATCTGTCCTGGGAATGGAGTGCAATTCTTAGCATCAGTGAGAGGAAGGGGTGAAGCTGTCACTGCAAATTCACAAAGAGAGTGAAAAAGAGACTTCCATGTGCCTGACCCAAGTTTTCTGAGCTCCATGTTTCACTGAGAAGCAGCTTGAAAAAAAAGAAACAAAACAGCAATCCTCACTTCAAAAGGATTTGTACCCACAATATTCTGCATAGCACACATTCGCCTATGAAGACTTACCACTCACTTGGCTTCTGAAAGGTTTTGAACTACAAAACCAGCCCTAAAGAGGATTTTTCAGGGATTCTACCTATTTTGCTGAAATAACACTATGCAGCCACCAGATAAACTTGGGCATAGTTATACTAGCTAGAAAATCAGCTAACCAGGAGGGAAATTGTTATGCTTTTATGGTCAACTTTGCTTTTCATGTAATATTAGAAGTCTTTATTAAAATAGCAAAAGAAAGAACTTCTCCATTTAAAAGGATATGCAATTTTGATTTTTAAATAATTGCCTATATATAATTAAGTTCCATTCTCAATCATAATCATTGGAGACTTCTGGCTTTTGACCCAGGTCCTACCCTGGGCATGAGGGCAATGGCATCAACTCCCAAGCTCTGTGATGACGGTGCTGTAGTCCAGGGAATGGCACAATGCCTCCCTCTTCTTAGGGAACCAGTGATATTTCTTCAGTGAATGAATGCGTGGACGCAATCCAGCATTGGGGCTTAGGGATAAGCTGAATTTGGTTGAATCCTTTCTGGAGTTACTGAAAGGAGATAGAATTAAGAAATGAATGTGAATCAAATCCTGGGGAGGGCACCAACACCAGAGGGATATCAAGTGTGCTATGTTTCTGTTTTTCCTTCCTAGGGATTTTTATGAAGCCAATCTAAGAGATAAGGGAAAAGTTCAGGCAGAGAAGGTCACGAACTTCTCAGAAACTTCTCAAGAACTCACTGGGTCTGACCAGACCCAGAGAAATGATTCATGGGATCAGAAAACAGCAAGTGTCCTCGGTGTCATTTCTGCGGCTGCTTGTTATGTCACCTACAGGCAAGTCACCCAGCTCACAGTTTAAACTTGTTCCCACTAGGACCTTTCTTGACATTGGGGTCTTCCTGGGATGGCTGAATATTTTCAAAACAACCTAATAATAATCATCTTTCAGTTAGTTGTACTGTGGTTAAAAATCTTCATTGCTTGAAGCAGGCTTTTTGTTTTTTCTTAATAATTTACATGGGGGATTTGTAGGGGCTTGTGGAGGAAAAGAAGGGCATGAACATAACAAAGGTGAAGTAGATTTATTTACTGTTGTGACTCTCAAGCCTTTAATATTAGCATTATATATACATTACTGAGCTCTAAGTTCCAGAAAACTTGCTATTCCCAAGAGCGACCCAAAATCAGGAGTTCCTCCCTCTCAAACCCACACACAGGGGCATCTTGTAAACACAACAGTCCCCTGTTCAAAAGAGCTGTGAATTGTGAATCTTTGCGAGAGGGGGTGCAAATGCATCTTTCAAGACTAGGAGGAGTCAGAGCTCTTTATGGGGAAAACTGACTTATTCAGACATTTTTGCCTTCCTTTTAAGCTAAAGAAATTCCCCATTAATGTCAATACTTTTCAGAAGTCTACATTTTCTTTTTGTGCGGTGCAACAAAAGCCCAAAGGAAAGTTTAAAGACTCAAACTATATTTTTTGAAATAAGAAGCAAGTTTTCTTTTGTTTCTTTGCCTGTTGAAGCCAGATTTTTATTATTCCTTTTTTCCATATATGAACTTCAGTGATCACCAGAAAAATATATCAAAACTACTTTCTGAAAGAACACAGTTGAAAGAAAAAACAATTTTGCCAAAATGGAACTTTAAAATTACACATTTAAATAGAACTCACCCACAAAACCAGAGCTAAGATGTGTTTTTACCACCAAATTTTGGAAAAGCAGAATAACTTTCTATTTTCACATTTCCTAGGAGTATCATTTCATAATTGGCCTGAGGATTTCATTTTGTAGTGACCCCAAAGGTGGCAATATCTGCTTACAAAAGCCTTGGTTGGGGCTGCGTAGGCTGCTGAAATTTTTCTCGGAGTTTTTCTCATTAAAACAAGATTGCTGTCCAGGTCAGCAGTGTCACTTGTGCTTTCCAGAAGCTTCTCCGATTGCAATTTAGCTTTTTCTTTTCCTTGAAATCACATACTTTTTTCATAGCTAATGAGTGTGAGTTATTCTCTAAGAGGAATCTACACCTTTGGAGATTTTTTTTTCTTTCCTTCTTAGAAGGTGAAAGAGTAAATTATAGGTTTGTTTATCCTTCATTTCTCTCCAAATACTTCCTCCCAAATTCCCTGCACCTCTCTTCCTTCCTTTAAACAGAGGATTTGTGGATACTGTGAGAAAACATGGCTGACAGACGCAGTATGAGCCTTGGCCTATCATTGCTCACCATGTAAGAGGGGTCTACCAATTTTTGGGTTCTTGTTGGTACAATATCCACTGTTTTTAAAAAAGTAAACCACGGAAGGCCCAAGTATGAAACACATGTTAGTCACTGCAGGGACTTCCTGCTTGACCATCATCTATTCCCTTCTACACTCTGATGGGTCCTTCTCCTCCCTGTACCATGAAGAAATAGAGCTGTGAAGCTGAGGTTATCCTAAAGGACGGCTAGAGAGGAGGCATCAGCAACACACAACAGGCTGCAGGATTAGCTGCCCACACAGTCCAAAAGACTATGTAAAGCTGAGTAAGAAAGTAGATGGTCCTGAGCTGTGAGAACCCAAGAACTTCCCAGATAGTCCATTTTCTGGAAAAGTCTGAACAATGGCTGGATTCCAGAGCTGCAGGTCGGCAGAGACTGTGCAGGTCATAATTCCTCCACTTGCCTGCCGGATCCATTCTCCATCCTTCCCTGCCTGCCTGCTGTCTGCCCCAAGACACTGACCTCACCCCTTTAGATCACAGAGCAAAAAGAGTGGTGACAGGATCCTTGCTCAGGAGACAAGTCTGTGCAGGGCTGTAATGCTCCTAGTCATGGTCTATCTCACCAGGCTCCACCATCAGTTTCTTCCTTCATCCTTTCAGCCCTAGGGAAAGGAATGGCTTCCTGCTGCTGCCCAACTCCGAGGGTTTCAAAATCCCTCTTCATTTCCTTAACCTTGCCCATACCTCTGTAGATGATCTGTCTTAGTTACTTTCTCGTTGCTGGGACACAATACTCGTCACTCATAACTCTAAACAAGAATGGTTTATTTTGGCTCACAGTTTGTAGAGGTTTCAGTCCATGGTCTGCTGGCTTCATGGCAAGGCAGCATGGAAGAGGAGTGCTGCAGAGGAGAAACAGTCCATGGCATGGTGGAGAGGAGCAGAGACAACAAGGAAGGGGGGAGATGTACATTTCTAGGCCACATCCCAGTGACCAAACTCCTGTGACCAGACTTCACCTCCCAATGTCACATTTAGCTATAACTTATCAGTGGGACTAATCCACCTGTGAGTTATCAGCACCTGAGGCTTTGAAGGTGAAGTTTTGACATAAACCGTAACACAGTCCCTTTATTAAAGTCTCTTTGCTGAACTATCAGGTGAATTCTGTTTCCTCTGGGGAACCTCAATGATGTACCGAATGACACTCCTTTTCAAAGTGAAGCTATTAAATAAGATCTTGAGTTAATAAATGTATTTTCTCAATCCAAGTGTTATTTAGGAATATGGGCTTTTGGTCATGTAGGGGTTTCTTTTTGGTAATACTAGGGATTGAAGCCAGGGCTTTGGCACTGAGGTACAACATCAACCCTCTTAAACTTTTAAATTTTGAGACAAGGTGTCACTAAATCTCTAAATGCCCCAGGCTCGGCTCAAACTTGTGATCCTCCTGCCTCTTCCTCCCAGAGTGCTGGGATTATGGGCATGTGCTATCATGCCTAGCTAGACTTTTTTTTTTTTTTTTACTGGGGATAGAACTCGGGTCCTTGCGCTTGCAAGGCAGGCCACCGAACCACTGAGCTAAATCCCCGGCCCCTAGCTAGACTCTTTTTTCTTTCATTTTTATTAGTATATGTTTGCAATACATAATGGTCACATTCATCTTAGGGAATGGCTACATATATGTAGATTTAGCATTCTAATTGTAAGATTCTAGGTATACTTAATATTTCTCACAAGTGTGTTTTCTCTCCTAGATGATAGTGTTAGGCTCAAAGGAGATAATGTCAGTAAAGCATTTGGAATGGCATTGTGCTTCAAGCAGAAACTCAGTAAATTGGAGCTCTTCTTTTTATCATTAAAGTATATTTCCATTTGAATCAGAGGATGTCTATTTATCTCTCTATTCATTGTTCAGTGTTTCTTAGCTGTGAAAGTAAAGTCAAACACATTACAGAACACTATGGTCATTTCACCGATATGGGCTTTGAGTGCTCAAGAGATTTGCACTGCTAGATACTGACCAATGCAGAGAAAGAAGCGATACAGAAGCCTTGGCCTGTGCCATTTGTAGGATGTGTTATTGCTCTGAACAATGCCCCTTGGATAATTGTCTTGCTTTTTGCCCTTCTCATACCAGGCTACCACACACTCATCCATCCTGGATGTTTAACTCATTAACTTGTTCTTTAGCACAAAGCAGAATTCCTCTAGCTCTCAACTGCTCCGCCTGCATTAAAGTGAAGGATGAAAATCCCCAAATAGTAGTAGCAGAAATGAGACGGAAGCTTATTTCTCTATTATATAAAATCTGGGTGAACAACGTGAGTTGATGGTGACACCAGGTGGTGGTAGCTTATTCCTTTTTTTTGGCAGGTGTGGCAGGGTCTTGCTATGTAGTCGGGGCTGGCCTCAAATTCACGATTCTCCTGACTTAGTCTCCTGGGTGTTGGGATTATAGGCATGCATCACCATGTCCGGCCCTGCACTCTTGTCTTGCTGCTGGGCTGTGCCTGGCCCTCAGCCTTTCTTTCAAGGTGGAGCTCCAGCCATCACAGGCATGTTCCAAGGACCAAGATGGAGGGAGGGGAGAAAAGCAGAGAATCCACACTTCTCTTTGAAGGATCCTAGAAGTTGCCACTCAACACTGCTGCTCATAAGCCCATGAGCCACAGCTTAATCAGATGCTAGCCCTGAGTATATGAGAGCCTGGGAAATTTTGTCCCTATTCTGTGAAGTCATGTGTCCACCTAAAACTTCTATTAACTCAGTAAATTGGAGCTCTTCTTTTTATTATTGTTTTTGTTTTTGTTTTTGGTATCAGGGATAGAACTCTGGTCCTTGTGCTTTTGAGGCAAGCAGCAGAACCACTGAGCTAAATCCCTGGCCCTCTTTTCTTTTTATTATTAAAGTATATTTCCATTTGAGACAGAGTATGTCTACTTATCTATTAATTGCTCAGTATTTTTTTCAGTTTTAATTGAGTTTATTGGTACATTTTAGGGATACAGTACAGTTACATTCATTGTTGGGATCTTGTACCTCTACATGACAAGTCTTGATTCTCATTTTTTCCCCTTACCCCTGCCCTCAGTATTTTTATTTGTGAAAGGATTTTTAGAAACGGATTTCTGAGAAAATATCAGAAGCAACTAGCAGGCTGTCACAAAGGGCCTTCCTTCTGCCACTGCCCTTCTTCCTTACCACAATTAACTGCAAAGAGAGGCAAGGCAATTTCTAAAATATCTAAGTCCTTTGCAACAGTAGTAGAGGGCACTTTAAAAGTAATTTTCAGCCTTGAAGAAGTGCTTCAGTACCAAATTAAAAAAAAAAAAAAAACAACTAGAAAATTGTGCTGTCTCATTTTGGCCCACCTCAAAGTCTGCTCAGAGCTCAATTTCCAAACATGAGCGATCAGTATACTTGGAGTGTTGAGACAGCCCATACAGACTACCAGGCAGTCACGGCGCAAATCTGAATAAAGGTAACATTAGTGTAACTGGAATTACAGAATACATCTTATACTTGATGAACAAGGACAGCCTGGTTTAACATCTGCTGATTATCTTTAGCCACTAAGGCATGGATTCAGCTCGTGGCCATGACAGTTGCCTGGCAAGCCCGTTCTGTTGCCTTGTGGCACTGTCATAATTTTTGTTTGTTTTAAGACAAGTCTCACTATGTAGTTGAGGCTGCCCTTGAAATCATTATGTAGCCCATGCTGGCCTCAAACGTGTATCAGTCCTCTTGCCTCAGCCTCCCAAATGCTGGCATTAGAGGCATGCACTACCACATCCGGTTTACTTCCATAATTCCTAGGACTGGAGTATCACTAAAATTTTTTGAGTTGATGAGCAACCATCAGAGTTGCAACCTAGCAACATTAACCTGGTATTAATACTGTTAACCTGATAATTAGGTGAACTAGAAAAGGACAGAATAAAGATAACCCTGGAGAGTTGATACTCCAGTCCTGGCCAGTGGTAACAAGTAAGGTACATGATGCAAATGGAAAGATTACAGATAAAGACCTAGTCCAGAGGACAAGGAACTTCATGATGGCTTTCAGGGGAAGTAATGGGAAGATGCTGGAAGTAGGCATCTGCCAATTTTATCTTTCTAGAATTTCTTTTTGTGGGGAACTGCTCCTATGCCATTCTGATTTTGATGAGGTTGCCAATTTCAAGATTCTTGCCTAGACCTGAGGGGTGTGTGTGTGTGTGTGTGTGTGTGTGTGTGTGTGTAGTTGATGGGAGGAGTCAGTTACAGCAACTCGTTCTCTCAGTAGTGATAGATACTGGGATGGGGATGTGCTCCGGTCTTCGGCTATCAGTGCCCTCTTCCTGTCTTCCAATGAGAGCAGGAGGAGGCTAGTCTTGTTTTGGAAAGTGTGTGAACAGAGACTATCAAGTTGTTTTGTTTTGTACTGGGGATTGAACTCAGTTCCTTGCACTTGCAAGGCAGGCCACTGAACTGCTGAGCTAAATCCCCAGCCCCTCAAGTTTTATTTTTTAACAACACGGAGAGTATCTGTCCATAGTGAGAAAGAATGAAGCCAACAGAGACAAATGGGTAGAGGGTGAGAATAGCAATTTCCTTGGAATTCCTGAGTACAGTCAAACTGAAGGTTAGATCAATTTCTGGACTTCCAGTTATGTAACCCAATAAAGCTTTTATGTTGATTTGAATTGGGTTTCATCACTTGTAATCAAAACAAGTCTGAACTAGGAGAAAGAGGAAGAGGAGATGAAGGAGAAGGTGAAGTGAAGGAAGAGAAAGAGGAAAGAGGAGGAAGTTGAGCAATGTCCTCTTCCTATTGGAAACAGGCTTTAAAAGCTTCTACAAATCCACAGTAAATTAACAGGAGGAATGATTAAGCAGATTAGCACCTAAGAGACATTAGTAGCAAAGTGGATAAACCAAAGGTGTTTTGAAGGACATCAGGAGAAATAGTTTTGCTGTTTTCCTCCTTATATTGGTAGTTTTTGCCTTTGAAATTGTAACTGGAAGAGAAATAATAAAGGTGAGTCAGTGAATGGGGGTGGACTAGACTGAGAGGCAGTGAAAGGAGGTGGAGATGCCATGGTGAACAAGAGCCCAGCCATGGAGTCTTGGTCCTGGCTCTGGTACCTGATGCCCCATCTGGTTTGGTAGCCACTTTGAATCATTCTTGACTTCCGAGAGTCTTGTTTTTCTGGCACATCCCCACTTGCTAGCTGGAAAACGAAGGAACCGGGGGTGTGGGGAGCATCACTACTGGATTCACAGCTGTCAAGGGCACCATCTCAGGTTTCCGAGAGGTCCAGCTCACAGCAACATTGCTGCTGCACACTCCAAACCAGTCTAAGATCATTCCATGAGCGGCTGGGGCTCTGGAGTAGTCGAGACATAGTCAAGTAGAAGCCAGCATTGCAGGGGTAAGAGAAGTGGCAGAAAGAATGCAAGGCAGGTCGCCTTGTTTTTCTAAATAACCCAAATTCCTAGGCAGAAAAGCAGAGCCAACCTGATCTCCCACTTCCCTCCTTACCCTTTCCCTGCCCATTGAAGGAATCCTGACCCAAACTAATCCCATCCAGATGAACACACCTGGAACCCCTCCAACCTGCCCAGTAGAGACCTGAACCTGCAGGTTTCACATGGCAAAATTCAATAGCCTGCTTCAGCACAGCCAGCAAGGCAGGAAGGAGAGATAAGGGAGGAAGCAGTGAACAAAGGTGCCACAAAAGTTTGCTCTCTTCCAAAGTTGGGTTTGAAGGGTAGCGTGTGAGAAGAAATGGGTTTGCCTCTAGCTCATTTAAACTCATCTCTGCTGAAGTAGCAGGTAGTGTGTTAGTTTAGTCTTGAGAGGACGTGGCACACTGTAGGCGCTTAGTATTTACTGAACGAATAAGGCGGTGGATGGACGGGCAAATCAATGGGGAATCACATTGATTGTCTTGATGTTATGAACCACAACAATGGAATATGCTCCCTAGAAGAGAAGGCGTGGGAAGGACAGAGCTTCTGCTGTACCCTCTCACAGAGTGGCCTCCCATTCCAGACCCTGCCAGGCAAAGTTAGAATGAGCCACGGGACACAGGACACCTCCTGTAGCAGAGGCACACAGGCCATGCATCTGTCGGTCCCCGACTTCTGAGAGCTTGCAGGCTAACTAGAGAGACAGCATTAGCTTGTACAGAATAATATGAATCACATAAATCAACAAATAATCAGCCTTAAGTAATGTAGAGAGAAGTATAATTATAATTAGAGCTTGAAGAAAGGAGAGATGAGTGCGGCTGGGACAGTCCAAAAAGCTCCACTGAAGAAGCTCCCTTGACGCAGGGAACAGGCTAACATTCGCTCACGCCGGGGAATGTGGGTTAATTTTCCAGACCCTGCTCCCATCTGGGGCATCGCAGTGCTATTTTCCAGATGCACGCCTAAGCCCCTTTTCAATTTTCCTGCCGTCGTCTGATGGCAGGTGCGATTTCCATCACCGTTCGAGCAAAGGGGTCTTCACAAAGCAGAGCAATTTGAGTGCTGATGAGGCCGACAGGTTAGATGCCGAGGGTTGTTAAGCTGCCAGGCTGTAACCCAGACACATGAATTTGCTGCTTCAACTGTTCCATCAGGAGAATCAGCTGGGGAGCCCAATCCTAAGCAAAACTATCTTGATTACAAAGGAAGAAACAACACCGTATCGTTTAACTGCTGAACCTTCCAGTGAAACACAAAGCGGCATTAAAGTTCTCTGCCTTTAACGCCTCGGTTTAAGCAGTTAATCTTATTTCAGCTGAATGGCATGTTCATTACAGCAAATAAGTAGGTAATGTGTGGGATTACTGAAGAGGAAAGAGGAATTAAACCAGTTACAAGCATCATGGTGGTGTTTTTCAACTGTCTGCTTTAAGTTGATATTTTTCAACAGTCTAATCTAACACTAGCACTCATGGTCCGCGTTGCGAGTGTTAGCATAGCCACCCATGAGCCTGCACTGGCTCCAGCCTGGAACCAGCAGAGCTTACCCAGAGGGTCCCTGAACGTGAGACAGTGTGTCTCGCTTTCCATGAAGTAGCTGTATTTTTACCCCTTACTGTGTACTCTCCATACAGCTGAAGGACTTTTCTTGAAGGCTGACACATCCTTTATATGGGCTTGCTACAGGGCCACCTTACAACATAACACAATGTAGCTCAGGAATGTATTTTGTCATCTGTTCTCAAAGAAATAGTATCATGGACTCCAAAACCATTCAGTGAACTACTGGTGTAAATGACAAAGGAGAAACCAGGGGTGATGGCACACACCTGTAATCCCAGCACGGTGGGAGGCTGAGAAAGGAGGATAGAATGTTCAACCCCAACCCAGGCAACTTATGATTAAGCGAGACTTCATCTCAAAGTAAAAATTAAATCAGCCTGGTGATGTAGCTCAGAGTGAAAGCCCTAGGTTCAATCCCCAGTTATTATGCACTGTAAAGAAAAAAAAGGGAGAGGAGGGAAAGGAAAGAAGACTGGGGATTTAGCTCAGTGGCCCCACTCCTGCCTCACAAGTGCAAGGTCCTGAGTTCAATCCCCGGTACAAAACAAAACAAAACAAAAAAAAGGGAAGAGCAGAAGTAGAATGATAAAAGACATCAAGAGATCATGGGAGGAGTAAAACTGGATCTGAGTCAGAATGTGTTTCATCAGAACATAGTGGAAAATGCCTGCAATCCCAGCATTAAGCGGTTGAGGCAGGAGGATCAAAAGTTCAAATCCAGTCTGGGAAACTAAGTGCTTCGGCAAGACTAGCACACATAGTGACTTAAAAGGGGCTGGCAATGCAACTCAAGGATAAGGTCCTGGGTTTGAGCCCCAGTACTGGAATAAAACAAACAGCAACAAGAGAGAACGTACCTTCAACCCAACTTATGAGCAACAAAAGCTTTTACCAGTGCCCATTTGACTGTCAGTCTGCTTTCAGGAATTAAGCTTAAGGAAATAAAAGAAAATGTCCTCCCTGCACTCTGAGAGACTAAGACAGAAGAACTTCAGGCCCAGCTTAGGCAATTTAGCTACTTACGAAGGCTCTATCAAAATAAATAATAACAAAAAGGAAGGCCACAGTGTGAGGGCCAGAGGTGCAATCCCCAAAAAATAATTCCTTCAGGAAAATTTGTATCCATTTGCATTGTTGCATAAGTGTTATTCTTATTTCAATAAGATATTACCATTCCTCTTAATATCTGTAACCCATTCGGCAGGACATAGTTTCATCATGTAGCTAATTTTGTGTGGCTCATTAAGTTAACTGAACATCTATTCATATTGCCACTAACTTTAAGAACTCTTTTCCTTTACTGATTTTTCTGAGACTAATTTACTCGTTATTATCCTTTACAGTCTATAAATTAAAATTCACATTAAAGCACACTGTAAATTAAGATGAATTTTGTCATGTGTTGCATATTACTTCTCCCAACTGATTATTTTTTAGTGTGTACTTCAGGTGGCACAAAATATCTAGTTGGCTTTTTGGTTACTCATGTTTAAAACATGATGGAAATATTTTATCTTTACATAGACAAATCTGTGAGTTTTTCTTTATAATTTCAGCTTTGGCACCCTAGGGAAGCAGCTACAGTGAGTAACCTCCACAGAGTAGACAACTTCCTAGATGACAACTCAAGTGACAAAACACAAGGTCATTTATAGGATTCTGACTCATGCCTCCAACATGAACCACTCACTCGACTGTCTGTGAATGAGCAGCCCCTTGCAGCTCTATTTTCTGAAACTTGTGGTTTGTAGGGGCATCCATTTGGATCAGGTTATCCACCCAGCTCTGGGGTTCTACGACCAGGTGATCTCGAAGGTTCTTCTAGTTCAGGAAATACAGGTAGTTGGAACACAGTTCTTCCTCATTTAAAATTGTTATATAAGTCAATAATAATGATTTTGTTCTCAAAAGCCATTGCTACAGAGGTCTAGTCTTTGACATGAATATAAGCCTAACTATAACCATCATTCCCTGAAAACATTTCACTAAAGACTATTTTACAGTAAAAAGTACAGTCAGTCCATCCCAGAAAAATCAGAAAATACTCACCCCAACAGAAGTAACATTTACCAACTAAACTCTGGTGTTATTCACTGATTTAAAGAGTTACGCTTTAAAATATCTGATGCTATTTTTATTTCTCAAATCCAACAAAAGATAAGTAATCCAAAAATACATTTTATTTGCAGCAAAATCTTGAGAGATGAAAAACTGAGATGTAATGTTACAGCCAAAGTTTTAAAAAAGTATTTAAAAATCAATCCATACAAACATCATTCTAATTTCCTTTATTTTAAAATGTCAAAAATTTAAAGATATTCTTGTGCATACATAGACAACTTTTTGACAGGACTACAAAATGAAGTATCTATGAACTTTAGTGCAGCATTTAATACTTATTTTTGAAATCTATCAATGCTGATGCAACTACTAAAAAGCAATGAACTCACCAGAAAAATAAAGGCTGTCTTTTCCTTTTTAAAGTGCTTATTAGTTTTATATTCAAAAGCAATGGTTTTTACAAACATAATACTGAGAGGTGCTCAAGTCACTACTTTCAGACTCAAACATGTCATCTTTCTAAATTTTCATGTGTAAACTGGTTTTATCTGCATTAATGAAGACTGCTTTTCCATAACTCCCAACCACATGCATCAAATCCAGACAGCACTGTTAGTATCAGCAGCAGGAACAGTGTCAGCACAACAAACTACAGCACATTTTAAATGGATCACAGCAGATCAGAAAAACTGTAACAGTTTTGGATATGTCATATACCCAAGGGCGAGCTTTCTCGTATACAGTAAACATAAAACAAAAACATCCTCTGGTTTCTCTAAAAAATATTTTATAGTCTATGAAGAGATTCAAACTCTCTTACTATTTAACCAAACTATACAAAGGAGCCTTCATATTCTCTACATTTAAAACAAAGCCCATTTCTGCCAAGAAAACAAAGAAATAAATTAAATCCTCAACTCTAAAACCCTGAGAAATAAAACTGAACAATTCTAAAACAATGCATTGTTTTAAAGGCCTGATACATGTATTCCAAAATAGAAATAGTTTTCTGAGCATGAAGACATGATTTCATTTTGGTCATATGATTTTATCTGATTTACAGAACTGAGAAAAACTGAGCATCACCTTAATCTAACTGCTGCCTGTGTAACTATCCTGATTCAGGCCTCCACACGAACCATTCGACTGTCTGCTACTGAGCAGCCCCTTATTTTCTAACCCTTAAACTTTTTTATTCCTCCTTTCTTCCTTCTCCAAAAATCCCCACGGATCCCGAGTAACTTTTCATTAAAAAAAAAAAAACTAAACAAAACACAATTTAAATACAGTTTGAAAGTACATTTGATTTTAAGTAATAATAAATTATAAATTGCCAAATAATTTAATGTAATTCACAATGCAAATCCCTGGTATAAAAAGAATCCACCTTGCCCTGACTATGACAAAGCAGTCCAGTGAGTTCAAATTGCTTATGAAATAAAGACAAAGATAAGATGTAACACACTATTTACAAAAGTCAAGTAAGAAACCTGTTACCATAAATCTTTTTACAAAGATAAATGTAATGTGGTTTACCACTTCTAGAAATTTTTAAGGATGTTTATAATTAGTGGTTTCAAAAAAAAACATTAAGGAAACTACACATTAAGTTATATATTATCATATATGACACATTAAATATATCCGTAACAGTAATACTGCAACAGAGAGTGATTTAATCTTTGGATCTGCTACCTTTTAGAAAGTATATTTCTTTTTCAAAGACTTTGTTATAACATTAAGTTTTAACTGTTAGTCTTCAAAATCTTTTCTACTTGAGGTACTTATATTAATAAGGAAATAAACGAAGTCTCAAATAGTAATAATATGCCAACAAAAGAAATCTTATATTTTTTGCTATTGCGACAAATACACTTTTAAACAGACAACTATATTTGGAAATTAATAAACCCAATTCCTTTAAAAGCGGGGTGGAAAGAAAAAGTTAAAAATTATTTTAAAATAATTCCTTGCATTTCTTAAGAACTTGTCACTTTTTTTTTTTTTTTTTTT